>NC_136527.1:122991325-123021325 GCF_053919585.1 Euprymna scolopes
AATAATGAAAATTACTAATAATGATAAAAATTACTACTAATAATAAAAATGACTACTAATAAAAAAATTACTAATAATAATAAAAATTACTAATAATGATAACAATTACTAATAATAATAAAAATTACTAATAATAATAATAAAAATTACTAATAATAATGACAATTACTAATAATGAAAATTAAAAATGATAATAAAAATTACTAATAATGATAAAATTACTAATAATAATGAAAATTACTAATAATAAAAAATTACTACTAATAAAAATTACTAATAATGAAAATTACTAATAATGATAAAAATTACTAATAATAATAAAAATGACTACTAATAATAAAAATTACTACTAATAATAAAAATTACTACTAATAAAAAAATTACAACTAATAAGAATTACTAATAAAAATTACAAATGTTATCAAAGGCAAAATAAATTACTTTTCTCCCAAACTGGATATAATTTTCGTGTTTTTATTCAATGTAATATGTTTATTAGCTCTGTCCCGTGGGGAGGCATTGTACCTATTTACAATGCCTCCCCACAGGACAGAGTTAGACACCAGGGTCGTTTTTTAACGTGGAGAAAAGGTACAAAAATAAAAATTGTCTCAGTCGTGAAGGATTTCTCCTCCACCGAAAGAGAACAAGAAAATGAAGTGCAGCATCCGAAGAACAGATACTACACTTTGAGATATTAAATCTTTTATTCATGTTAAAAAATACAGAAAAAATCAACGATGAACAAAAAACTTAGGCACATGGCCAACACTTTGATCTTGTCCCGAAGGTCAAGAAGCTAAATTGAATGTTATAATTCTCCCTATACTGGGTTGAGCTTATTGGGAAGTGATAAACAAATCAAGCGGAGGCATTTGGACGGTGTCAAAACATCGTTAATTCACAACCCACATAGCATCAGCCGTATAGCATAATTGTGAGGAGCCTTGGCTGTCATTTGGGTGGTCGGGTTTCGATCCTGGCTTGAGGCAGTTGCCTGTGTAGCCGCACTGATAAGCTGTGAAGTAGTACTATTTATTTATTTATTTATTTATTTACTAGCATGGGGGCCCGGCGTTGCCCGGGTGTTTGGAGGTGTATGCCAAGCAAAAAAAAAAAAATCAAACAATAAAAGGGGTCAATTTTTTTAACTTTGACCACTATTATAACCCCTTAACATTTATTGTTTTGGGCTCAAATCAAGTTATTAAGTTAGATCCATGTCCAAGGAACCTATATCTATAATTTCAAGTGTTTAGACCCAAAATTCTCTGATGTATCGTTATTTTCATCGAAAGTGTTCGACTGAGCTTCAATCTATGGTCCCCCCTCGCCAAACTTTCACAAGAAACACTCGTCTAGCTGTAAACACTATCAATAATTCCCCCCACTCTTTATCTGTGCCTAAACCTAAACGTAGATTCCATGAACAAAGCTTCTTTCTTAGAACTGCACGCCTGTGGAATTGTCTTCCGTTTTCCTGCTTTCCGGCTGACTACAATATGGTTGTCTTCAAGTCTAATGTAAACAAGTTCTTGATGAGCCGTTCCATATAAGTTATCAAATTTACCAAATTTTCATTACTAATGATTACTATATTGTCCAATTTCTACTATACACTCTTTAACCCTTATCCTTGAGTGGCCTCTTGGCCTTGATAATGTGGTGATGCCTTTGTAAAAACAAAATCTGATTTCATGATAATTATTTTCATTACTAATGATTACTATATTGTCCAATTTCTACTGTACACTCTTTAACCCTTATCCTTGAGTGGTCTCTTGGCCTTGATAATGTGGTGATGCCTTTGTAAAAAAAAAAAAAAGAAAAAAAAAAGGAGTTTGGTATAGTGTAATGGTGAGAAGCCTTGGCTATCATTTGGGCGGTCGAGTTTCGATCCTGGCTTGAGGCAGTTGCCTGTGTAGCCGCACTGATAAGCTGTGAAACAGTACTGTATGTGGATGACTATATGATCTCGATAGCAAATAAAAAGTCAGAAGAAATAGTAACCCCCCCCCCGAGAATCCCGGCAAAAAAGCCTTTGGCGGACATACACAAAAATGCACACACACACACGCACATTTTTGCTTTTATATATATATATATATCAATGCTCTGATCCCAATCTGGCATCAATTGGGATGGATGGCTCTCGTCTAGGAGAAACCCTGTGTTTTGACAAGCTTCTGGGTTTGACCTGATCTGAAATGGAACACGTACATCAAGTCTCTTGCCAAGGTCGCTGGAAAGCTGGTGGGATCCTTCTACCGCTCCAGAAGATATCTCACTACTGATGCAATTCTCTATCTATATAAAAGCCAAGTACGTTCAAGGATGGAATACTGTTGCCATATCTGGGCAGGAGCTGCTAAAAACAGCCTATCCTGCCTTGACAGAGTACAAAATAGACTTCGTGGCTTAGTGGGGGATGCCCTTTTCTCTACCCTGCAACCTCTCTCCCACAGAAGAGACGTTGTGAGCCTATCCTTGTTTTATCGTTATTTCCATGGCAGGTGCTCGTCTGACCTCCAATCCCTGGGCCCCCCTCACCAATCTTTCACGAAAAACACCCGTCTAGCTGAATCCACTGTGAAAAATTTCCCCCACTCTATATCTGTGCCTAAATCAAAACGTGGATTTCTTAGAACTGCACGCCTGTGGAACTCTGTTCCGTGTGCCTGCTTCCCACTTGACTACAGCTTGGATGTCTTCAAGTCCAACGTAAACAAATTCCTAATGAACCGCCCCCTTAAGTAAACATTTCATCAAATCTCCACACTAACACAACCACATATACGCATATAAACATCCTCATACACACACATACATGTATACACACATACGTGCACATGTACACACACATGTGAAACGTCACTTCCCCTGAAAGGAATCCTAGACATGCGCAGTCAGAACACTGACCCCGATATAAAAGTCAACAACACTATTCAACTTCCTCTTTGCCTGGGTTCATCAACCAGGCAAGTTCGGCGTCCATAGCTCTTGGTTTGAAGACTTTTCCACGTGGACGATTGCTATCATAAACGCATGGTTTCGCTGAGGTAAACACTCCATTTTCTATTTTCCTTTCTACATGCCATTTCTCGTCCTCGACTTCATTTCTTTCTTTTCCACGCATGTAGTCGTCAACGCCTAAATGAGCACGTTTTACACCTAAACCATTTTTATTTCCAACAGAAAATAAACAACATGTTTATTTCATTCCGCAATTGAGTTATTGTTTACTTCATTCCATTCATTTCATTATTTTATTTTGTAACGGGATTAGGATTTATATGTCCTAGTCCTCTACAAATGATGGTGACCCCGTTATTTAAAAATGAATATTCAATATATTATTTTTTTTCAAAGCATATGGTCTTTTAAGGACCATTACAAATTAAATATAAAAATGAATATTAAATACATTATTTTTTTAAAGGCGACACAATGAAAGGAAAAAAAATCCAAAATAATGTGGGGGGGGGGGAATCGAAATCTTATGCAATAAAAACGTTATTACTCATAAGAAAAAAAAAAAATTGGAGGGGGCGGGGGGAGGATATCTTTTGCAATAAAAACGGTGTAAGAAATTCTCTTACTCGTTTTTGCCTTTTGCAGAATGAAAGAGACACAGAAAAGCAACAAAGGCTCACTTGTCTCATAACGACAGCCTCTAAGGCAGTAATTCCCACCAGTGGGGCATGCGCTCCACCGGTGGGACATGGCAATATTTTGGTGGGGCATGGGCAGTACGTGCACCCTTGGGCTTACTATACCATATTATATATTAAATATCACAAAGGGGAGGCATCAGGATTTTAGAAATGCCTAGGTGGGGCATGGCTCAAAATAGGTTGGGAACCACCGCTCTAAGGTTAGGAAATAACCAAAAGTCACAGGGAGCAAGGTCTGAAGTATAGGGAGGGTGAGGAACTGTCTTGATCAAATAGTTTGTGACAAGGATGGAGTTATGAAAAGCAAATTATAACTTTAATTCAGTAAATGTTTTTAATATTGTCTGTTGTCAATCTTCAGGATAAACTTCAACTTTTCATGCATCCAGACATTAGCTAATTTCCTACGCAGCTAAAATGGTACCAGTTGTCACAGGAATCGCAGCACACCATTGGCGATGTTTCATCATTTGGAACAGAACAGATTGGACAAAAAAAGGGACCTCCTTCTTTTATAAATTCAGTTGATGAAATATCAGCATTACTCCTAATTTCCAAGGGCACAAGGTTTTTTAAGGACCTGTTCGCACCCATCCTTAAGAACAACCGTGGAACGAACATTATTGTCGTTTCTAGTAATTAATTTGATCAAATAGTTTGTGGCAAGGATGGAGTTATGAAAAGCAGAAGAAAATGGCATAAATAACACTGTATAGAAGATTGGATTTTGGGGAGACCATACTTTCTAGGACGTTGTGAACCAGAGGGTCTAATCCTGTCATAGACGTCGTTGCAAAAAACTTTCTTTTTAAAATAATGCAAGTAGACGTCTTTGCACTTTTGCCTCGTTCTTGCAAGTATTATCCGTCAACTCGACACAATTATATTATATACAAAAATACAACAAATAACTTTTACCAAACGCAAGAAAATTTTTATTTTCTGCCGATCTGTATAGTTATAAAATTCTGGAACATTTTGTAAGTTTATTTTATTTTTCAGAATTTGTATTTGAACCTCGCATACAGAAAAAAAAAAAAAAATGGCTGAAACATGCAGTCATAAGCTTAGATATCCTGCAGCTTATTTTGAAACTAAGAACGCCTTTTTAAAACAGTTTCAGTAAATTAAAAACTATGCAGATGGGTCAAAAATTAAATGTTAATGTGTTTGATAAGTTATTTGCATGTTTTTGTTTATTTTCGATTTCTTGATTGACTATACCGAATGAATGCCGGTTCCTCTTCATTTTATTCCCCCCCCCCCAAAAAAAAACAAACCCTGTTTTTATTGCTTACCAGAACAAGAAATATCTGCTATCTACTAGACTCAATCTCTGCAATATTCATCCAGATACTCTACATGAATTATGCTTGCATAATATTTGCGTAAAAATATTATAGTAAACACAAAGCTCTTTCTATATATATTCATGTACGCGTGTATATATTTGTTTAAAAAGTTTTGCCTATCAAACTCCTGCTAGAGTTTATATTCTACTGACATGAAACTTTATATATAGGGTATTCGAACATTATATATAATCTACATGATTTATACTAGCAAAGAATTCACCATCAATTTGCATTTCCTGTCTTTTTCTCACTTTTATCTATTATTATTTATTTATTTATATACTAGCAGGCCACCTAGCATTGCCCGGTCGTAAAAAGACGTTAAACTGTTTTCATTCAATAATTACAAGAAACCTTCTCTACCACCTATAGCAATGGCCAACGACTCTTTATCTGAGAGTACGTCTTTCAAGCTCCTTGGCCTAACGTTCATAGGAAACATGAGTTGGAACAATTACATCGAGGGCATTGCCAGGGTAGCTGCGAGGAAGGTGGGCTCTCTCTACCGTGCTAGAAAACTTCTAACACCCGAAAGTATCCTGTACCTCTATAAGGCAACCATTCGCCCATGTATGGAGTATTGCTGTCATATTTGGGCCGGTGCATCGGCTACTAGTCTCTCGCTCCTTGACAGGGTTCAAAAAGAGAGTCGCAAATCTGATAGGCCCTAAACTGGCATCTAAACTTCAGCCTCTGTCCCATCGTCGAAACGTTGCATCCCTCTGCCTGTTCTACAAGTATTTTAATGGTGAATGCTCTGACGAACTGCAAGCACTTGTGCCCCCACGACGTGAACACCCTCGACAGACCCGACAAGCTGCAAAATCCCACCCCCAAACTGTAGAGATCCCTAGATGCAAAAGATCTTTCTACTCCAGTAGTTTCTTCCCCAGAACTGCTAGACTTTGGAATTCCATTCCAGGTCCCTGCTTCCCCAACTGTACTGACATGCATAAGTTCAAGTGCAACATGAACCAACATCTTGCTGCCCAAATCCCTACATAGTACCCCAGTAGATGTTTCCCCTGATAGTAGGCCCCTACACCAAAGTGGCAATGTGCCTTGTTTGGGGTGAAAATGTAATAAAAAAAAAAAATAAAAAAAAAAATATGATCTTTCTGATTAATGCAGATTTCATATTTATCATTACAGCAGTGGGGGTACCCGGCATTGCCCAGGTGGAGAGAGGTGGTGCACTAAGGATATTGTGCACCACCTCCCCCCCTCCCCCAAAAAATTACACGCAGCCCGAGTAGAGAGAGGTGTAAACTAAAGTATGTGAAGACCAGTTCAAGCGAACTTGAAAAGCAGAATGGCATAAATAACCCTGTCGGATCGAACTTGCAATCTTAAGATAACAACTGCGTGTTTGAAGGTGTGTGTGTGTGTGTTTGAAGGTGTGTGTGTGTGTGTGTGTGTGTGTGTGTGTGTGTTTGAAGGTGTGTGTGTGTGTTTGAAGGTGTGTGTGTGTGTTTGAAGGTGTGTGTGTGTGTTTGAAGGTGTGTGTGTGTGTTTGAAGGTGTGTGTGTGTGTTTGAAGGTGTGTGTGTGTGTGTGTTTGAAGGTGTGTGTGTGTGTGTGTGTGTTTGAAGGTGTGTGTGTGTGTGTGTTTGAAGGTGTGTGTGTGTGTTTGAAGGTGTGTGTGTGTGTGTGTTTGAAGGTGTGTGTGTGTGTTTTGAAGGTGTGTGTGTGTGTTTGAAGGTGTGTGTGTGTGTGTGTGTGTGTGTTTGAAGGTGTGTGTGTGTGTGTGTTTGAAGGTGTGTGTGTGTGTGTTTGAAGGTGTGTGTGTGTGTGTTTGAAGGTGTGTGTGTGTGTTTTGAAGGTGTGTGTGTGTGTCTGAAGGTGTGTGTGTGTGTGTGTGTGTGCGTGTGTAGGGAAGGGGAGAGTAAACTAAAGAATAATCAAAGTAATAGATTAAAAAAACGTTGCCTGGGTGTTTGGAGGTGAAAAAAAAAAAAAAGTTTTGGTCGGGAGATAGGCTCGAAACTGAAGGCTTGAGACTAAGGCGGGGCAAAAAAAAGTCTGACATGTTAACCCAACGCCAAAGAGACAGAGAACTGAAAATTGACAAAATTAATCGTTTTAAAAAAACAGCAGGTGGTTTAAACTAACGCCAACGTTTTCTAGGTCAAACATGGAATCGTCGTCATAGTAACAGTAGAAAAGGAAAATGAAGGAACGACTTTTTTTTGAAGAATAGTAGAAAGTGCTCCCCCCCTCCCTCGTTTACGGAGAGACAAAAATTATGGTGCTCACCTCATGACGGCCTGAACAGAAAGAGGGGGAGATTTAGGAAAGGGAATTATGGGAAGGTGGTTCTTTGTATCTCTACGCTCATGGCCAAATAACAACCTGGCCATGCTGTAGAGTGCGTTAGAAAATAGTGCCACAATTGTTTCAACCAAAGTACAGGGAAAATGGCCATGCTGTAGAGTGCGTTAGAAAATAGTGCCACAATTGTTTCAACCAAAGTACAGGGAAAATCGATAAATGTTTCGCTTTAAAGAAAACAGCACTACAGCTTTATTTTAAAACTTTTTTTGAAAAAAATCAATTCAGCTAACTTGATTGTGTAGAAGAGCTGACATCTATTCAATGTAGCCGACTTCAGCCTCAATCACTGACTTGATATGCGTCCGGAGCATGCTTTTTCCACAAGCGCTGGCAGGAGCTCAGCAAATTCTTGGCAGATGGCGATGATCAGGCTGGTTTTGGTGTTGTGGGAGGTCATGTTGGTGATGTTCTCGACATATGATCAAATGAATTTGCCCAGCGGATTCAGGTTGGGGAAGGAGAGGGGGGGGCTAGTGAGAGAAGGGTAAAAAGTTGTAGCACTTCTTCTAAAGCCAAGTCTGGGTCTCTTTGTGGGTCCGCGCTGAGTCCTGCTGTTACACCCAGCGTCTATTGTTGAGTTAGTTTTAGTTTTCTTACAGTCAGTGGTGGTTTGTTAGATTCCACATACAAGCTCTTCACTGGGGAGGTTCTGAAGGCTCCCAAGACTAATCTCAATCCTTATATCCAATTCCTTCACATATAATTTTCTGGTTGCTCCATATATGTAACATCCATATTCAAGTTTGGATCTAATTAAAGATTGGTAGAGTTTTATCAGCACCTTAACCTGTGTGTGTTAAAACTTTGATAAATTGCATCATCTTGTGGCATTTTATTTTTAAGTATTTTTTAAATGTCAATTTCCTATCATATATGATGCGCAAGTATTTGTGTTGGTCAATGACTGGGATATTATTATTGTCCAGTTTCAAAGTGGAGTTGTGATTAAACTTTCATAGTTTACAGAAATGTATGCATTTTATTTTCTCTTCTGAAAATTTGAATCCATTTTCTATGGCCCATTTATTTATCTTATCAAAGATGGAGTTTGTGTTTTATTGTGGGCATATATTTGGATCCATAGTATATGAGCAGGTCGTCTACAAAGGATGAATGAATGAATGTTTTTAACCAATTTTTTTTATATTTGTTGTCTCTGTTGAAAGTTTTTGCAAGACATACAAACACACACACATATATGATGCGCAAGTTTTTTTGTTTTATTGATTTGTTTTCAGTGTCTCTCGCTGCTATGATTATTCTTTCAGTGTTTTGCATTAAGTGTTTTTCTAGTTCTTTTTTTGGTGCCATTTACACTGTCTTCTATATTAACCAGTTCCCTCCCGCCTTCTTTCCTTTTTACGTAGAGTTGGTCAACATCGTCATTCGGATGTCGTTATTATTATTATTATTATTATTATTATTATTATTATTATTGTTGTTTTCGTATTATTATTATTATTATTATTATTGTTGTTGTTGTTGTTTTTGTATTATCTTTATTATTATTATTATTATTATTATTATTATTATTATTATTACCGTCATTATCGTTATTATTATTGTTATTATTATCATCGTTATTATTATTGTTGTTGTTATTATTGTTATTTTATTGTTATTATCGTTGTTATTATTATTATTATCGTTATTAATATTGATTGTGACTGGGATATTATTATTGTTTCAAAGTGGAGTTGTGATTGAACTTTCATAGTTTACAGAAATGTATGCATTTTATTTTCTCTTCTGAAAATTTGAATCCATTTTCTATGGCCCATTTATTTATCTTATCAAAGATGGAGTTTGTGTTTTATTGTGGGCATATATTTGGATCCATAGTATATGAGCAGGTCGTCTACAAAGGATGAATGAATGAATGTTTTTAACCAATTTTTTTTATATTTGTTGTCTCTGTTGAAAGTTTTTGCAAGACATACAAACACACACACATATATGATGCGCAAGTTTTTTTGTTTTATTGATTTGTTTTCAGTGTCTCTCGCTGCTATTATTATTCTTTCAGTGTTTTGCATTAAGTGTTTTTCTAGTTCTTTTTTTGGTGCCATTTACACTGTCTTCTATATTAACCAGTTCCCTCCCGCCTTCTTTCCTTTTTACGTAGAGTTGGTCAACATCGTCATTCGGATGTCGTTATTATTATTATTATTATTATTATTATTATTATTGTTGTTTTCGTATTATTATTATTATTATTATTATTGTTGTTGTTGTTGTTTTATCTTTATTATTATTATTATTATTATTATTATTATTACCGTCATTATCGTTATTATTATTGTTATTATTATCATCGTTATTATTATTGTTGTTGTTATTATTGTTATTTTATTGTTATTATCGTTGTTATTATTATTATTATCGTTATTAATATTGATTGTGACTGGGATATTATTATTGTTTCAAAGTGGAGGTGTGATTGAACTTTCATAGTTTACAGAAATGTATGCATTTTATTTTCTCTTCTGAAAATTTGAATCCATTTTCTATGGCCGATTTATTTATCTTATTTAGGCAAAGATGGAGTTTGTGTTTTATTGTGGGCATATATTTGGATCCATAGTATATGAGCAGGTCGTCTACAAAGGATGAATGAATGAATGTTTTTAACCAATTTTTTTTAATATTTGTTGTCTCTGTTGAAAGTTTTTGCAAGACATACAAACACACACACACACACATTTTTCCTTTTATATATATACTAGCGAGGGGTACCCGGCGTTGCCCGGGTGTTTGGAGGTGTGTGTGGAAACTCCTGGGGTGGGGGTGGGGTTAAAAAAAAAAGTAAGTATGAGGATCGAACCCGAACCGTTGAGGCAAAGTTGTAAATTAAAGTGTGAAAAAAAAACCAAAAACGTGTGACGTTAACGATTGCCCCACCGTGAGATGCTAACGGAAACACGTTTGAATTTATTTAATTACTTGGATTTGGCGGGTGCCCGTTTTAATGAGTTAATGAAGTCAAGTTTGACTGCGGGATAGTGTTTTATTTACTGCGGAACACTTTTTTTTATTTTTATTTTCCCAGGATGTTATAGGAAAAAGACTAACCCACATATGGCGAGCGACAAATGTTGAATATTTATCTTCCCAGAATCGAGCAAATTAAATAGACAGGCGAGCTTCATTGTTAACTGTGAGATATTACGATTCATATGTGATATAAAAAGTTTTAAAAGTTGTTAAGCGAGCGACCGCTTCTTGAAAAAAGCCTTTTGTAGACATACAGAAAAAGTGAACACACACACATACATACATTTTCGCTTTTATATATAGATATATCTCTTGATTTGATCTAACCCCCCCTCCAACACACACACACCTCCAAACACCCGGGCCACGCCAGGCACCTCCGCTAGTCTATATATATGAAAGTGAAAATGTGTGTGTATGTGTGTGTGTGTCTGTGTGTGTATTGCATGTCTTGCAAAGACTTTCGACAGAGGCCACATTATTATTTTCAAGCTTGAACCTTCCAACAAGAAATATCAAAAAATTGGCCAAAAACATTCATTCCTACACCCTCAACCCGATCGCTTTCTACCGGGAGGGGTGGAAAAAATCGTTCCTTCATGATAAGATGGCTTCTACGCATGCGTCAACACGTGCAAAAGACGTTCGATTCGTTCAAATATTATAATTATTACTGTCATATTTGGGCTGGTGCGTCTACTACTAGTCTCTCGCTCCTAGACAAGGTTAAAAAAAGAGTCGTCAATCTGATAGGCCCTGCACTGTCATCTAAGCTTCAGCCTCTGTCCCATCGACGAAACGTTGCATCTCTCTGCCTGTTCTACAAGTATTTTAATGGTGAATGCTCTGACGAACTACAGACACTTGTGCCCCCACAACGCAGACACCCTCGACAAACCCGTCAGACAGCTAAATCCCACCCCCACACAGTAGAGATCCCTAGATGTAAAAGATCTTTCTACTCCAGTAGTTTCTTCCCCAGTTTCAATTCCAGGATCCTGCTTCCCTAACTGTACCGACATGCAGAAGTTCAAGTGCAACGTGAACCGACATCTTGCTGCCCAAATCCCTACATAGTGCCCCAGTAGTTGATGACCTTGATAGTAGCCCCCTACACCTAAGTGGCAATGTGCCTTGTTTGAGGTGAAAATGTAAAAAAAAAAAATGTATGACAAAGTGGAAGCAAAGATTGTGGCATCTTTAATGGAAATAACAATTTTGAAATTTTGAAAGTTTTATTCATATTTTTCTGCTAATCTTCCAATAATTCTTCAGTGAACAAAAGGTTGTTTAAAGTTTTTTTTTTTTTTTAAATGGTGGATATAACGATAAATAATTAATTCATTTGAGGTTTAGAATGTGCTTTAACAGAAAAATATAATAAAAAGTAAAGTTTTTATGATTAGACATTGTGTTTTTGCCCTAATACAATATTTTAAGAGACATGCAATTAAGTGATGGGAAGTGGAAATATACATATATATAGTCATATACATATATATGATTATATATATACACATATATATACATGCATATATATACATATATAGTCATATCCATATATATAATTATATATATGCATATATATGTATATACATATACATAATTATATATATATACACATATATATGCATATAAATACATATATATATAGTCATATATATATACATATATATGCATATATATACGTATATATGCACATATATATATATATACATATATATAATTATATATATACACACATATATATTTGCATATATATACATATATATAGTCATATACATATATATGATTATATATATACATATATATGCATATATATAATTATATAAATACACATATATATATGCATATATATATACAGTCATATACATATATATAATTATATACACACACATATATATATATGCATATATACATATATATAGTCATATACATATATATAGTCATATACATATACATAATTATATATATACATATATATATATGCATATATATACATGTATATATAGTCATATATATACATATATAATTATATATATATAAACACATATATATATACGTATATATATACATATATAGTCATATACATATATATATACATACATATGCATATATATACATCTATAAAATTATATATATATACACACATATATATATATATGCATAAATATACATATACATATATATATAATTATATATACATGCATATATATATATATGATTGTTGAGCTGGATTAAATCCGACGATATGAAATAAAATGGAGGTGGAAGGACCTGGATACTCAACGTTTCGCCCGATTTATGCAGGCTTCTTCAAGAGGGATGGTCATTGACGAGAGAGTCGGAGGATTGGGGCTATATATAATGATGGGGGAGAGCAGCGTGTTTTCCTTATGTAAATTAGATGTCATATATACATGTATATACATTTTATGAGAGAAGAACTAATTAGAGTAAACTAGTGTAGTGGATTACGTCTAAAAGATAAAATATCGTAGAGATTAAAAATTGTGTTTGGAAATATAGCGGTGATAGATTAAATAAATAAAATGATACGAGATTACGAAAGAATCTTTTTTTTTTTTTTTTTTAAATTAGAAATAATTGAATTGGGAGAAAATAGCGCAGTAACTTAAAAGATGGTGTCTTAAAATAAGAATAGGAGGTGATAAAATGGAGTCTAAAAATAGATAATGATAAAATACAGTAAATAAGTAAAATAAAAATAAAATTAAGTGAAATTACGAATTTTTTTTTTTTTTTTTTTTTTTCGCGTTTAACCGGTGTCTAAGTTGTTTTCTTTAATAATTATGTTCGACAGAAAGGGAGCAACGTGGAAAAAACCTTTTCTTTCCTTAATTATATTGCTGGAATGGGAGGTTATAGCTGACTCAATTAAACGTCGTGTGGATCTGTTATGTATGTGTTTAAGGAAAGTTGCTTTGTTAAAATCAAAATGGTGGTCATTTTCCATGATGTGACAAAATATGGCGTTGAGTGTATTGTTGTTTTTTACATCTCTTTTATGTTCATATATTCTTTTATTTAAATTACGTTGAGTTTCTCCTACGTATATTCTTTCACAATCAAGGCAGGGTATGAAATATATTCCGGCTTTGGTGTTAATGTTGGTATTAGTCATAATTTTACGTGTTAGATCCCTAATTGTTAAAGAGTTTAGTTTTGTTATTTGAATGCCTGTCTTATTTAGGTTCTTATAGATTGTGTCGTTGTTTTTATTAGTTGGTAATGTTAATTGTCTGTTGTGTGTCTGGCTATTTAGGGAATGGTCTCGGTTTCGGTTATGGTAAATTTTTAGTGCTTTTCTTTTTGTATTTGCCAAAAAATGTTGAGGGTATTGCAAGTTCATGAATGTACGTTCGATATACTCAAAGTCTTCCACGATGTATTCTTCACTGCATATTCTCAGGGCCCTAAGAAAAAATCCTATTAGAATACCTCTTTTTACTTTATCATCGTGATGAGAGTAAAAGTGTATGCAATCATTTTTATTCGTGACTTTCCGATGGACTTTAAAACTTAGATGATCATTGTTATTTATGATGTTGATGTCCAGAAAAGGTATGGAGTTGTTATTTTCTCTTTCATACGTATAGTTAATAGTGGGTTCAATCTTGTTTAATTTATCAGTGATATTCTCTATTTTGGAAGATATAAGGAGAAAAATTAAAATATCATCAATATATCTATAGTAGGAGGTGCCCTTGGGCAATTTATATTTCATGGGTCCGGTTTCTATGAATTCTAAAAATAGACATGCCAAAACCCCACTTAGAGGGTTACCCATGGGCAGTCCAAATTTTTGTTTGTAGCAGAGTCCATCGAATGTGAAATATGTCATGTCAATGCATATACTTATAATTTTAATTATATTATCTATCGGCAAAGGTAATTTAATTTTTATTTTATTTAAGTGTTTTGAAAGAAGGTTGAGACATTTCTTGGTAGGGATATTGGTGTATAAAGATTCTATATCGAGACTATTCATGGTTTTATTTTTCATATCTATGTTTTTTATCTTATTAAGAAGGTCGCCAGAGTTTCTTATATGGGAATTGCTAATTGTGCCCAATAATGGCGTTAGGAGTTTTGTGATCGCTCTTGCTATCTTATGGGTGGCACTGCCAATGCCAGAGATGATTGGGCGTATTGGATTATTATTTTTATGTGTTTTGGGTAAACCATATAAGGTCGGGATTTTAGGATGGTATTCTATGTAGGTAGTCCATATTTTATCATTATGTATTAATTTCTTGTAAGATTTGTTAAATTTGTCAGTTTCTTTATGTATTATTTCGGAGGTAGTTTTTTCATATGTGTGTTTATCTTGTAATAGTTGAAGTATTTTATTTTTGTATCCAGTTGTTTCCATTATTACAATCCCCCCACCTTTGTCAGCAGGTGAGACGATAATATTATGGTCGTTAGCCATGTGTGATAATGCATTTATGTATCGTTTTGGTAGGGTGATATCCCTGGTTTGGGCGGTGGTCGTGGATATTATACCCTGGATGAAACCTTTCATAAAGTCGGTATCTTCGTGTTTATAGTTTCGAACGATTGTGTTGGTTGTTATCTTTGGATAGATTCCCGTTGCAAATTTTAAACCAAGGCTGAGGGCTTCTGTCTCGGTGTTTGATAGTGGCCGGTTTGTAAGATTTTGTATGAGTTTTGGTCGTCCAATAGAACCCCATTTGCTGTTGGAGATTAGATTGGATAGTTTTTTGTTAAGTTTTCTGTTGTGGGTAGAGTTGAAAGATATAATCCGTCGTTAAATTTTAGAGGTTGTATTCCTAGAAATAGAGTGTAGATCGTCTGCTAGTGATTTGGCAATAGTTCGTAAGTAAGTTGCTTTGTTTCTAAGAGTTTGTGCTGATGCGCTTAGATACTGCTCAATGTGTTCAGGGAAAATATGGTGGGAGGATTGGAAGATCTTATTGGTACATTTGGGAATGACCTTCTCGTCAATGCATCGTTGTAAGAAAGAACTCCTGTTTGTGTTGGAGTGAGCTGCGATCAATGTGTTAGTATATTTACGCAGCTTTCTTTTGTAAAGTTGTCCTTCCATTCCGACAGTATGATTGTTGAGCTGGATTAAATCCGACGATATGAAATAAAATGGAGGTGGAAGGACCTGGATACTCAACGTTTCGCCCGATTTATGCGGGCTTCTTCAATTCGTAATTTCACTTAATTTTATTTTTATTTTACTTATTTACTGTATTTTATCATTATCTATTTTTAGACTCCATTTTATCACCTCCTATTCTTATTTTTAGACACCATCTTTTAAGTTACTGCGCTATTTTATCCCAATTCAATTATTTCTAATTTAAAAAAAAAAAAAAGAAAAAAAAGATTCTTTCGTAATCTCGTGTCATTTTATTTATTTAATCTATCACCGCTATATTTCCAAACACAATTTTTAATCTCTACGATATTTTATCTTTTAGACGTAATCCACTACACTAGTTTACTCTAATTAGTTCTTCTCTCATAAAATGTATATACATGTATATATGACATCTAATTTACATAAGGAAAACACGCTGCTCTCCCCCATCATTATATATAGCCCCAATCCTCCGACTCTCTCGTCAATGACCATCCCTCTTGAAGAAGCCCGCATAAATCGGGCGAAACGTTGAGTATCCAGGTCCTTCCACCTCCATTTTATTTCATATATATATATATATATATATATATATATATATACATGCATATATACATATATACATACATGCATATATATATATATATATATATATATATATATATATACACACAGGGTGCGTGTGGTATTTGAGAACATATATTTCATTTTTAAAAATAATCAAAAAGAAAAACAAAAACATCAGTATTACAAAAAGTCACTTTATTGTACATGCACTAAAATATATATATAATTATATATATACATATATATATATACATATATATACATATATATACATATATATGATGATTGCAACGTTTTGTCAGACGAGTGCCACTTCCTCAGACATTTAAAATCCATGAGCCCAAATGCCTGAGGGAGTATCTATAGAAATATGATGTTACAGAGTCTTAGCTTTGTACGACAGCTAAGTCTCTCTCTCGGTTCAAAATGTTGAGATTCAGCAACAAGCAAGAGCAAGGTAGCCAGCAACAAATTAAACTGCAGACCAGCTTAATGCGGGTAATGGTCTTCCGCTTTATGGTTTTTTAAAACAGAGATTTGTTTCTCCTAGAAAGGTTGCCTTCACCACGGCTTACGGGAGCCCTCTCCACCCCAATATACATATACACACATACACAAATATACACGGTGCTAGTTGGCCGTTGACCCAGAAAAAGAGTTCATTCGCCCCTTGGAAGGTCTTGTTTTTAATCCTTCAGGGAGACTAGCCGCCCTCCTCACCAAACAAGTCTGGTGGGGGAACCAGTTTAGTCGCCGGTGACCCGACCATGAGGCAGGTAGTACTGGGTTACATGGTACCAGTAGCACATGACATGACATGACCTGACATATATATATATTTATATATATATTTATATATAATTATTTATATACACACATATATATATGCATATATGTTGCAATATTTTTAGGTATAATGGGGTATGATCCCACACAGTCGGACGATTCTATTTATAAACGATGCTGCTAAGAACTGACGAATCAAATTAACTACCTTCTGCTACCAACCAATCAGAAACCAGAATTGCTTCATAAATATTAAACCTTTTCTGGAGGAATTTCACATGTTCTTTTCCCGGGTTTCGACACGGTAAGAATATTTTGTTCTGTGGAACTGTATACTACAAACAAGTCACCTCCCAGGACTTGTGTGTAACAGCCTACTATCTGAAACTGTTTCTGAAACTCAAAATGGCTTACACTTCTAGAGGTTATGGGCCCAGCGTGCGTCTTTATTTCAATGGATCCGAATCAAAATTCGAATTGTGGCAAGTTAAATTTCTGGGATATCTACGAATCCAAAAGCTACACAAAGTACTACAAACACAACCTGAGAAAAGAAACGACCCCGACTTCATTGAAAAGAACGCAACTGTCTTTGTGGAATTAATGCAGTGTTTAGATGACCGAAGTCTATCACTGGTAATGAGAGAAGCCCTGAACGACGGCTGCAAAGCATTAAACATATTGAGAGAGCATTATTTATCGAAAGGAAAACCCAAAATTATTTCTTTATACACTGAACTGACCTAATCACAAGAGTTTCCAATGTAGATACAGGACTCAAAATGGCGACTACATTAAAAATGTAAAGAGCTCTGTTAGTGAACATACATTTTTATTTTTGTGTACATTTCAACAAACAATAATTTTCTTGTCGATTGTGGGGCCACGGCACATGTGATTACAAAGGAATCTGATTTTATCAATTTTGATCTCAACTTTAAGCCACAAAATCATTTTGTAGAACTAGCTGACGGGAGTTGAGTCAATGATATCGTTTTGAAAAGAGGCAATGCGAAAATCTCGCTAAGGAACAATAAAGTAGAAAACGCTCTTCTAATCCCAAAATTTAAACAAAATATATTTTCTGTAGAAGCTGCCACAAAACAAGGTGCAAATATAAACTTTAGCCCCAATAAATCAAAACTGGTATACCCGAATGGAAGATTATATTATTAAAATATCGTAGTCCCATCAAAAACCGCCTGCCATGATCTACAGACATGGCATAAAATTATTGGACACTGCAATATTCCTGATATCAAAAAGTTGCCGACTGTAGTTGATGGAATGCAAATAAAAACATCAAAAACCTTCAACTGCGACGTCTGTACGCAAGGGAAAATGACAAACTATCAAAGCAAGATACCAAAAAAAAAAGAAAAATCCTATCAATGGTGCATTGTGACTTGAACGGTCCCGTAGAACCGATGGCTAGAGAGCATTACAGATATGTGTTGAATTTCGTAGATGACCATTCAGGTTTAATAATGGTTTATTTTTTAAAGAATAAATCTGATACCCTGCTAGCAACTAATAAATATCTAGCCGACATGGCCCCCTACGGTGAAATCAAGTGTATTCGCTCTGACAACGGTACAGAATTTACCAATAAAGACTTTGAATTTTTACTAATTAACCATCATATTAGGCATGAAACATCAGCTCCTAGATCGTCACACCAAAACGGGACTGCTGAACGTGCGTGGCGGACACTTTTTGAAATGGCAAGATGCCTACTCATTGAATCAAAACTCCCTAAAAACCTCTGGGCGTATGCACTTATGGCGGCAGCCTATATACGCAACAAGTGTTTTAACAAAACACTATCTAAAACTCCATATGAATCTTTCTGCGGTAAAAAAAAAACAAAAAAAAACAAAAACAAATTTAAGCAGAATGCATATATTTGGTTATTGTGTGTAACAGGACTTGTGTGTAACAGCGAACCATCTGAAACTGTTCTGAAACTCAAAATGGCTTACACTTCTAGAATATATATACATATATATATATAGTCATATACATATATATAATTATATATACATGTATATATACATATATAATTATATATACATGCATATATACATATATAATTATATATACATGCATATATACATATATATATATATACATGCATATATATATGCATATATACATATATATATGCATATATACATATATATATATGCATATATACATATATATATATGCATATATACATATATATATATACATGCATATATACATATATATATACATGCATATATACATATGCATATACATGCATATATATACATGCATATATATACATGCATATATATATACTGCACATATATACATGCATATATATATATACATGCATATATATATACATGCATATATATATATACATGCATATATATATACATGCATATATATATACATGCATATATATACATGCATATATATATACATGCATATATATATGCATATATATATACATGCATATATATATACATGCATATATATATACATGCATATATATATATATATACATGCATATATATACATGCATATATGTACATGCATATATATACATGCATATATATATATACGTGCATATATATACATACATATATATACATTCATATATATACATGCATATATATATATACATGCATATATATATATATATACATGCATATATATACATGCATATATGTACATGCATATATATACATGCATATATATATATACGTGCATATATATACATACATATATATACATTCATATATATACATGCATATATATATATACATGCATATATATACATGCATATATATATATACATGCATATATATATATACATGCATATATATATACATGCATATATATACATGCATATATATATACATGCATATATATATATACATGCATATATATATACATGCATATATATATATACATGCATATATATATACATGCATATATATATATATGCATATATATATATGCATATATATACATATATATACATGCATATATATATATATATGCATATATATATACATGCATATATATATACATGCATATATATATATGCATATATATATACATGCATATATATATATATATATATACATGCATATATATATACATGCATATATATATATATACATGCATATATATATACATGCATATATATATATATACATGCATATATATATACATGCATATATATGTATATATACATGCATATATATATACATGCATATATATATATATATATATACATGCATATATATATACATGCATATATATATATATATATACATGCATATATATATACATGTATATATATATATATATATTTCGGCCACTGCCGACTGTTATCACGACGGTTCTAGGTTCGATCCTCGGCTTGGGATAGGTGTTAGTCTAGCGGCACGGATGAGTTGTGAAACAACGAAACAGGTCTGTATGTCGATAACTAAAATATATTTTATAAAGCCCCCCTCTTGGGTAGAGCACTATCGTAAATTATCTTACTCGCTACTTAATTTAGCTGAGAAAATGCGAAGCTCGCGGTTTGTTTACAAACAAACGTTTGAGCCCTCTACGAGTGGCGGACGGATGTTTATTTAAATAGACATTCGGACAGGTTAATTTCGGCCACCGATTCCGTAGTCAGGGGGTAGGACTTCCGACTGTCATCACGACGGTTCTAGGTTCGATCCTCGGCTTGGGATAGGTGTTAGTCTAGCGGCACTGATGAGTTGTGAAACAACGAAACAGGTCTGTATGTCGATGACTAAAATATATTTTATATATATATATATATACATGCATATATATATATATATATATATGTACAGGGTGCGTGTGGTATTTGAGAACATATATTTCCTTTTTAAAAATAATCAAAAAGACAAACAAAAACAAAAAGTCACTTATAAGTTATTGTAAACTAAAATATTATTTTTTGACTTCATTACAAAAAAAAATCGCCCTCAGCATCAATTAATGCTTCTAATCGAGACCTAAACCGTTGTGTCGATATCACCACAATCGCGAGCTTCCATGGCTGCAAAATATAAATTATCGGTGGAAGAAACAGCGCTGAAACTAACAGGTTTCTTCAAAAATCTAGGTAAATATTTTTTTCCTTTTTCCATGCGAAAAATTATTGAGAATCTCCTTAGATATTCAAAATGTCCATTTTGAAATTGTTTTTATTTTCATTTTTGTTTTTCTATTCTCGTCAATCCACATCCCCTCTTGTTTGGACTTAGAAATTTTCAATTGAATACACGTTGACTTGCATTGGTCTATAGGATTCTCATCTACCTATATCCACATCCCCTGTTGTTTGGACTTAGAAATTTTCAATTGAATACACGTTGACTTGCATTGGTCTATAGGATTCTCATCTACCTATATCCACATCCCCTGTTGTTTGGACTTAGAAATTTTCAATTGAATACACGTTGACTTGCATTGGTCTATAGGATTCTCATCTACCTATATCCACATCCCCTGTTGTTTGGACTTAGAAATTTTCAATTGAATACACGTTGACTTGCATTGGTCTATAGGATTCTCATCTACCTATATCCACATCCCCTGTTGTTTGGACTTAGAAATTTTCAATTGAATACACGTTGACTTGCATTGGTCTATAGGATTCTCATCTACCTATATCCACATCCCCTGTTGTTTGGACTTAGAAATTTTCAATTGAATACACGTTGACTTGCATTGGTCTATAGGATTCTCATCTACCTATATCCACATCCCCTCTTGTTTGGACTTAGAAATTTTCAATTGAATACACGTTGACTTGCATTGGTCTATAGGATTCTCATCTACCTATATCCACATCCCCTCTTGTTTGGACTTAGAAATTTTCAATTGAATACACGTTGACTTGCATTGGTCTATAGGATTCTCATCTACCTATATCCACATCCCCTCTTGTTTGGACTTAGAAATTTTCAATTGAATACACGTTGACTTGCATTGGTCTATAGGATTCTCATCTACCTATATCCACATCCCCTCTTGTTTGGACTTAGAAATTTTCAATTGAATACACGTTGACTTGCATTGGTCTATAGGATTCTCATCTACCTATATCCACATCCCCTCTTGTTTGGACTTAGAAATTTTCAATTGAATACATGATGCCATAAAGTGATTTTACTATTATTGTTATATTCCTCGTCGATATCCTGCATTACTCTGACTATTTATTACATCTCTCTCAACACACATAATATTCCAACGGATTTAGGTCTGGCGAGCTTGGAGGCCACAAATTTATCAGCAACCGTCTAAAGTCAAAGATCTTAGTGCATACTGACGACGAGGAAGACAGTACAAAAATTCACCATTATGTAAACGAAAATGCTTTGCTGGATCTCGAGAATTTCAAAGAATCCTATTCTTCTCTTCAGAAGAAAGAAAGAAATTATTATTATAGAAGAGCCAAAATTTGCTGGTTATCATACTAAATTAACATTAACTGAAACAGCACTTCATGATAAATCGCAAAAAAAAATGTGTCAGTTAAAAACATGCGAAAATTAGGAGAGAATGGGGGGGAAAAAACAAACCGGAAGTAGAAGTTCCAGAGTGCACGAAGACTCACTCGATGGTAAATCCAAAAGTGAAGGAAATTTAAAAAACAAAAAAGTCAGAAGTTTAAAAAAATTTTTTTTTTGTTTTTAATCAATATAAGAAACTTATAATAAAAATAAAAAATTTGTAAACAAAAAACAAAAATAAAATAGGAATTTATATATATATATATATATATATATATATATATATATAGATGGTGTTCCCTTTATGGCTTCTATCTGTATTTTGTTACAGCTTAGTCTTCCAGCTTCTAAGTATTATATATACTCCATAGAAATAAATAAAACAAACATATTTTAAGGGTAAGAAAAAGCAGCTTCTAAGTATTTCTGAAGGTTCTTTTTTATTAAACCAGTTGTTCCTATCACAACCGGTATAATGTTTATTTCTTTCAGAGACCATGTCGTTTTTAGATCATTTTTAGGTCCTGATATTTTGTTATCTTTTCCCGTTGAGCTTTATTAAGGTCATCCAGATATTAGGTGTTTAAGAAACTAAGAACATAATTTTCCTCTCCCCAATAAACCATTTTCATATGTTGTAGTATATCTTTTGGTCTTACTGGATTCCAGGACAAAAATTTATCTAGTCTGGTGGAGTATCCATCACTTGGAGAAGGTGCACCATTCCTCATGAAAGCTAATGTGGGTTATGCACAACTGGCAGGAGAATTGCTTCTCCCTGACGTGTATATACATGTGACTTGTCAAGTTGCATCTCTCCACAGATCTTCCAATGAAGATATTTACATACTTTTGCGGTAGGTATATCCTGTCCATGCATTGGTTTTGCTATGTTACCTTATGTAGGGATCTTTGTATCGAGCTTTTCTTTTCTTTCTTTTTTAATTTAACTTCAGTAAGTTTCAAGAGATCAAGGGGCGAATCCTTCCTGGAGCTAACACTTGATTCTGTTATGATTTAAATTCATATCCGAGGGCTCTTTTAAAAAAAGATACTGTTCCCTTTATGGCTGCTATTTGTATTTCGTTACAGCTTGGTCTTCCAGGGATTGCTTCTAAGTATTTATGAAGATTCTTTTTTATAAACCCAGTCATTCCTATCACAACTGCTATAATGTTTATTTCTTTCAGAGACAATGTTGCTTTTAGATCATTTTTTAGGTCCTGATATTTGGTTATCTTTTCCCGTTCAGCTCTATTAAGGCCAAAATCATTTGGGACTGTGACATCGATAATGAGTGCAGTTCTTTCGGGCTTGTTTCATATTACTATATCTGGTTTTATGGCCTTGTCTTTTATGTATCTGCCTGCCTGTATGTCTTTGTCGTAGAACGCTGTCACTTTTCCGTTTGATGTTATTGGTGGTGGTTCATGTTCCCAGATGTTCGACGACCTATCTAGCTGCATCTCTTTACGGCTGCTATTTGTATTTCGTTACAGCTTGGTCTTACAGGGATTGCTTGGAGGTACATATTTATTAATTTGTAAGACTATAGAGAATAATTTTTTAGTTTTTCTCTTCCGTTTTCTTTATTTGATTTTTAATATTTTGTCCTTGCATTTCTCAAATCTTGAGTATTTGAAGCAGTGAAGAATTTTTTCTTTTCCGCAATCGACTAATTTACTGTTTTATAATTGTGTTTTCTTGTGGTCTTTGCTTGGTTTTGTCAGAGTCCAGGATCAGAATTTGTCTGGTCTGGTGGATTCTCCAGCGTAGAGTTGCTACCTGTAGTAGTATCAATGGAAAAGTTGTACAGTTATTGTCCACGTATGGCTCAGTGCGTAATGCCATGTAAAAACGTTGGCTTGGATCTAAATTCTAATTCTTTTCTACTAGTGAAAGTTAGCAAATGGGGTATAGAAGTAGGTCTATCAGGTTTGTGTTTAACTATTTAACTCCATAGAAATAAATAAAACAAACATATTTTAAGGGTAAGAAAAAGCAGCTTCTAAGTAGTTCTGAAGATTCTTTTTTATTAAACCAGTTGTTCCTATCACAACCGGTATAATGTTTATTTCTTTCAGAGACCATGTCGTTTTTAGATCATTTTTTAGGTCCTGATATTTTGTTATCTTTTCCCATTCAGCTTTGTTAAGGCCGAAATCATTTGGGACTGTGACGTCGATAATGAGTGCAGTTATTTCGGGCTTGTTCCATATAACAATATCTGGTTTGATGGCCTTGTTTTTTATGTATCTGCCCGCCTATATCTCTTTGTTGTAGAACACTCTCACTTTTCTGTTTGATGTTATCGGTGGTGACCATGTCGTTTTTAGATCATTTTTTAGGTCCTGATATTTTGTTTTATATTACTGCTAATCATAAAAATTACTAATCATAAAAATTACTAATAATAAAAATTACTAATAATAAAAACTACTAATAATAAAAACTACTACTAATAATAAAAATTACTAACGATAAAAATTACTAATAATAAAAATTACTAATAATAATAAAAATTACTACTAATAAAAATATAAATAAAACAAACATATTTTAAGGGTAAGTAGAGAGAGAGAGAGAGTTTTTGTGGCAGAAGAGCATGTTTGTGAATTTGTGAGAGAAAAGGTTAGCATGGAGGGAAATCCACAAAAGGAGAATGTTCATTTGTTTTTTTTTTTGTATTTTTTTATAGGGGGAGGGTCACCGCTTATCAAGGCCCAGAAGCCACTCAAGGATAAAGGTTAATAGGTATATATTCGTCATTGTGATTTTAACGCAGTAAACATTAGTGGGAATTTTGTAAATTGGATTACTTAGGGGGGACGGTTCAATAAGAAATTGTTCACATTGGACTTGAAGACAATCAGATTGTAGTCAGCTGGAAAGCAGGTAAACAGAACAGAGTTCCACAGTTCTGAGAACGAAGCCCTGTTTGTTCATGGAATCTACGTTTATGTGTAGGCACGGATCGGTTTAGGTGGAAACAAAGTTGGTTTGAATTTACTTCAGTGTCTTCTTTTTCTGGTTGTGTGAGTTAGGCAGTGTTTAGTAATGAAAGGCGTTGGCCCATACACAAGAGCGTAATCGGCTTCAGTTCACTGGTGCCTTCTTTTTTTCTTTTCATTATATCTCTTAAGGTTGAGTGACAGAATCCGTCCGTACATTCACTGATGCAGCAGAGCGAATCCTCTTCTCATCTCTTTAGGTCAGGTGGGAGAATCTGTCCGTACGTTCACTGATGCAGCAGGGCGAATCCTCTTCTCATCTCTTTAGGTCAGGTGGGAGAATCTGTCCGTACGTTCACTGATGCAGCAGGGCGAATCCTCTTCTCCTCATCCATTTAGGTCGGGTGGGAGAATCTATCCGTACGTTCACTGATGCAGCAGGGCGAATCCTCTTCTCTTCATCCATTTAGGTCGGGTGGGAGAATCTGTCCGTACGTTCACTGATGCAGCAGGGCGAATCCTCTTCTCCTCATCCATTTAGGTCGGGTGGGAGAATCTATCCGTACGTTCACTGATGCAGCAGGGCGAATCCTCTTCTCTTCATCCATTTAGGTCGGGTGGGAGAATCTGTCCGTACGTTCACTGATGCAGCGGGGTGAATCCTCATTTCCTCATCCATTTAGGTCGGGTGGGAGAATCTGTCCGTGCGTTCAATCTTCTCTCCTTCAACCAGAAGTCCCGCGCTTTCTTCTGGTGTGCACGAGACCTCCTTCCTTCGTCTCCGACTATTGATTTCTCTCTCCTCCGTTTTTTTTCTTTTTTTTTTACATGGGTATCACTACTTATCAAGGCCAAGAGGCCACTCAAAGATAAGGGTTAAAGAGTGTACAGTAGAAATTGGACAATATAGTAACCGTTATTAATGGAAATTTTGTGAATTTGTTAACTTATATGGAACGGCTCATCAAGAACTTGTTTACGTTAGACTTGGAGACAACCATATTGTAATCAGCTGGAAAGCAGGAAAATGGAAGGTTATTTGCAGCCAACCCTTACCTATCCTCGCAAGTATAAGTTTGCTGATTAAAAGAGATAAATCGCAGAGGCTATGTAATTGTGTTTGAGTTAATAATGAGTTCTGATTCGAAAATTCCTCACTGAGATTATTTTAAAACTAATTTTATAAGTTTAGCGTGTTTAAACTTAAAGAAATGATCAAATTCGAATGCATGTGTGAATAGTGCATTTAATATCTCTTCATGTTTACCAAAAGCTGACAACACAGCATTCTTTTTCAGTCATACAAGACATAAAGCATAATGTTCAAAAAATGACGACGGGACATTTTATCCTGGGCGTCATCCTGCCAGTGTTTACTTCTTATAATTTTCATATAGGTTTTTTTGGGAACACTTGGTTCAGGTTTTTTTTTTGTTTTCTTATTACATTTTCACCCCAAACAAGGCACATTGCCACTCAGGTGTAGGGGGCTACTATCAGGGTCAGCAATTACGGGGACACTATGTAGGGATTTGGGCAGCAAAATGTCGGTTCACGTTGCACTTGAACTTCTGCATGTCAGTACAGTTAGGGAAGCATGATCCTGGAATGGAATTCCAGAGTCTAGCAGTTCTGGGGAAGAAACTACTGGAGTAGAAGGATCTTTTGCATCTAGGGATCTCTACAGTGTGGGGGTGGGATTTAGCAGCCTGTCGGGTTTGTCGAGGGTGTCTGCGACGTGGGGGCACAAGTGTCTGCAGTTCGTCAAAGCACTCACCATTAAAATACTTGTAGAACAAGCAGAGGGATGCAACGTTTCGTCGATGGGACAGAGGCTGAAGCTTAGATGCCAGTTCAGGGCCTATCAGATTGGCGACTCTTTTTTGAACCTTGTCTAGGAGCGAGAGACTAGTAGTAGATGCACCAGCCCAGATGTGACAACAATACTCCATACATGGGCGAATGGTGGCCTTTTCCTGAGAGAAGCATCCTCATATTTGTATATCAACCCTTGTCCCTTTTCAGGGACATTCTGAGATACACTAATAAACCCCTTTATAGAGAGACCGAAGATACAGAAGGTCTGTATATAGCAGGCTTTCAAGCGAGAGATCGAATATGTAATTTTAAATGGGATGATGTCGGTTTTTGAAGGCCTTGGTCATCTTTATTTGGACCAATCTGGGTCGGCCTTGTAGTTGTTTTTTTTTTTTTTTTTTTTACATGGGTGTCACCACTTATCAAGGCCCAGAGGCCACTCAAGGATAAGGGTTAATAGGTATACATTAGTCATTGTGATTTTAGCATAGTAAACAGTGGGAATTTTGTAACTTGGATTACTTAGGGGGACGATTCAATTAGAACTTGTTCACATTGGACTTTTTCTTTTTTTTCTTTTTTTTTTTTCATAGGTATCAACACATTATCAAGGCCAAGAGGCCACTCAAGGATAAGGGATTTTGAATATTATTTTGGCTTTGTCGTCTCCTCAGAATCTGGTGGTCTTGTTTTTTTAAAAATAATCTGAATATTTTGTATCGAGTTTGAGTTAATAAATTAATGCAGGTTACTCTGATCTTTGAGCAATATCTTTGCTCGGGACCGTATAAACAATGAAAAAACAAAAGCAGATATTGAATATATGTTTTATTCTTAGGGGAGAGGAATCTTTCATCTCTATGTATTATTTGTTTTATCTACCCTAGGACTGGTATTGTTCATGTTTTATCCCTAGCATAGGTAATTTACAGCATGTATATGAAATTGTTTTACCTTAGGGAGAAGAGAACAGGTAATATACAACATAATGTGTCTATATTACATCCCTGGCAACGCCTAGAAACCAGCTAGAACATGTATTTCAGTCAATCTATATTACATCCTGGGCTATGCCGGGAAACCAGCTAATCTCTATTTAGTGACTTGACCACCAAAATACCTCCCTAAGTGTGTCCTTTCTTTTGAACTTATTAGATATAGGTATCTGGAAATGTGTGTGAAATTTTGTTGAATACATTGTTCACTATGATTTTCTTATTGTTCTACACAATATCAATCGTAGCGAAATAAAACAGTAAACTTAGTGTAGTGTTAGAATAAAGAGCAAAGGAAAAAATTAGAATCATATTCTGTAATTGCAAATCTAAATTTGCTAGCGTGTACCAGTATTTGCCAGGTTGTGGAAATTTGGAATTTATAACATATGTAGTGGCCTTTTCCTAGATACCTATTGCTAAAAATTATACTTTCATTTTGTTAGAAAAATCTCTCTTCGGATGCCCTGCATCATCCAAAATAAAAACAAATATTTTTATAATTGTTTCAGTATATTGCTACACAATGTGAAATTTTTTGACGTTTGTAAAAAAAATCAAGAATGTGCTTATATTCCAAAAAAGAAAATATCAGTGCACAGTATTGAAAGTGTTTGAGATTCAAAAGTCTGTAACATTTCTACTAACTTCATAAGATGTCATGTGAGAAACTGAATTGAATATCAAGACATTATCTGAAGCGTTTTTATTTTGGTGTAACATATGTGTTTACAGTGAACCTTAACTTTTAATAAACAGCTTGGTATGCAATGACATAGGCTAAGAATCTTAGACAAAATATATATAAATTGGAAAAATGTGTGAACAAATGAAAAAAAAAATGATCCGCTCCACTTGATGACATCAAGCACAATAATATTTTAGTGAAGAAAATATGAAATTGATGTTCAGTGATTAGTTTTGATGAATGAGTACAAGAAATAAACTATTTTTTGTTTTTAGAGAATATATTAAGAAAATAACTCTAACTGTACCTTTTCAAAGGTCTGACATTTTATTCAATAAGATTGTGTTGTCTGAAATAAAATAATGAATCACTTAATAATGAGGCACACGTATAAGGTTTTAAATATTATGTCAAACATTTAATTATGTTTTTTCTTACTGTTGTTGTTGTATCAGAATTTTTTAATCTCATTCGCAAAAGAATAAAATTGGCAATCCCCTCGAATTCATGTGCATTACAGTTTTTTGCAAACTTCAAAATTTCTCTAATAGGCTAAGAATCTTAGACAAAATATATATAAATTGGAAAAATGTGTGAACAAATGAAAAAAAATGATCCGCTCCACTTGATGACATCAAGCACAGTAATATTTTAGTGAAGAAAATATGAAATTGATGTTCAGTGATTAGTTTTGATGAATGAGTACAAGAAATAAACTATTTTTTTGTTTTTAGAGGATCAGAAAATCAACACATTTCACAAGATTATTATTATTTATTTTAATCTTTATATCAAATTGTTCAATCTAGAGATGTATCATTCTATCAAATGCACAGGAATTCAGAAATATATGTGTGTGTGTGTGTGTGTGTGTGTATCCCTTTTTTTTTTCATTTTTGTTAAACTTTTTCTTCTAGTGGATGGGACATTCAACCAGATGTCTGACATTTACCCCTATTTTAGTGAGTCCAACTAAGAGATCTTTTCAGGATTCTAGCCGTCCCTTTCAGTGCAATCGTTTGTATTTCACTTACACTTGGTTCACCGGGTATGCTTGCTATGTACTTTTTAAAGTTCTTTTTCATAAGCCCAGTTGCTCCTATGATGACTGGTATGTGTGTGTGTATGTAAATATATATGTGTGTATATATATGTGTGTGTATGTGTATATATATAT
>NC_136527.1:123033825-123431325 GCF_053919585.1 Euprymna scolopes
TGGATATACGTTTAATTTTTTCTTCGGTCATAATTTAAAATACTGATTTCTCCCTCGGATTTTAACGACAGGTGCCCGAAATAAAATGGCATCTCCATTTTAGACGATAAACTGTAGAAGTACCGATTGAACTTACCGTTCTGTATTTCTTTCGTCTTGTTCGTTTTCTTGACAAAACTACTAAAACAATTTAACAGCTTAGTGATGGAGACAGAAATATCAAACAAGGCGGTGTTTGAGTGAAAAGTGTCACCATGTAAAAAAGGTCCGACTTGTTTCTCAGAAGATATTAAAAAAATTGGGGGGAGGGGGCTTCTACACTATTGGGACGAAATTTCGGCGATAAACTGTTGAAGTACCTAACCTGGTTAGTATTATTTATTTATTTATTTATTTTCTATTTCGGTCATAGTTTCTCCCTCAGATTTTAACGACAAGTGCCCGGGGTTTGTTTTACTGTACACAAAGATTCGAAAAAGTTGTCAAAAAAAATATATATATAAAAAAATAAATGTTACCAAAGGCAAGATAAGTTACTTTTCTACCTAACTGGATATGTTTCTGGTGTTTTTATTTAATGTAATTTAAAATGGCGCCGGACTCTCTGTTGAACACGGTAAGTTTGGGAAAACGAGCTAAAAATAAAAAAAAACTAGACAAAATATAGACATAGGCTGAACACCGTAAGTTTGGGAAAAGGGGTTAAAAATAAAAAACTAAGCAAAATACTGTTAGAAACTCGCTCAATATATGTTACTCTAACATAGGCTGACATATATTCGGTGGGGTTTTAACAGTATTTTGTATAATTTTTATTTTTAACTTATTTTCTCAAACTTCCCGTGTCAAAGAGAGAGTCGGACGCCATTTTTTATTTTCCAATGCATCGATAAACACTGTATGTTTTTCCAGCTTAATAAACATGTTACATTAAATAGAAAACATAAAAAAAATTATCCAGTTAAATAGAAAAGTAACTTATCTTGCCCTTGATAACATTTATTTGTTATATATTTGTTTGTCCAGCTGAATAAACATGTTGCATTAAATAAAAACACTTAAAAAATATAATTTTAATAAAACAATTTTATATATATATATATTTGTTATTTATTTCCTACTTCGGTCATAGTTTAAAATACTGATTTCTCCCTCTGATTTTAGCGACAGGTGCCCGAAATAAAATGGCGTCTCCATTTTAGGCGATAAACTGTAGAAGTACCGATTGAACTTACCGTTCTGTATTTCTTTCGTTTTCTTGGCAAACAATTAAATTAAAATATAGAATTTGAGAATGGAGATAGAAATATCGAACAAGACGGTGTTTGAGTGAAAATCGTCCCCATGCAAAAAAGGCCCGACTCGTTTCTCAGAATATATATATATATATATATATATATATATATATATATATATATATATATATATATATATATATACTAGCAGGGGTGCCCGGCGTTGCTCGGGTGTTTGGAGGTGTATGCTGTGCAAAAAAGGCAAAAACACAAAAAAAATGGTTAATTTTTTAAAACTTTGACCCCTATTATGACCCCTTAAAATTTATAGTTTCGGGCTCAAATCACTTTATTAAGTTAGATCCACGTTCAAGGAACCTATATCTAAAATTTCAAGTGTCTAGACCCAAAATTGTCGGAGGAGTTTGGTAGAGTTCTTAAAGGTCAAATCGTTGAAATTTGACCCCTTAACAACCAAATTTCTGGCTGACACCCGTCACATCGATTTTCCCAAATCTCAGTACCCGGTATTTCAAATTTCGAGTCTATAGACTAAAAATTGACAGAGTTATTGCGTAGGGAAATGTACACAGACAGACAGACACACAGACACACAGACACGTTCACTTTTATATATATATATATATATATATATATATATATATATATATATATATATATAATGGGGGGGACGCTTTTACACTATTGGGACGAAATTTCGTAAATCGTAAAACTGAACTTCACATAAAAACAATGATACTACGTATTTCTCGTACTTTTAAGATGATTAGATAAAAAAAATTACGAAAATCGATAAGGTAGAAAATTAGGTAAATTTTTACGACGTTCCCCAACCTCGAAAGCCGTTCTTAACATGGGGAGGTTGGAGGTGTATTTATTCCGAAAGCCGTCCTTAATATGGAGTGGTTCAAGGTGTTTATACTACACTAGGGCAGAGGCTGGTGTGTCAGAAACTTTGTGAAAAATATTGAATAATTTGACCCCCTGTCTTTCCAAGCTTATAACTACTCGAAAAATGTAATTCAAGCCCTAATTTTTTTTTTTCAATTAAAGGAGCAAGGGCCAAGGTTTCATTAAAAAAATAAATAAATAAAACAAACAACATGATTAAAAAAAAAGGTTTTAAACTTCGGACTTTACAGGTAAATTTCTAAAAAACACTACTTTCTTTTTGTTTTAAATTTGAATATATTATTTATTGGTCTTTTATCTTCAATTTGTAATATATAAAACTTTGGTGAGTAAATAAATTATTTACTTTTTAATAGACATTTCAAAATGGGGGGGCGTGAATTAAAAAAAAACGTTTGTCTAAAATATTACATTCTGTTTATTGGAAAGAGCATAAAATTTCACATTTGACATTTTTTAAATATTTCTATTACTTTTAAAACAACTCTAATAGTTTATTTTGGAAGTATAATCCATAAAGAAAAAAAAAATAACCAATTTTTAAAAGAGAAATTACGAGTTTTTTTTTATATTTTATTCGCAGTTTCGTGTTAGGGGTGTCAAAAATTCATACAAAAATTCTGATACATCTACAAAAAAAAAAAAAAAAAAAAATACCGAAAATTATTTATTCAAGAAAATAAAAAAAAGTAGAATTTGAAAAATAAAAAAAAAATACCGAAAATTATTTATTCAAGAAAATGAAAAAAAATAGAATTAAAAAAAAAAAAAAATACTGAAAATTATTTATTCAAGAAAATGAAAAAAATAGAATTTGAAAAAAAAAAAATACCGAAAATTATTCATTCAAGAAAATGAAAAAAAATAGAATTTGAAAAAAACAAAAAACAAAAAAATACCGAAACTGATTTATTCAAAATGAAAAAAAATAGAATTTGAAAAAAAAAAAAAATACCGAAAATTATTTATTCAAGAAAATGAAAAAAAAAATAGAATTTGAAAAAAAAAAAATACCGAAAATTATATTTATTCAAGCAAATGAAAAAAAAATAGAATTTGAAAAAAACAAAAAACAAAATTACCGAAAATTATTTATTCAAGAAAATTAAAAAAAAATAGAATTTGAAAAAAAAAAAAAAATACCGAAAATTATTTATTCAAGAAAATGAAAAAAAAAATAGAATTTGAAAAAAAAAAAAAAAATACCGAAAATTATTTATTCAAGAAAATGAAAAAACATAGAATTTGAAAAAAACACAAAAACAAAAAAAATACCGAAAATTATTTATTCAAGAAAATGAAAAAAAAAAATAGAATTTGAAAAAAAAAAAAAAAATACCGAAAATTATTTATTCAAGAAAATGAAAAAAAATAGAATTTGAAAAAAAAACAAAAACAAAAAAAATACCGAAAATTATTTATTCAAGAAAATTAAAAAAAAAATAGAATTTGAAAAACAAAAAAAATACCGAAAATTATTTATTCAAGAAAATGAAAAAAAAATAGAATTTGAAAAAAAAAAAAAACGATCGTAAAACACAGGAGAGTGCAAAGGGGGGGGGTAATTTTCCGTTTCGATTTAAACAAGATGGCGATTAGTTTCATCTGCTAATAGAGTTAAAGTTTGTTTTTGTTTTTGTTTTTTTAATAATTCAGGTAACTTCGACTGCGTAATTTGGAATTGACAAAAAATAATCAGTTAAAACCAATGTTTTTTTTTTTTAATCTGAAAACTCCATTTATCGACTAGAAAATCTCGACCCAATAATGCAGAAGCGCCGATTTTTATTTTATTTTTTATTTTTTTAAATGGGTTGAAAGTTTAATATACTTCTGGGTACTTACACAGTTTAGTCAAGACATTAAAAAATGAAAATACCGAAAAAAAAGTTAAAATTGTAGTAGTTTTTTTTTTTTTTTTTTTTTTTTTACAGCGAAAAAACACGTTTTTATGAGAGCGCGTTGAAGGCGGCCATCTTGGATTAAAAAAAGAAAAAAAATTTTGTTTGAATTTTAGAAATGACAAAGGGACATAACTCCAGTTAAAGCGCTGACACCCCTTCCCATCTTTAATACTAGCTTTTCTTCCTAAAAATCATTTTGCTCGGCATCATAATGAATTGTTTTTCGCTGTAAAAAACAAAAACAAAAAAAAAAAAGCACTTGATGAAATTATGTGAAATTTTTTTTTTCCGGAGAACTTTGTTCCATAACGGATATGTACAATTTAAACTTGTTTCGGTATTTTCATTTTTTAATGTCTTGACTAAACTGTACAAGTACCTACATCGGTAATGTCCAAGATCAGTGCTCGGAAAGATTTCCCGGCGCTTCTACACTATTGGGACGAAATTTTGGAAATCGTAAAACTGAATTTCATATGAAAACAATGGTATCTACGTAGGCCTCGTATTTTTTAGATGATTATATCCAAAAATTACGAAAATCAATAAGGTACACATATGACGAGATCCCTGGCGACACCAGATGATCTTGCTTTTCAAATAGAGGAAGAGAAGATGGGAGAGGGTGTTAGGGTCAGGAAGAAAAAGGGAAAAGGGTCGCCAGCCGAAAATGTTTGATTCAGATGACGAATCACTCATGGAAATAAATAGTTATCGCTTATCACATCAGAGCCGGGGTGGGTTTTTTTAAGAGAAAGACACCGAGAATTGACATCTATCAACAACGAAAGGGTTTAATTTTTATTTATATTTCGGACTATTAGTCTCACCTTTATTAGTTGTTGTTTGTTTGTTTTTTATTGGTTCACAACGTTTCGGCCAACTTCCTCTGGCCTTCGTCAAAAAAAAACAAAAAAAAAAAAACAAAAAAAACAAACAACAACTAATAAAGGTGAGACTAATAGTCCGAAATAAAAATAAAAATTAACATAAAAATGCTCATCTTAAAAATAAAAAAAATCCAATTAAGGAATAATATATATATAAACGAAAGGGTTGTTTTAAAAGGAAGACAGCTGGAGTGACTAATAACTCCTACTTAAGTGATAAGTTAGTTGGACAGATAGATAAATAAATTGAACCTAGGGAGAGATATGGTCATGAAAGACAAAGAAGAGAGAACAAAATGAAAAGAATAAGATAAGAGAAGGAAAAGAATAAGATAATGGAAAAAAAGAAAGAATAAAAAACTTCAGTGCAGGTGGGGGGGGGGTGAGGTCTGGTAGAGATAGGCTCTAAAGAAAAAGAAAGAATAACTCCAAAAAGGTGGAAGGAGGAATTTCTGATTTGATAAAAACGATTGACTTTTTGGACTTAGGGTCCTTAGTCCTTTTTACTGACTGGCATCGAGACGTCCACATCGCTCTCACCCCGCCTGGGAGGGGAGGGGCGAAACCCTCATAAGAGCCAAGTTGAAAAGCTCTTGTTCTTAGCTGGGAAATTGATTAGTGGAACTTAAGTATGCAACCTGCATCACGAAGCTCGGATCAAAGAACTCGACTAAACACGTGTAAAACGATTTATGAATAATCATTTTGTTTCGTTATATAAAAATGTCCCAGAGTTTTTCCTTGTTTCTCGATTTGCCAGCCTGGATGAAAATGCAGTTTATTTCAAATATCCCCTGACGCCGGATGATGAAGGAGACAGACTGGATCCAGCACGAAGCCAGAGTGACGGCCGAAATCGACAATGTTGCCACACGGACTTAGGGTAATGCACATTTCGCATGCCCTAAGCAGCAGAAGATATTTTCCAGTGACCAGTGAGAATCTGGTCACCCTTGAGGGATCCACCACTAGACAAGTAAGAATGTAGCGCTGCTGGGCTGCATCTATGGTCCTGTGAGCTGGGAGCGACAAACACGGCCAGAAGTACATCACAAGTATGCTCCCAGGAATCAGGATAGCGACGGATGCGGCCCGGCGCTCGGACGAGGAGGGATATATATTATATTATACACAGAATTATTTATTGTTTGGGTTTTTTTTTTATGAAACCTTGGTCCTTGCTTCTTTAATTGAAAAAAAAAATTAGGGTTTGAATTACATTTTTCGAATGGTTATAAGCTTGGAAAAACAGGGGGTCAAATTATTCAATATTTTTCACAAAGTTTCTGACACACCTCTGCCCTAGTGTAGCATAAACATCCTGAACCACTCCATATTAAGAACGGCTTTCGGAATAAACCCCCCCCAACCTCTCCAGGTTAAGAACGGCTTTCGAGATTGGGGGGACGTCGTAAAAGTTTACCTAATTTTCTACCTTATCGATTTTCGTAATTTTTTTATCTAATCATCTTAAAAGTACGAGAAATATGTAGATATCATTGTTTTTATGTGAAGTTCAGTTTTACGGTTTATGAAATTTCGTCCTAATAGTGTAAAAGCTTGGAAATATAGGGGGTCGGATTAATTCACGCCCCCCCTCCATTTTGAAATGTCTATTAAAAAGTAAATAATTAATTTACTCACCAAAGTTTTATATATCACAAATTGAAGATAAAAGATCAATAATTCAAATTTAAAACAAGAAAAAAAGAAGTTTTTTTTAGAAATTTACCTGTAAAGACCGAAGTGTAACCCTTTTTTTTTTTTTAAATGACACTTGCTCCTTTAATTGAAAAAAAAAATTGGGATTTGAATTACATTTTTCGAGTAGTTATAAGCTTGGAAAGACGGGGTCGAATTATTCAATATTTTTTAACACATACGTAAGATCAGTTTCTGACACACTTATTGATATTCATATTATAAAAAAAAACAACTTATTTCTATTTATTTAAAAAGAAAATACAACTTTCTGGTGTTGCAAAGAAGGTGGGCTCTCTCTACCATGCTAGAAAGTTACGGCTTAAAGTATCCTGTACCTCTACAAGGCCACCATTCACCCATGTATGGAGTACTGTTGTCACATTTGGGCTGGTGCACGGCTGAATTAAGGAAAACTCGTCCCTTTTTGCTAGGTAAGAAAACTGGTCTCTTATTAAATAAATAAGGGACCAGTTTTCCTACCTAGCAAAAGGGACGAGTATTTCGGGTACGAGTTTTCCGGGCACCGCATCTGCTACTAGTCTCTCGCTCCTGGACAGGGTTCAAAAGTGAGTCGCTACGGTATAACTGGAAATGTTTTCTCAATCATTAAATCATTTCTCTCCGATAGGGTCATAAGAGTAGTGGTAGATGGACAAAAATCGGAGGCCTGCAATATAAATACTGGAGTCCCTCAGGGGTCAATCCTAGGCCCAACTCTCTTCCTGATCTACATCAATGACCTCCCTAAACACATACTTAAATCATTCGTTGACATCTATGCTGATGACACGACCATCTACGGCAACACATCAAAGGCTGTAAATGACAAAGTTCTCTCTGATTCTCTCTCCTCTGATCTCGAGCACGTGGTTCAGTGGGGGAAGATGTGGCTGGTTACCTTTAATGCATCCAAAACCAAACTCCTATCATTACATCATCAACGCTCTGATCCCCATCTGGCATCAATTGTGATGGATGGCTCTCTGTTACAAAATGGATTGAGAGAGAGAGAGAGAGAGAGAGAGAGAGAGAGAGAGAGAGAGAGAGGGAGGTGAGTAAACGTGGAGTGTAGACATGTTTACCAGAACCGAAGGTCAGCTAACCAGATTACGTATGAGTGACGTGGTCAGGTTGGCTAGATCGGGGATATTTGATTTGGACACAGAAGACAACGGACGGCTTCCCGTTGTCTCCTCCTCTCTACGGGGGGGGGGGGGGGGACGAACGCTGACGTGTGTAGAAGAAGAACCCACACAGGCCGATTTCACTTCCACCTCCTGCAGGACCTCTGGGGAAAGTGAAATAAAAACTATAAAACCCATTCATTGTCTTGGAGTGATAAATCTTCGCCAAACAGGTATCAAGTCTCCCTCCAGGATGAGAAATTTCCAGATGGTCCAACATCGAAGAAGCAGAGGTAGGTTCTGAAAATACATGTCACACACACGATTCCCTTTATGATATTCAAACACACAACCATTTATATTAGAGACAATCATACGCACACGGAATCCTTTGATGTTATACACCAAACGTAAATGGTGCCCCTCAATGATAACCGATATGTAACATCTCGTCTGGGTGAGTTGGTACCAGGATGGACCCTCTGAGGGACTCCAGCATAATTACTGTGAGCTTCTGATTTCTGCCCATCAACCACTACTCTTATAAACCTATCTGACTTATATAGATGATCTAGATATACCACATTCCTTTTTGTGAATATTTCAAATAAGAAGGAATTGCACAAATGGCAAAACCAGGAATTTAGATCATGCGTCATTTATTTTATTATCTATGTATAAAGTGTGTGCATGTATGTGTATGTCTGTGTACATTTCCCCATGCAATAACTCTGTCAATTTTCAGTCTACAGACTCGAAATTTGATATACAGGGAACTGAGATTTGGGAAAATCTATGTGATCGGTTTTTGGCCAGAAATTTGCCTGTGAAGGGGTCAAAGTTCAACGATTTGACCTTTGAGAACTCTACCAAACTCCTCCGACAATTTTGGGTCTAAACACTTGAAATTTTAGGTTCCTTGGACATGGATCTAACTTAATAACTCGAGTTGAGCCCAAAACAATAAATTTTAAGGGGTCATAATAGGGGTCAAAGTTTTAAAAATTTGCCCTCTGCGGTCTCTACCAAATTACTCAAACAATTTCTGGTCTAAACATTTGAAATTTGACATAAAGGGTATTCAGAGATAGGACAAGCTTTTTAATTGATTTGGGCCGAAATTTTTAGTTACGAATATATAAACATATGTATGTATGTATGTTTGCATGTCTGCCTTAAACTTCTGACAGAGGTGACGAATTTTACCAAGATCAGCATTGTTTTTAAGTTCGACCTTTCATACGACAAATATTGAAAATTGGCTAAAAACATTAATATCTTCCCCTTCAACTGGGCACTTTTTTTACAGGGGAGGGTCGTTTTTTTTTCGCCGATATTTTTGGAAAGTCATCCTCTCCTTTTGATTGTCTAGCCTTAATTTAAACATAAGTCACTTCCGGTTTGGCAGAGGTCGTAACAACAAAGACGTCAGGTTTATTTTCCCATTCTTTTCCTCCTTCGCGGTACGGGTTCAAGCCTGCCTTCGTACTACCACTTTTTTTTTTTTTTGCTCTAGGCAAGTACATATAGAGATATACAGTCCTGTATTATTCACTGTATTTCACTAGCTGCAAGATGTGTACGCACGCGCAATAAATACCTCTTTTTCTCTTCTACTGACACTATAGCCCCACAATCTTTTTTTTTTTTTTGCATTTGAGTGTAGGTATACTAGCTACGATTATCACGGTTAAATTTAGAGGAATGATTGTTCCGCTCTTCCTCCAAAAAGTGTTAGTTTTTTTAAATCCAATGACCGTTCTTTACATGGGGATGTAGGATGAATCTATTCCAAACGCCATACTTAAGATGGGAAGGGTGGGTTTATTCTGAAAGCTGTTCTTAATATGGGGAGTTTTCCATGTCTATTCAAAACGCCGTTCGTAACATGACAATACTCACGGAATTGAAGGAAAAATTAAAAAAAAAAAAAGTTGTAATTGTTTTGTTTTAGACATTAAAAAAGACAAATCGAAACTGGAATTTAATGTAATACTTAATATTTGTATTGTGGAAGAGTTGAAAAGAAAGGAGAACCCGGAACACCACACAGAAACAGCTAAGATTGCTACTACTGAGTTCGATTAGTCTAAACAGTTAATATACAGTGAGATTACCTGATTCTTAAACTTATATTATTTAATTGGAAGTCATTATTACTTTTATTTATTGCGGACTATTATCCTCATCGTTTTCTTTGTTGTATCACAACGTTTCGACACCTGAGGAAGTCCAGAGGAATAGTTGGCCGACACCTCGTGAAACAACAAAGAAAAAGATAAGAAAAATGGTCTGCAATAAATAACATTTCTAAAACTTATGTTTACTTGTTATTATTATTCTAAAGCTACATTTTTTGTAATTCATTAAGTCATACCGATGTATGCATTCCTGACATAACTGTCTTTTAAAAAATCAAAGCATTTAAACAACCGGGCAACGCTGGGCTGAAATTATTAAATGCTAAATAAATAAATATTAAAAAGAATTAAACAAAGGAATGTTTGTTAGGCAAAAATCAATTTCATTTTTTGAGACTGAACATTTCACGTAAACAAGTTTAATAAAAGAAAGAAAAACTAACAGTTACCCTAATCCTTAGTTTGCTTCACCGTATTATAACAAGAAATAGTGGAACGAACTGACAGACTAAGAGAAATATAATATAGATTGGCAATCTACTTGAAAATAATCTGTAGTGCACAGAAACTCATTCAATTGAAACTAATTTGCAATTCATTTATTTTATTTATTTTGTGTTGGCTTGTAGCCAACTTTCACTCAGTAAATGTCCAAGAGAATCAATGTGAAGACAAACACCCTTTTGATCCTCAAAATAAGAATTCATGTTGACACAAAGGTTTCAGAAATAAAACGAGAACTAGAAAAATAAAAACAACTTTTAAATGAGTAACAATGACAAAGGAAAAATAGAATGAGGTATTATATAATGTTACCAGCCCCTTTTGCATTATCACAGTTTTTCCCTATAAAGCATGAACTATTGCTGCCATATATAGGCTGGTACACCAACCGTTAGCCTTTTTGTCTTTGACAGGGTACAAAGAAGTATCTCTAACCTAAATGCTAAATAAATAAATATTAAAAAGAATTAAACAAAGGAATGTTTGTTAGGCAAAAATCAATTTCATTTTTTGAGACTGAACATTTCACGTAAACACGTTTAATAAAAGAAAGAAAAACTAAATGATTAAGATATGTTCTTAAGCGTAAAAATACACTCGTGGGAGAATGATCTATCGTTTTTTAGTTTTACTGATGGTTTAAAATCAGTCAGTATTTTTTTTACTATTGATTATTAATACCAATGGGGGGGGGGGAGGTGTTACTTTAAACAAAATCTAATAAAAAAAAAGACAAGTAAAAGAATCGTTTTTAGCATTGGAAAATCAGCACAATTTTTTTCCGGTACCCCTAAAAGTTCCTGTGATTCGATTAATCGCTTCAACATTAAAAAATACCATTGAAAATATTTGTAAATTTCTCTTTTGTATGTCTATTTCATTAAAAATTAAAATACATGAAAACATAAAAATTTAAATATATAAAAACATAAAAATTAAAATATATGAAAACATAAAAATTAAAATATATGAAAACATAAAATTAAAATATATAAAAACATAAAAATTAAAATATATAAAAACATAAAAATTAAAATATATGAAAACATAAAATTAAAATATATAAAAACATAAAAATTAAAATATATAAAAACATAAAATTAAAATATATAAAAACATAAAAATTAAAATATATAAAAACATAAAAATTAAAATATATAAAAACATAAAATTAAAATATATAAAAACATAAAAATTAAAATATATAAAAACATAAAATTAAAAAATACCATTGAAAATATTTGTAAATTTCTCTTTTGTATGTCTATTTCATTAAAAATTAAAATACATGAAAACATAAAAATTTAAATATATAAAAACATAAAAATTAAAATATATAAAAACATAAAAATTAAAATATATGAAAACATAAAATTAAAATATATAAAAACATAAAAATTAAAATATATAAAAACATAAAAATTAAAATATATAAAAACATAAAATTAAAATATATAAAAACATAAAATTAAAATATATAAAAACATAAAAATTAAAATATATGAAAACATAAAAATTAAAATATATGAAAACATAAAATTAAAATATATAAAAACATAAAAATTAAAATATATAAAAACATAAAAATTAAAATATATGAAAACATAAAAATTAAAATATATAAAAACATAAAATTAAAATATATAAAAACATAAAAATTAAAATATATGAAAACATAAAAATTAAAATATATAAAAACATAAAAATTAAAATATATGAAAACATAAAAATTAAAATATATAAAAACATAAAAATTAAAATATATAAAAACATAAAAATTAAAATATATAAAAACATAAAAATTAAAATATATGAAAACATAAAAATTAAAATATATGAAAACATAAAAATTAAAATATATAAAAACATAAAATTAAAATATATAAAAACATAAAAATTAAAATATATAAAAACATAAAAATTAAAATATATGAAAACATAAAAATTAAAATATATGAAAACATAAAATTAAAATATATAAAAACATAAAATTAAAATATATAAAAACATAAAAATTAAAATATATAAAAACATAAAAATTAAAATATATAAAAACATAAAATTAAAATATATAAAAACATAAAAATTAAAATATATAAAAACATAAAAATTAAAATATATGAAAACATAAAAATTAAAATATATAAAAACATAAAAATTAAAATATATGAAAACATAAAAATTAAAATATATAAAAACATAAAATTAAAATATATAAAAACATAAAAATTAAAATATATGAAAACATAAAAATTAAAATATATGAAAACATAAAAATTAAAATATATAAAAACATAAAAATTAAAATATATAAAAACATAAAAATTAAAATATATGAAAACATAAAAATTAAAATATATGAAAACATAAAAATTAAAATATATAAAAACATAAAAATTAAAATATATAAAAACATAAAAATTAAAATATATGAAAACATAAAAATTAAAATATATAAAAACATAAAATTAAAATATATAAAAACATAAAAATTAAAATATATGAAAACATAAAAATTAAAATATATGAAAACATAAAAATTAAAATATATGAAAACATAAAAATTAAAATATATGAAAACATAAAAATTAAAATATATAAAAACATAAAAATTAAAATATATAAAAACATAAAAATTAAAATATATAAAAACATAAAAATTAAAATATATGAAAACATAAAAATTAAAATATATGAAAACATAAAAATTAAAATATATAAAAACATAAAAATTAAAATATATGAAAACATAAAAATTAAAATATATAAAAACATAAAAATTAAAATATATGAAAACATAAAAATTAAAATATATAAAAACATAAAATTAAAATATATAAAAACATAAAAATTAAAATATATAAAAACATAAAAATTAAAATATATAAAAACATAAAATTAAAATATATAAAAACATAAAAATTAAAATATATAAAAACATAAAAATTAAAATATATAAAAACATAAAAATTAAAATATATGAAAACATAAAAATTAAAATATATAAAAACATAAAAATTAAAATATATGAAAACATAAAAATTAAAATATATGAAAACATAAAAATTAAAATATATGAAAACATAAAAATTAAAATATATGAAAACATAAACATTAAAATATATGAAAACATAAAAATTAAAATATATGAAAACATAAAATTAAAATATATAAAAACATAAAATTAAAATATATAAAAACATAAAAATTAAAATATATAAAAACATAAAATTAAAATATATAAAAACATAAAAATTAAAATATATAAAAACATAAAAATTAAAATATATGAAAACATAAAAATTAAAATATATGAAAACATAAAATTAAAATATATAAAAACATAAAAATTAAAATATATGAAAACATAAAAATTAAAATATATAAAAACATAAAAATTAAAATATATGAAAACATAAAAATTAAAATATATGAAAACATAAAAATTAAAATATATGAAAACATAAAAATTAAAATATATGAAAACATAAAAATTAAAATATATGAAAACATAAAAATTAAAATATATGAAAACATAAAATTAAAATATATAAAAACATAAAAATTAAAATATATGAAAACATAAAAATTAAAATATATAAAAACATAAAATTAAAATATATAAAAACATAAAAATTAAAATATATAAAAACATAAAAATTAAAATATATGAAAACATAAAAATTAAAATATATGAAAACATAAAAATTAAAATATATGAAAGCATAAAAATTAAAATATATAAAAACATAAAAATTCAATTATATGAAAACATAAAAACCCCAAAAAACTGAACATTTCATTATTGTTTTAATTAGTCAAACTACCGTTAACATCCAAAATGAGAATAGTAGTCTAAATAATTCAATATATAATATAATATAATATAATATAATATAATATAATATGTTATATAATAACACGAGCGATAAAGGGACATAACTCTTGTATCCACAATACTACCATTCAATTTCAGAACAATGTATTTTGATTTTATTTTCAATATTTAAAAAAAATGACAAAAATGAGTATGCAACATTAAAATAGTTTGGGGATTGAGTTATGTTTGAAAAAAAAAATTCACCAAACGGCAATACAGCAGCCCCAGTACACAAGAATCAGCAGTTTTATTTTGTATGTTTACATATCTTTTTTATGTTTTCGCTTGATGTGTCTTTTGAAATTGCAACTTTGCGAGAACGACGCTTCGCACATCGTACACGAATATGGCTTTTCACCCGTGTGCGTTCGAATGTGCGTGATCAGCGCAGAATTCTCCGAGAACGCTGTGCCACATGTTTTACAAACGTGGCACTTTTCGCCGCTGTGCGTGCGCATATGTTTCTTTAGGGAAGCGTTCTCCGAGAATGCAGCGTCGCACACTTGACAAGCGAAAGGTCTTTCACCGGTGTGTGTTCGTGTGTGTTTCTTTAAATCGGAACGGCTCGAAAACGAGGACTCGCACATTTCGCAGGGATACGGTTTCGTTCCGGCATGTTTCCCCATGTGAGATTTTAGAGAAGAAATTTCTGAAAATGAAGATTCACAGATTTTGCAAGAATAGATGTTCTCGTTGCAGTGCGTTTCCATATGTGTTTTTAAAGAAGAAATTTCTGGAAATGAAGATTCACAGATTTTGCAAGAATAGATGTTCTCGTTGCAGTGCGTTTCCATATGTGCTTTTAAAGAAGAAATTTCTGAAAATGAAGATTCACAGATTTTGCAAGAATAGATGTTCTCGTTGCAGTGCGTTTCCATATGTGCTTTTAAAGAAGAAATTTCTGAAAATGAAGATTCACAGATTTTGCAAGAATAGATGTTCTCGTTGCAGTGCGTTTCGATATGTGCTTTTAAAGAAGAAATTTCTGGAAATGAAGATTCACAGATTTTGCAAGAATAGATGTTCTCGTTGCAGTGCGTTTCCATATGTGCTTTTAAAGAAGAAATTTCTGAAAATGAAGATTCACAGATTTTGCAAGAATAGATGTTCTCGTTGCAGTGTGTTTCCATATGTGCTTTTAAAGAAGAAATTTCTGGAAATGAAGATTCACAGATTTTGCAAGAATAGATGTTCTTGTCGCAGTGCGTTTCCATATGTGCATTTAAAGAAGAAATTTCTGAAAATGAAGATTCACAGATTTTGCAAGAATAGATGTTCTCGTCGCAGTGCTTTTCCATATGTGCTTTTAAAGAAGAAATTTCTGAAAATGAAGATTCACAGATTTTGCGAGAATAGATGTTCTCGTTGCAGTGCATTTCCATATGTGCTTTTAAAGAAGAAATTTCTGAAAATGAAGATTCACAGATTTTGCAAGAATAGATGTTCTCATCGCAGTGCTTTTCCATATGTGCTTTTAAAGAAGAAATTTCTGAAAATGAAGATTCACAGATTTTGCAAGAATAGATGTTCTCGTTGCAGTGTGTTTCCATATGTGCTTTTAAAGAAGAAATTTCTGGAAATGAAGATTCACAGATTTTGCAAGAATAGATGTTCTTGTCGCAGTGTGTTTTTATACGTATTTTAAAAGAAGAAATTTCTTGAAATGAAGATTTACATATGTTGAAAGAAAAGACTTTTTTGCTGCCGTGCGTTTCCAAATGTGTTTTTGAAGCAGAGTTTTCTCTACTGTGTAAACGCATATGCTTCTTTAACGAAGTTTTCCATGGGAACGAAGACGCACATATATTACAAGAGAAAGGTTTCTCTCCAGTGTGTGTCCGCATGTGGCTTTTTAGAGAGGAATTCTGGGAAAACGAACTCTCGCAGATCTTACAAGAATATGGTTTCTCTCCAGTGTGTGTCCTCACATGTTTTCTGAGATCCGAACTGCTCGAGAACGCATGTGAGCAAACATTGCACGTGTGAGACTTCTCACCGTTGTGTGTTCGTGCATGTTCCTTGTATGCGAGAACATTCGGAAACACCGACCCGCACAGTTTGCACGAGTAAGCGTTCTCGCCCGAATGGATGCGCAGGACGTGTTTTTTTAAATTACAACTCTGCGAGAACGCGGCTCCACAGATAGCGCAAGGATACGGTTTCTCTCCGCTGTGAATTCTCATGTGTTTCTTTAGCGCCGAATTCTCTGAGAACGCACTTTTGCATATATCACAAGAAAAAGGTTTCTCGCCACTGTGTGTTCTAATGTGGGATTTCAAATGGTTGTACGTTGAAAACGCTGCTGTGCATATTCTGCACGAGTATGGTCGGTCGCCATGTGTCAGCACATGACCTTTGAACTCCTTGCGGGAGAACGAACTCCCACACAGCTTACAATGGTACAATTTCTCTCCTTTGTGGATAAGCATGTGCGATTTCAGACCGGATTTCAGTGAGAAAGAGGCTCCGCACACTGTACAAAAGCACGTCGTTTCTCCTGCGTGCAGTTGTAAGTGTTTCTCAAAAGAGGTTTCGTATGTAAAAGTTGAGCCACAAGTGTTGCAGCGGAATTTTGGTTTGATTTCCATTTCCGCAAGTTTTTTTTTTATATTATAAACCCTTTTTCTAAGAATTCAAAACACAACAGTCCGTTTTTTTATTTCTCCCGTTGTTCTTGCTTATGGTAGATAGAGAGAGAGAGTGGGAGAGCGACAGAGAGAATTATCATGGCGTCTACTCGGTTGACAATCAAATCTCCAACTGCAATCTTTTTCCTTCTGTCACTTTTTCCTGTCAATCTTTTCAAAACATCCACATAACCAGATTCCTTTCTGTTACATGTTTCATAACAATACCAAGGTCTGTTTATATTTGTGAGAAATATTGAAACAATTCCTATTTAGCTTGTCAATTTCTAACATTTCATCCGCAGATGCGTGCCACATTTTAATTCATGAACATACATATATGTATATACACCTATACACATATATATATATATATACTAGCATGTCAACCTGGCTTAGACCGGGTCATTCATGTAACAGTATACTTAAGTAATTATTGATTGTGTGGTGTCTATTTCCAGGGTTTGCACATATATTTTATGTCCGTTTTCGAGTTTAAGTATTCTGATATACATTTACAAATACACGCCATTTTTTTTTTTTTTTACACAGTGATCACCACTTATCAAGGCCCAGAAGCCACTCAGGGATAAGGGTTATTGCAAGTACATTACGTTAGTGTGGAGATTTGATAAGTGTTTACTTAAGGGGGGGGTTCATTTCTGCCATGTGCAGTTCTAGGTGTTTTTCAAAGAGGTTTCATATGTGAAAATTGATTCACAATTGTTACAGCCTCGGTTTTATTTCCATTTCTGCACTTTGTATTTTTAATTAATTTTAAATTTAGATTGAATTGAATTATATTTAATTGAATTGAATTGTATTGTATTATATTGAATTGAATTGAATTGTATTGTACTAAATTACATTGAATTGAATTGTATTGAATATCGTAGAATTATATTTTATTTTATTGAATTGAATTGTATTGTAACATTCTAAAAGTTTCATATGTAAAAGTTAAGCCGCAAATTTTGCAGAAATATTGTTTCTCCTGCGTGCATTTCTAGGCGTTTTTCAATAAAGGTTTCATATGAGCCACACATGTCACAGCAATGCTTTCGTTTAATTTCCATTCAAACAAGTTGTTTTTTATAATTTGTAGTTCTGTGATGTCCATTTCCCGGGTTTGTACAGATTTCCAATGTCCATTTTTTGAAGGACTTTCCAAGGCCAAGTATTTATCAATTTTATTTCTATAGTCTGTTATACACTTACAAAAACATGTCGTTTCTCCCACGTATAGTTCCAGGTGTGCTTGCAGATGTTTCCTATGGAAAAGCTATGCCACAAGACGTCACAGAGATGCTTCGGTTTGATCCAGATGCAGTGCTATTGTTTGGCCATTCCCATTTGGGTTAGACTGCTGCAGGAACATATTAATGGTGCTTTAATAATCTGAAATAAACAAAATTGCTTTGTTTACAAAAGAATAAACTAAATAGGTAAAACCTTTAAACTGTCAAATAACAATTCATAGCTTTAAAATTCTTAGCAAATTCTCAGTTAAATTAAAAGATTGAAAGTTTTGAGAGATTTTCATTCCTTGACACAAGATCACATAATTCTTGTTTATTATTTATTTGTTGTGTTATTTGACCAATCGTGCATAATAAAAACAACAATAACAACAATAATAATAATAATCATAATAATAATAATAATCATAATAATAATAATAATCATAATAATAATAATAATAATAATAATAATAACGAGCATTCATTTGTTAAATTCTGATTAATAGTCTTATAAAATTGTAAAAAAAGGTAATATATATCTCCCTCTCTCTCTTTCTCTCTCTCTCTCTCTCTCTCTCTATATATATATATATATATATATATATATGATGATTGCAACGTCTTGTCAGACGAGTGCCACTCCCTCAGACATTCAAAATCCATGAGCCCAAATGGCTGAGGGAGTATCTATACAAATATGATGTTACAAAAACTTCAAGACTTTTAGACTTCCAGAAATAGGGTGATAGCAACAAAGTGTATTTCATTGTTAGTTGCAATTATTTCAAGACCATTTGGACAAATTCAAACAATATGTCGTTTGAAAATTTTCACAAGAACAGTCTTTCTTCAGACTTATTAAATAAAAAACACTTTAACAATGAAACATTAAGGAAAAGAAACATTTCCTTTATGAGGAAAAGAAAACAAGTGGGAACACTTTACCTCCGTCGCAGTCTTTACAAAGTAATTTTTTTTAATGATTTTCGTATCATTATTAAATTTTTCTTTTTACATATATATATTTATACATGTATACTAATGTCCATAATAAAAATGTATATGTTGATATAAAAGTGGTGAGAAACAATTAGGTACACATGTCGAACTTAAGATGTAGATGTATATTCAAATACATAACTTTGTGTATAGAAAGATACAAATATATTAATAAAATAGAGAACATAAATCAGGAATTTTTAATTTAACAATAAATAAACGTTTTTTTTTTAAACTTCTTCACCCCCCCCCTGTACTGACATGCAGAAGTTCAAGTGTAACGTGACCCAACATCTTGCTGACCAACTCCCTACATTGTACTCCAGTAGCTTATGTCCCTGATAGTAGCCCCCTACATCTAATTGGGGTGCCTATTCTACAAGTACTTTAACGGTGAATGCTCTGACGAACTGCAAGTACTTCCCAATATCTTATTTTTCATTGTGCTAAGGGATCTTACATTAAAAATGGCTCCCCCTATGTTATTTTTCTTTGTGCTAAGGCATCTTACATTAAAAGTGACTTCCCAATATCTTATTTTTCATTGTGCTAAGGGGTCTTACATTAAAAATGGCTCCCCCTATGTTATTTTTCTTTGTGCTAAGGCATCTTACATTAAAAGTGACTTCCCAATATCTTATTTTTCATTGTGCTAAGGGGTCTTACATTAAAAATGGCTCCCCCTATGTTATTTTTCTTTGTGCTAAGGCATCTTACATTAAAAGTGACTTCCCAATATCTTATTTTTCATTGTGCTAAGGGATCTTACATTAAAAGTGACTTCCCAATATCTTATTTTTCATTGTGCTAGGGGATCTTACATTAAAAATGGCTCCCTCTATGTTATTTTTCTTTGTGCTAAGGCATCTTACATTAAAAGTGACTTCCCAATATCTTATTTTTCATTGTGCTAAGGGATCTTACATTAAAAGTGACTTCCCAATATCTTATTTTTGATTGTGCTAAGGGATCTTAACTTAAAAATGGCTCCCTCTATGTTATTTTTCTTTGTGCTAAGGCATCTTACATTAAAAGTGACTTCCCAATATCTTATTTTTCATTGTGCTAAGGGATCTTACATTAAAAATGGCTCCCCCTATGTTATTTTTCTTTGTGCTAAGGCATCTTACATTAAAAGTGACTTCCCCATATCTGATTTTTCATTGTGCTAAGGGATCTTACATTAAAAATGGCTCCCCCTATGTTATTTTTCTTTGTGCTAAGGCATCTTACATTAAAAGTGACTTCCCAATATCTTATTTTTCATTGTGCTAAGGGATCTTACAGTAAAAATGGCTCCCCCTATGTTATTTTTCTTTGTGCTAAGGCATCTTACATTAAAAGTGACTTCCCAATATCTTATTTTTCATTGTGCTAAGGGATCTTACATTAAAAATGGCTCCCTCTATGTTATTTTTCTGTGTGCTAAGGCATCTTACATTAAAAGTGACTTCCCAATATCTTATTTTTCATTGTGCTAAGGGATCTTACATTAAAAATGGCTCCCCCTATGTTATTTTTCTTTGTGCTAAGGCATCTTACATTAAAAGTGACTTCCCAATATCTTATTTTTCATTGTGCTAAGGGATCTTACATTAAAAATGGCTCCCCCTATGTTATTTTTCTTTGTGCTAAGGCATCTTACATTAAAAGTGACTTCCCAATATCTTATTTTTCATTGTGCTAAGGGATCTTACATTAAAAATGGCTCCCCCTATGTTATTTTTCTTTGTGCTAAGGCATCTTACATTAAAAGTGACTTCCCAATATCTTATTTTTCTTTGTGCTAAGGGATCTTACATTAAAAATGGCTCCCCCTATGTTATTTTTCTTTGTGCTAAGGCATCTTACATTAAAAGTGACTTCCCAATATCTTATTTTTCATTGTGCTAAGGGATCTTACATTAAAAATGGCTCCCCCTATGTTATTTTTCTTTGTGCTAAGGCATCTTACATTAAAAGTGACTTCCCAATATCTTATTTTTCATTGTGCTAAGGGATCTTACATTAAAAATGGCTCCCCCTATGTTATTTTTCTTTGTGCTAAGGCATCTTACATTAAAAGTGACTTCCCAATATCTTATTTTTCATTGTGCTAAGGGATCTTACATTAAAAATGGCTCCCCCTATGTTATTTTTCTTTGTGCTAAGGCATCTTACATTAAAAGTGACTTCCCAATATCTTATTTTTCATTGTGCTAAGGGATCTTACAGTAAAAATGGCTCCCCCTATGTTATTTTTCTTTGTGCTAAGGCATCTTACATTAAAAGTGACTTCCCAATATCTTATTTTTCTTTGTGCTAAGGGATCCTACATTAAAAATGGCTCCCCCTATGTTATTTTTCTTTGTGCTAAGGCATCTTACATTAAAAGTGACTTCCCCATATCTTATTTTTCATTGTGCTAAGGGATCTTACATTAAAAATGGCTCCCCCATGTTATTTTTCTTTGTGCTAAGGCATCTTACATTAAAAGTGACTTCCCAATATCTTATTTTTCATTGTGCTAAGGGATCTTACATTAAAAATGGCTCCCCCTTTGTTATTTTTCTTTGTGCTAAGGCATCTTACATTAAAAGTGACTTCCCAATATCTGATTTTTCATTGTGCTAAGGGATCTTACATTAAAAATGGCTCCCCCTATGTTATTTTTCTTTGTGCTAAGGCATCTTACATTAAAAGTGACTTCCCAATATCTTATTTTTCATTGTGCTAAGGGATCTTACATTAAAAATGGCTCCCTCTATGTTATTTTTCTTTGTGCTAAGGCATCTTACATTAAAAGTGACTTCCCAATATCTTATTTTTCATTGTGCTAAGGGATCTTACATTAAAAATGGCTCCCCCTATGTTATTTTTCTTTGTGCTAAGGCATCTTACATTAAAAGTGACTTCCCAATATCTTATTTTTCTTTGTGCTAAGGGATCTTACATTAAAAATGGCTCCCTCTATGTTATTTTTCTTTGTGCTAAGGCATCTTACATTAAAAGTGACTTCCCAATATCTTATTTTTCATTGTGCTAAGGGATCTTACAGTAAAAATGGCTCCCCCTATGTTATTTTTCTTTGTGCTAAGGCATCTTACATTAAAAGTGACTTCCCAATATCTTATTTTTCATTGTGCTAAGGGATCTTACAGTAAAAATGGCTCCCCCTATGTTATTTTTCTTTGTGCTAAGGCATCTTACATTAAAAGTGACTTCCCAATATCTTATTTTTCTTTGTTATAAGGGATCTTACATTGAAAGTGACTTCCCAATATCTTATTTTTCTTTGTTATAAGGGATCTTACATTGAAAGTGACTTCCCAATATCTTATTTTTCTTTGTTATAAGGCATCTTACATTGAAAGTGACTTCCCAATATCTTATTTTTCTTTGTTATAAGGGATCTTACATTGAAAGTGACTTCCCAATATCTTATTTTTCTTTGTTATAAGGGATCTTACATTGAAAGTGACTTCCCAATATCTTATTTTTCTTTGTTATAAGGGATCTTACATTGAAAGTGACTTCCCAATATCTTATTTTTCATTGTGCTAAGGGATCTTACATGAAAAGTGACTCCCCCTCATCTTATTTTTTGTGCTTATATATTTCTTCAGATTATGTAGGTCTTGATATTTGTTATTCAGCTCTACTAAAGCCAGAGTCGTTTGGGATAATGACATCAATCATCAGTAATATGTTGCTACACAGTCATGAGTATGTTTCAGTTAGCTAGTTATAAGCAACTAGAAACCTCTTTTATAACTCTTTCATAGTGTATAGAAAAAGAAGCCATTATGAATTTATGTTTTGTTTAATCTATATTTATTATAATGTATGGGGACAAAATATTCAAATCAGACAACAAAGTACCGGGTTATAATTCTGTCAAAAGTTCCGATTTTTCTGATTCGGATTAATCGTCACAGCACTACTAGATAGCTTATAAATCTAGATAACATATTAATTGACATTTTTCAAGATTCAGTGGGGGAAGAGGTGGCTGGTTACTTTTAATGCATCTAAAACCAAGCTCCTATCTTTACATCATCAACGCTCTGATCTGATTTAAATGGATGGCTCTCGACTACGGGAAGCTCCATGCTTTGATAAGCTTCTGGGCTTGACCTTTACTCCTGACCTTAAATGGAACACGTACATCAAGTCTATTGCCAAGGTCGCTGGAAAGATGGTGGGATCCTTCTACCACTCCAGAAGATATCTCACTACTGATGCAACTATGGGACCATAGTAATTCGCTCAATATATGTTACCGTGACATAAGTTGACATATATTCGGTGTTTTTTTAATAGTATTTTGTCTAGTTTATTATTTATAACACCTTTTCCCAAACTTACCGTGCTAAAGAGAGAGTCGGGCGCCATTTTGAATTTTCCAATACATCGATAAACACTGCATGTTTATCGAGCTGAATAAACATGTTACATTGAATAAAAACACGAAAAATATATCCAGTTTAGTAGAAAAGTAACTTATCTTGCCTTTGATAACATTTATTTGCTATATATTTGTTTTTTGACAACTTTTTCGAATCTATGTGTACAGTAATGCAAACCCTAATTTACCTTTGCTAACATTTATTTGTTATATATTTTTTTGATGGCCACGTTTTCGTTTTGTTGTCTTTAACTGCTGTGAAATATTCGCCGTAGAATTTCCGCGGGCCCCCTTAGTTAAAACGAATTATTTTAAAGGGTCAGATTTCTCCCAGATGTGCTGTTGGCGCTGTCGGCAGTGGCGGTGGGGCGACATCCTTTACTAATAATAATAATAATAACAATAATAATAATAATAATAATAATAATAATAATAACAACAATAATAATAATAATAATGATAATAATAATAATAACAATAATAATAATAATAATAATAATAATAATGATAATAATGATGATAATGATAATAATAATAATAATAATAATAACAATAATAATAACAATAATAATGATAATAATAATAATAACAATAATAATAATAATAATAATAATAATAATGATAATAATGATGATAATAATAATTATAATAATAGTAATAATAATGAAAATAATAATAATAATAATAATAATAATAATAATAATAATCATAATAATAATAATAATAATAATAATAATATTTTTCTATCGATTCTATTTTTACGATATTTCAGGGTCAATGTGAAATTTTATGCTCTTTCCAATAAACCGAATATAATATTTTAGACAAACGTTTTTTTATTAAATTCACGCCCCTCCCCCATTTTCAAGTGTCTATTAAAAAGTAAATAATTAATTTACTCACCAAAGTTTTATATATCACAAATTGAAGAGAAAAGGTCAATAAATAATATATTCAAATTTAAAACAAAAAAACGTAGTGTTTTTTAGAATTTTACCTGTAAAGTTTGAAGTTTAAAACCTTTTTTTTTTCAACCATGTTATTTGTTTGTTTTTTTTTAATGGAACCTTGGTCCTTGCTCCTTTAATTGAAAAAAAAAATTAGGGCTTGAATTACATTTTTCGAGGAGTTATAAGCTTGGAAAGACAGGGGGTCGAATAATTCACGCCTCCCATTTTGAAATGTCTATTAAAAAGTAAATAATTAATTTATGTACCAAAGTCTTATATATCACAAATTGAAGAGAAAAGGTCAATAAATAATATATTCAAATTTAAAACAAAAAAGAAGTTTATTTTAGAAATTTACCTGTAAAGTCCGAAGTTTAAAACCTTTTAAAAAAAAAAAAAAACATGTTGTTTTTATTTTTTTTGTTGTTTTTTTTTTTTAATAAAACCTTGGTCTTTGCTCCTTTAATTGAAAAAAAAAATTAGGGCTTGAATTACATTTTTCGATTAATTATAAGCTTGGAAAGATGGGGTGGAATTATTCACTATTTTCACGAAATTTCTGGAGCACAAGTGAAAAGAAAAAAAAAATGAAATGTTTTTGGGTTTGTGTTACTATACACAGATTCGAAAAATTGGTAAAAAATAAAAAATTTTGATGTTAACAACCTTTTCTTTGAAATCCTGGATGATGGCATATATAATTAGGGTGCTAATGCACTTACTGATCCGCGCTATTTTTTAAAATCATATTTCCAAGTTTAATTAAAGTTTTATGATATGTTTTTTTATTCAATTGTAAGGTTAAAGTACAGATTAGGTACAAAACACCCTCCCCATGTTAAGAATGGCTTTTTAAATAGTAACTAATTATTATTTCAGCACGGATCAATAAGTCCACTAGTACCAAAATCAAATACATAACAAATAAATGTTATCAAAGGCAAAGTAAGTTACTCTTCTACCTTTCTGTTTATCGATATATTTGAAAAAAAAACAAAAAACAAAAAAAAAACAAATGGCGGTGTGCTCGCTGTTGAACACGGTAAGTTTGGGAAAATGAGTTAAAACTAAAAAATTATACAAAATACTGTTAGAAACTCATTCAATATATGTTACCATGACATAATTGGACATATATTCGGTGGGTTTCTGACAATATTTTGTATAATTTGTTTGTTTAAACTCATTTTCCCAAACTTACCGTGTTCAACGGCGAGCATGCCGCCATTTTTCTTTTTTAAAGACATCGATAAACATTGTATGATTTTCGAACCGATTACGCGTTTTAAAGTGAGCAAAACCACTAAAAGATTTTGTAGTTAGGTAGAAAAGTAACTTATGGGGTTTGTATCGCAGTACACATAGATTCAAAAAAGTTGTCAAAAAACAAATATATAACAAATAAATATTACCAAAGGCAAGGTAAGTTACTTTTCTACCAAACTGGATATATTTTTCATGTTTTTTTATTCAATGTAACATGTTTAATCAGCTCGAAAAGCATGCAGTAAGTGCAGTGTTTATCGATGTATTGGAAAATTCAAAATGGCGTCCGACTCTCTCTTTAACACGGTAAGTTTGGGAAAAAGTGTTATAAATAATAAACTAGACAAAATACTATTAAAAACCACCGAATATATGTCAAGTTATGTCACGGTAACATATATTGAGCGAATTTCTAACAGTATTTTGTCTAGTTTATTATTTATAATACCTTTTCCTGAACTTACCGTGTTAAAGAGAGAGTCGGCCGCCATTTTGAATTTTCCAATACATCGGTAAACACTGTTTTTCGAGCTGAATAAACATGTTACATTGAATACAAACCCAACTTATCTTGCCTTTGGTAACATTTATTTGTTATGTGTTTGTTTTTTTGACACACCCATATTTTTTTACTTACGTTTTGTTGTTTTTGTTGTTTATATATATATATATATATATATATATATATATATATATATATATATATATATATATATATATATGCAAGATTTTAATTTAATCTCGTTGACTAATTTAAGTCGTAATTATTCAAGAACGATAAAAAGAAATTAGAAAACTAAACGCTCAAGGGAGATAATTCTCAAGGGGAGATAATTCAGGGGGGGGAGATACCTCATCAAGACAATAACACCATTCTCTTTCCCCACCCGCCCTCACGTTATTTTTAACGGCATTTTATTAATTTTTTTTTTTATTGTTTGTATTTTTGTGTTTTATTGTTTTATGGAAGTTGAATTCTAAATTCAACTTCCATAAAACAATAAAACACAAAAAAAAACAATTAAAAAAAATTAATGAAATAGAAATACAGAAAACTTGTAGGTTATTTACACTCTTCTGTCATGAAGACCCCAAAAATCCAACAAGGCGGTGATTGCGTGAAAATCGTCACCACGCGTAAAAGTTCCGACCTCTTATATTTTAATCGCAGTTTCGTGTTCCTTGGCCAAGATCAAAGTGTAGTATCTGTTCTTCAGATGCGGCACTTCCATTTCTCGTTCTCTTTCACTGGAGGAGAAATCCTTCACGACTGAGACAATGGATACATTTTTATTTGTTTTTATTCAATGTAACATGTTTATTCAGCTCGAAAAACATGCAGTGCAGTGACCGATGCATTGGAAAATTCAAAATGGCGCCCGACACTCTCTTTAACACGGTAAGTTTGGGAAAAAGTGTTATAAATAATAAACTAGACAAAATGCTGTTAGAAATTCGCTCATTACCGTGACATAAGTTGACATATATTCGGTGTTTTTTAAATAGTATTTTATCTAGTTTATTATTTATAACACCTTTTCCCAAACTTACCATGTTAAAGAGAGTGTCGGGCGCCATTTTGAATTTTCCAATACATCGGTAAACACTGCATGTTTTCGAGCTGAATAAACATGTTACATTGAATAAAAACACGAAAAGTATATCCAGTTTGGTAGAAAAGTAATTTATCTTGCCTTTGATAACATTTGTTTGTTATATATTTGTTTTTTGACAACTTTTTCGAATCTATGTGTACAACAAACCCAAATTACCAAAGTCAATAAAGTAGAAAATTATTTATTAGAAATAATTTTTAAAAAATAGGGGTTTGTTTTACTGCACGCATAGATTCGAAACAAACAAACAAATATATAACAAACAAATGTTACCAAAGGCAAGATAAGTTACTTTTCTACCAAACTGGATATACTTTTCGTGTTTTTATTCAATGTAACATGTTTATTCAGCTCGAAAAACATAGTCTTTACCGATGTATTGGAAAATTCTTAATGGCGGCCGACTCTCTCTCCAAGATGGTAAGTTTGGGAAAAGGAGTTATAAATAAAAACCAGTCAAAATACTGTTAAAAAAACCACTGAATATATGTCAGTCTATGTCACGGTAACATATATTGAGCGAGTTTCTAACAGTATTTTTTCTGGTTTTTTATTTATAACTCATTTTCTCAAACTTACCACCTCAAAGAAAGAATCGGCTGCCATTTTGAATTTTCGAATACATCGGTAAACACTGTATGTTTTTCGAGCTGAATAAACATGTTATATTGAATAAAAGCATGAAAAATATATGCAGTTTGGTAGAAAAGTAACTTATCTTGCCTTTGGTAACATTTATTTGTTATATATTTGTTTTTTGATCACTTTTTCGAATCTATGTGTACAGTAAAACAAACCCAAAAATAGAATTTGATGAAAACAGTCGTAAAACACAGGAAAATTCAAAATTTTCCGTTTCGATTTAAACATGATGGCAGCAATTTTTCTTATCTTGCCTTTGATAACATTTAAAAAACCCAAAAAGGGTAAATGTTACCTTATGGGATGTGAGAAATTTCTTTCCTACACACCCAATTTCCTCCCTGCAGATAGCAAATGAAACTCCACAAACAAAAGCCATACCTTTATGGCGGTTACCATAATGTAATTCTTGTTGAGTAGGTCACCATTTCGGCGGGTCCCCCTTTTGGGGAGTCGTCGAAATTAATTAGACGGGAGTAGAAACCGACCTGGGAATAATAATAAAGAAACAAAGGAACTTCCAAACGAAACGGTTTTATATTCATTTCAGCGTACAAGTCGTATCGGGTTATAGAAAGTTCGTGATTTTCATTTTTGTCCCCTGACTCTGGAACCACTCGCGTCTCTGTCTTTTTTGCTTCCAACACTTTTGTCTTTCCCGCCAGAATTGTTCTCCGTCCTGATTGGTTACAACCTCTGGTCACATTTTTGAGGAAAGGAGGAAGGAAAGAAAGAAGGAAGGAAGGGGGGAAAGGGAAGAGTAGAGAGAAAGAGACATGTAATGGAGAAAGAGTAGTCTTGGCTTCACTACAAACTTTAAAATTCAAATTTTATTCAAGATGTATCAGGAAATGAAAATTCTTTGGTTCACGGTGGTCACCACTTATCAAGGCCCGGAAGCCACTCAGGGATAAGGGTTATTACAAGTACAGTACGTTAGTGTGGAGATTTGATGAAGTGTTTACTTAAGAGGGCGGTTCATCAGAAATTTTTTAAAGTTTGACTTGAAGACGTCTAAGTTGTAGTCAGGTGGGAAGCAGGCAGACAGAACAGAGTTCCACAGGCGTGCAGTTCTAAGAAAGAAGCTTTGTTCATGGAATCCACGTTTTGATTTAGGCACAGATAAAGAGTGGGGGAAATTTTTCACAGTGGATTCAGCTAGACGGGTGTTTTTCGTGAAAGATTGGCGAGGGGGAACCAGAGATTGGAGTTCAGACGAGCACCTGCCATGGAAATAACAATAAAACAAGGATAGGCTCGCAACGTCTCTTCTGTGGGAGAGAGGTTGCAGGGTAGAGAAAAGGGCATCCCCCACTAAGCCACAAAGTCTATTTTGTACTCTATCAAGGCAGGATAGGCTGTTTTTAGCAGCTCCTGCCCAGATATGGCAGCAGTATTCCATCCTTGGACATACTTGGCTTTTATATAGATAGAGAATTGCATCAGTAGTGAGATATCTTCTGGAGCGGTAGAAGGATCTCACCATCTTTCCAGCGACCTTGGCAACAGACTTGATGTACGTGTTCCATTTCAGATCAGGAGTAAAGGACAAACCCAGAAGCTTGTCAAAACATGGGGCTTCTCCTAGACGAGAGCCATCCATCACAATTGATGCCATATGGGGATCAGAGCGTTGATGATGTAAAGATAGGAGTTTGGTTTTAGATGCATTAAAGGTAACCAGCCACGTCTCCCCCCCCCCCCCACTGAACCATGCGCTCGAGATCAGAGGAGAGAGAGAATCAGAGAGAACTTTGTCATTTACAGCCTTTGATGTGTTGCCGTAGATGGTCATGTCATCAGCATAATAGTATTTTGTACTCTGTCAAGGCAGGATAGGCTGTTTTTAGCAGCTCCTGCCCAGATATGGCAGCAGTATTCCATCCTTGGATGTACTTGGCTTTTATATAGATAGTTATGATTTCTCGGAGTTTCCTTAAACGGATGTCCATGTTGTACATAGTGAAGACTTGCGTGAATCTTGTCACCCAATATGGCATATTTTAGGACCTCGTGGTCTTTGGAAGAAACAGGAATAATTTCCCATAATCAAATATATGGGAACATAATGAGAATTAGCAGCGAACCGGATGTTAACGCCATCTTGTCAAAACTTGAGGCCTCCTGAAGACGAGAGCTATTCATTTCAATTGATGCCAGATGTGGATCAGAATGTTGATGATGTAAAGAGAGAAGCTTGGTTTTAGATGCATTAAAAGTAACCAGCCACTCCTTTCCCCATTGTACCACGTGCTCAAGATCAGAGGAGAGAGAATCAGAGAGAACTTGGTTGTTTACTGTCTTAGATGTGCTACCATAAATGGTAGTGTCATCATCAGCATAAATGTCTACAAATGATGTAAGGATGTGATTTGGAAGATCATTAATATAGATCAGGAAAAGAGTTGAGCCCAGGATGGAGCCCTGAGGGACACCAGTATTAATACTGGTTCAGTATTTCTGCTCCTACCATGTCGAACAACAGCCTGTTTACTTTTGGGGGACAGGCGGTTCTCAGCTTGTTTCTTAATGCTGCTAGTTTCGCCAACGCACACATCTCCTTGTAACTATTCCAGGAGTCAATGAATATCGTCCTGTCACCATCACTTGAGTTTGGTTCTATGGTAGGTCTGTTGGGTTTCCTTGTACGTGGCTTGCTGGACTATCCTCCGTCTCTTCACAGGGTCCATTTTTTTGCCTCGACACCGGTCACAGAGTATGATGTGACCCACCTCACCACCCCTGTACTCAGAACGAGGCTGGATCTTGGGACCCCATCCGTTTACATTAACCTTTGAAACAATACAAATAGAAGTTTTTATAATTTTATACAATATAAACGTTTTTAGGGTTTGTTTTCCTATGCACATAGATTCGATAAAGTTTTCAAAAAAAAAAAACAACAAAAAAACAAATATATAACAAATAAATGTTATCAAAGGCAAAATAAGTTACTTTTCGTCCTGGATAATTTTTTTAATAGTTTTACTCACTTTTAAAAGTGTAATCGTTTCAAAATCACACAGTGTTTATCGATATATTTAAAAAAAAAAAATGGCGGCGTACTCGCTGTTGAACATGGTAAGTTTGGGAAAATGAGTTCAAACTAAATAATTATGCAAAATACTGTTAGAAACTCACTCAATATATGTTATCGTGACATACGCGGACATATATTCGATGGGTTTCTAGCAGTATTTTGTATAATTTTTTTTTTAACTCATTTTCCCAAACTTAACGTATTCACCACACTTTGGTCCAGCTTCGACTAATTCACTCCGGCAGTTCGTGCTGAGATTTAGGGAAACCATTTTGTATGAATTAGGTGAGAGTACTGCATTCATCGTTAGTAGTAGCTGCAGCCACAATCCTGTCCCCCTAATTTGGGATTCTGTTCATAGCTGGAGTTAAATGACGCTCATATGGCACTATCAATGGTTTGTACGATTTCCTTTCGTTTGCTTCCTTCTGGCTTAACGTTACTGGGCCTCTCGATGTACAGTCTGGTGCCGCGTAGAGTTTGCCAGGGAGATGCTTTATTTGAAATTTGTACATCAAGGACTGTTCTTTGAAGGTGAACAGTTTTGGGTTCTTTATGTCCTCCAGGGCTTTATCCGAGAAGATCTTCACCAAGGGTTAATGATCTTGTGGGAACATGACGAGAATTAGCAGCGAACCGGATGTTAACGCATCCACCATGAGAGACAAAATGAAAAATCGTCTTTTGCACATGGCTCCGCTTGGGAAGAAAAAATAAGAGAACTACTAAATAGTTATCGACCAATGGCAGAGCTCCGCGCTTAAAATGAACACCTCAAATATCACAGTCACTGGGAGCCGTTTGCCACTATAAAACGAGGGATTTTAGGGAACCAGAGGAGAGAGGAGGAAAAAGAAGATGAAGACGCCAGGCTGCTAGCTGTTGATGAAAGAAGTCACCCGCTTTCCAGTTACAAGCCAGGACACGAATCACCGACAGCAGGATGACCGGCCTACCCCTACCACATCCATCGTCCAAAAGATAAGTTACAGTTTACAAACATTCATTCCTTATCAATTCATACATACCTACAAACATTTTACAAACATTCATTCCTCATCAATTCATACATACCTACAAACATTTTACGAACATTCATTCCTCGTCAATTCATACATAATTAATAATTTTATAATTTACATAAAAATGAATTAAATGATCCTAATTATGATATAATAAAATTATTAATTTTTATGTAAATTATAAAATTATTAATTCCATCTACTAACTAACTAACTAATGAATTAATTTTATTCAAACAATTTTCACTACATAAATATATGCCAATAATAGGGGGGAAATAAGTTCAATCCAGCGACTGACATCCTTTCTAACTCAACAATGAACAACAACATATGCAAATAATAAATAAAATATTTATCAATATTCAAATTTTATTTTTAGCTGCAATATTTTAAGTCTAAAAAATTCTTATTTTTTACTTTACTAGAATATCTTCTTTTTTACTTTTCCAGGTTGAATTTCTTGTCCTTTACTTTTCCAGGTTTAATAAAATCTTAAGAATATTGCTTTTCATGCGTGCATTTTTCCATATAATCCATGATTTTTCCAGGCATTGCTATTGTATTAATATATAAATTTATAATATTTATTAATGATTGTCAAAAAAAATTAGCTCTCAAACACACATTTATGCAATATTTATCATTCAATCACAGTAGTTCCGAGCCAGGGTCTCTACCGAGACTGCAGTTCATGAATTCGTGATCTGTATAGAGCGTAAACTAACAAAAAAGAAGATAGCACTCTGTGTCTTTTTAGATATCGTTGAAGCTTTTGACAACATACCCTTCAGTAGTATGTTCAAGTCGCTACGAGAACTCAATGTGCCACCAGTACTCATCCGATGGATTGAGTATATGGTGAGGCACAGAACAGTTCAAGTAGAACTACTGAGGGCAACTGTTAAAAGGGAAGTAGTTAAATGAAACCCCCAAAGTGGGATTTTATCACCTTTACTATGGAACTGTATGCTGAATCCTCTTTTAAAGGAGTTTAAAAATAGGAATATTTATGCCCAGGCTGCTGCTGATGACATCGCAGTGCTGGTCGCGGGTTCAAAAGCATCATTGGTCAGACGCATTGCCAAAATGGGACTACATTTTTCATCAAATGTGATAACGAAAAATTTGAGTTCATTCAAAGAATATGTATATCATAGAATTCACTAATATTTTTAATCGATAAATTCACCATTTTTTGCTATAAAATCATAAGGAGAGTTAAAAAAATTAGTTATTAAAAAAAAAGTTCGGTTTTTTAATTATAAAAAAAAAATGATACACGGGATTGAACCTAAAATCTTTCCACAAACCCCCGGTGCTCTAACCGTTACGCTAACATATCATATTGGCAAAATCGCAGTAAAAAATATTTATATACAAAAAAAGTTATGCAAAATAAATAAAAAAGCGTTAGTCACTTATGTACTTACTCTCCTGTTTGTGAACCCACATATTTTGTTGTAACTTTTTTCTACTGAACCAATTTTCGAAATTTATTTTTCAAAATGTAGCTAACGAGGTGTTCTATCCAGTATATAACCTGTTTGAAATTTGGTTGTGAACGGAATTAGTGGTTGAATGATATGTATGTATATATATATATATATATATATATATATATATATATATATATATATATATATATATATATATATATATATATATATATATTGGTCAGACGCATTGCCAAAATGGCATTAAATATTCCTAATAAATGGTCTAATCGAAATGAATTAGAATTCAGTAGCCGTAAAACAGAAATGGTCTTGTTTACATATAAAACGAATTGCCAACTTGGTGACCTTTTTCTGAGTGGACAGAAATTGAAACTTTCGCAGGAGGCAAGGCTGTTAGGGGTAATCATGGACAGTAAGCTGACCAGGAAAAGCCACAAAGGAAAGAATAATAAAAAAATTCAACAATCTTTAAACTATTTTCTCCAAGAATAAATTTTCTTCTTATAAATTTTTATCAAACTTTTCTTATCATATTTTTTCATTTTTTGTTCTTCCATTAATTTGTGTTTATTTTTATAATTAGTTTGATAAATTTTCTTTTTCTTTCTAAAAAACACATTATTCTTATTTTTTAATCTAAAATTTATTTGATAATCTTTATTTTTATTATTGTATTTTTCTTTATTTTTCTCTCTTAATTCTTTTTGATTTTCTTTATTTCGAATTTTAAATTCTTCTTTATTTTTATTTCTATAATTATTTTGATGTTCTCGATTTTTAACATTTATTTCTTCTATATTATTTTTCTCTATATTTTTTTTTGATATTCTCGTTTTCTTTTTAAATATTCTTCTTTATTTTGTTCTTTAATTTTTTTTGTCTTTTTGCATTTTTTGTTTTTTCATTTTCCATTTTTCTTTTTCTTGTATTATTTTGAAGTTCATTTTTTTTTTTCATTTCTTCTTCATTTAATTGATTACCCACCTCATAATTACTTCCATTATTACTATTCTCAGGCCCTGGATTTAACTCAATATCCATTGTCATCGACATTTAAAGTGACGTCTGCTTTTATCCTTTTTTTTTTTTAATTTACCTTTAAAAAAAATCTCCTTCAGACGATTTTTTCTCTTTTTTTTTTTTTGTAAATAAATATATATTTATTATCATTATTATTCCAAGTTCGTTGTTAATATTATATGGTGCAAGTCTATTATTGGGCCGAAAATGAAGTCGGTTACATGGAAAATCTGCAAAAAAACAGTATAACGTACGTACTTGTCATTGCATGTACATGTCATATTCCAAAAATCACGTAAATCGATCAAGTAGTTTTTTTTTTATTTAAGAAAATCAAATATTAAAGCACAGTTAATCGAGAATAAGTCGAGCGCCATGTTGGATCGACACTATGTCAGCTAACGCCACCTAACAGCCAAATGCGATCCACGGATCAAAGAAGGGGGAGATAATTGACATATTTATTTATTTTTTTATTTTTTTCCTGAAATGCCGAAAACAAACTTTTTCCTACTACAAATACAAATTAATAAAGTAACAATAACGACTTCTTTTCCTTTTTAGGAATGTCCGATTCAGTTATTTATTTGGAATAAAATGTCCGAATCGAATGAAAAAAAAATATAAACTGATAAAATAAGACAACGACTTCTTTTCCTAAGAGTCAACAAATTAATAATTTCAAATACTGATTTCATGTCCGAATCAGTTTTTTTTTTTTAAATAGACTTTAAGCGGACATGAAAAAAAAGGCGATTATCTCCCCCTTCTTTGATCCGTGGATCGCATTTGGCTGTTAGGTGGCGTTAGCTGACATAGTGTCGATCCAACATGGCGCTCGACTTATTCTCGATTAACTGTGCTTTAATATTTGATTTTCTTAAATAAAAAAAAAACTACTTGATCGATTTACGTGATTTTTGGAATATGACATGTACATGCAATGACAAGTACGTACGTTATACTGTTTTTTTGCAGATTTTCCATGTAACCGACTTCATTTTCGGCCCAATAATAGACTTGCACCTATTATATATATAAATACACGCAAAGAAAAATACAGGAATAATCGACAATGTTGTCTGTTTTTCTAAAAAAAAAAATATTTCTCTTTCATTCCCTGAACGAATGAGATAAATGAATAATAAAATAAAAATTCAACAATCTTTAAACTATTTTTTTTTTTTTTTTTTTTACAAAGGCGTCACCACATTATCAAGGCCCAGAAGCCACTCAAGGATAAGGGTTAAAGAGTGTACAGTAGAAATTGGTCAATATAGTAATCATTAGTAATGAAAATTTGGTAAATTTGATAACTTATATGGAACAGCTCATCAAGAACTTATTTACGTTAGACTTGAACACAACCATATTGTAGTCAGCCGGAAAGCAGGAAAACGGAAGACAATTCCACAGGCGTGCAGTTCTAAGAAAGAAGCTTTGTTCATGGAATCTACGTTTAGGTTTAGGCACAGATAAAGAGTGGGGGAAATTATTGATAGTGTTTACAGCTAGACGAGTGTTTCTTGTGAAAGTTTGGCGAGGGGGGACCATAGATTGAAGCTCAGTTGAACACTTTCCATGAAAATAACGATACATCAGAGACAAACTCGCAACATCTCTTCTGTGAGATAGAGGTTGCAAGGAGGAGAAAAGGACATCTCCTACGAGGCTACGAAGTCTATTTTGAACTCTATCAAGGCAGGACAAGTCCTTTCTAGCAGCTCCTGCCCAGATGTGGTTTTCTATTTTTTATTTTATTTCTATTTTCAGTATTTCCGAGTCAGTTTAAATAAAGTTGTGTTGTTTTTTCTTTCATTTCTTCTAATAAAATTAAATAAAAACTAAACCTTTTATGTTATCCAAGTTTCATTGTCATCAAAATTTTAAGTGACGTCTGCTTTTATCCTTTTTTTTTTTAATTTACCTTTAAAAATCTTTAAACTATTTTCAGTATTTCCGAGTTAGTTTAAATAAAGTTGTGTTGTTTTTTCTTTCATTTCTTCTAATAAAATAAAATAAAAACTAAACCTTTTATGTTATCCAAGTTTCATTGTCATCAAAATTTTAAGTGACGTCTGCTTGTATCCTTTTTTTTTTTTTAATTTACCTTTAAAAATCTTTAAACTATTTTCAGTATTTCCGAGTCAGTTTAAATAAAGTTGTGTTGTTTTTTCTTTAATTTCTTCTAATAAAATAAAATAAAAACTAAACCTTTTATTTCATCCAAGTTTCATTGTCATCAAAATTTTAAGTGACGTCTGCTTGTATCCTTTTTTTTTTTTAATTTACCTTTAAAAATCTTTAAACTATTTTCAGTATTTCCGAGTCAGTTTAAATAAAGTTGTGTTGTTTTTTCTTTCATTTCTTCTAATAAAATAAAATAAAAACTAAACCTTTTATGTTATCCAAGTTTCATTGTCATCAAAATTTTAAGTGACGTCTGCTTGTATCCTTTTTTTTTTTTTAATTTACCTTTAAAAATCTTTAAACTATTTTCAGTATTTCCGAGTCAGTTTAAATAAAGTTGTGTTGTTTTTTCTTTCATTTCTTCTAATAAAATAAAATAAAAACTAAACCTTTTATGTTATCCAAGTTTCATTGTCATCAAAATTTTAAGTGACGTCTGCTTGTATCCTTTTTTTTTTTTTTATTTACCTTTAAAAATCTTTAAACTATTTTCAGTATTTCCGAGTTAGTTTAAATAAAGTTGTGTTGTTTTTTCTTTCATTTCTTCTAATAAAATTAAATAAAAACTAAACCTTTTATGTTATCCAAGTTTCATTGTCATCAAAATTTTAAGTGACGTCTGCTTGTATCCTTTTTTTTTTAAAATTTACCTTTAAAAATCTTTAAACTATTTTCAGTATTTCCGAGTCAGTTTAAATAAAGTTGTGTTGTTTTTTCTTTCATTTCTTCTAATAAAATAAAATAAAAACTAAACCTTTTATGTTATCCAAGTTTCATTGTCATCAAAATTTTAAGTGACGTCTGCTTGTATCCTTTTTTTTTTTTTAATTTACCTTTAAAAATCTTTAAACTATTTTCAGTATTTCCGAGTCAGTTTAAATAAAGTTGTGTTGTTTTTTCTTTCATTTCTTCTAATAAAATAAAATAAAAACTAAACCTTTTATGTTATCCAAGTTTCATTGTCATCAAAATTTTAAGTGACGTCTGCTTGTATCCTTTTTTTTTTTTTAATTTACCTTTAAAAATCTTTAAACTATTTTCAGTATTTCCGAGTCAGTTTAAATAAAGTTGTGTTGTTTTTTCTTTCATTTCTTCTAATAAAATAAAATAAAAACTAAACCTTTTATGTTATCCAAGTTTCATTGTCATCAAAATTTTAAGTGACGTCTGCTTGTATCCTTTTTTTTTTTATTTACCTTTAAAAATCTTTAAACTATTTTCAGTATTTCCGAGTCAGTTTAAATAAAGTTGTGTTGTTTTTTCTTTCATTTCTTCTAATAAAATAAAATAAAAACTAAACCTTTTATGTTATCCAAGTTTCATTGTCATCAAAATTTTAAGTGACGTCTGCTTGTATCCTTTTTTTTTTTAATTTACCTTTAAAAATCTTTAAACTATTTTCAGTATTTCCGAGTTAGTTTAAATAAAGTTGTGTTGTTTTTTCTTTCATTTCTTCTAATAAAATTAAATAAAAACTAAACCTTTTATTTTATCCATTTTTTTTTCTGGCTTCTTCTGATTATCTCTGCCACTCTCACTAGTATTTTCTTCTTTTTAGTCTTTTAAGTTCACATGTATTATTCGACTTATTTACTTCCGAAACTAGGCAAGCAGGTTCACTGCTGCTGATGATAATATGGACAAGACCCGATCTCACAGCAGCAGCAGCAGCAGCTCTAAGAGTAGTAGTTATAATAATAACTTGGAACCGGCGAATTATTAGCATATTAATAGTTCGATTTTCATCGGTTTTTAATTAAAAAAAACAAACCATTACACGGGATTGAACCTAAAATCTTTCCACCCAATCCCGGCTCTATACCCGTTACGATAACATATAACATTTTCAATTTAATTTCGAATCACTGTAGTAGTTGAATTTCTTGTCCTTTACTTTTCCAGGTTTAATAAAATCTTAAGAATATTGCTTTTCATGCGTGCATTTTTCCATATAATCCATGATTTTTCCAGGCATTGCTATTGTATTAATATATAAATTTATAATATTTATTAATGATTGTCAAAAAAAATTAGCTCTCAAACACACATTTATGCAATATTTATCATTCAATCACAGTAGTTCCGAGCCAGGGTCTCTACCGAGACTGCAGTTCATGAATTCGTGATCTGTATAGAGCGTAAACTAACAAAAAAGAAGATAGCACTCTGTGTCTTTTTAGATATCATTGGAGCTTTTGACAACATACCCTTCAGTAGTATGTTCAAGTCGCTACGAGAACTCAATGTGCCACCAGTACTCATCCGATGGATTGAGTATATGGTGAGGCACAGAACAGTTCAAGTAGAACTACTGAGGGCAACTGTTAAACGGGAATAGTTAAATGAAACCCGCAAAGTGGGATTTTATCACCTTTACTATGGAACTGTATGCTGAATCCTCTTTTAAAGGAGTTTAAAAATAGGAATATTTATGCCCAGGCTGATGCTGATGACATCGCAGTGCTGGTCGCGGGTTCAAAAGCATCATTGGTCAGAAGCATTGCCAAAATGGGACTACATTTTTCATCAAATGTGATAACGAAAAATTTGAGTTCATTCAAAGAATATGTATATCATAGAATTCACTAATATTTTTAATCGATAAATTCACCATTTTTTGCTATAAAATCATAAGGAGAGTTAAAAAAATTAGTTATTAAAAAAAAAGTTCGGTTTTTTAATTATAAAAAAAAAAATGATACACGGGATTGAACCTAAAATCTTTCCACAAACCCCCGGTACTCTAAACGTTACGCTAACATGTCATATTGGCAAAATCGCAGTAAAAAATATTTATATACAAAAAAAGTTATGCAAAATAAATAAAAAAGCGTTAGTCACTTATGTACTTACTCTCCTGTTTGTGAACCCACATATTTTGTTGTAACTTTTTTCTACTGAACCAATTTTCGAAATTTATTTTTCAAAATGTAGCTAACGAGGTGTTCTATCCAGTATAGAACCTGTTTGAAATTTGGTTGTGAACGGAATTAGTGGTTAAATGATATGTATATATATATATATTGATGCCCAGGCTGATGCTGATGACATCGCAGTGCTGGTCGCGGGTTCAAAAGCATCGTTGGTCAGACGCATTGCCAAAATGGCATTAAATATTCCTAATAAATGGTCTAATCGAAATGAATTAGAATTCAGTAGCCGTAAAACAGAAATGGTCTTGTTTACATATAAAACGAATTGCCAACTTGGTGACCTTTTTCTGAGTGGACAGAAATTGAAACTTTCGCAGGAGGCAAGGCTGTTAGGGGTCATCCTGGACAGTAAGCTGACCAGGAAAAGCCACATAGAAAAGAATAATAAAAAAATTCAACAATCTTTAAACTATTTTCTCCAAGAATAAATTTTCTTCTTATAAATTTTTATCAAACTTTTCTTATCATATTTTTTCATTTTTTGTTCTTCCATTAATTTGTGTTTATTTTTATAATTAGTTTGATAAATTTTCTTTTTCTTTCTAAAAAACACATTATTCTTATTTTTTAATCTAAAATTTCTTTGATAATCTTTATTTTTTATTATTGTATTTTTCTTTATTTTTCTCTCTTAATTCTTTTTGATTTTCTTTATTTCGAATTTTAAATTCTTCTTTATTTTTATTTCTATAATTTTTTTGATGTTCTCGATTTTTAACATTTATTTCTTCTATATTATTTTTCTCTATATTTTTTTTTTGATATTCTCGTTTTCTTTTTAAATATTCTTCTTTATTTTGTTCTTTAATTTTTTTTGTCTTTTTGCATTTTTTTGTTTTTTCATTTTCCATTTTTCTTTTTCTTGTATTATTTTGAAGTTTATTTTTTTTTTTTTCATTTCTTCTTTATTTAATTGATTACCCACCTCATAATTACTTCCATTATTACTATTCTCAGGCCCTGGATTTAACTCAATATCCATTGTCATCGACATTTAAAGTGACGTCTGCTTTTATCCTTTTTTTTTTTAATTTACCTTTAAAAAAAATCTCCTTCAGACGATTTTTTCTCTTTTTTTTTTTTTGTAAATAAATATATATTTATTATCATTATTATTCCAAGTTCGTTGTTAATATTATATTTATAAATACACGCAAAGAAAAATACAGGAATAATCGACAATGTTGTCTGTTTTTCTAAAAAAAAAAATATTTCTCTTTCATTCCCTGAACGAATGAGATAAATGAATAATAAAATAAAAATTTAACAATCTTTAAACTATTTTTTTTTTTTTTTTTTTTTTTTTTTTTTACAAAGGCGTCACCACATTATCAAGGCCCAGAGGCCACTCAAGGATAAGGGTTAAAGAGTGTACAGTAGTAATTGGTCAATATAGTAATCATTAGTAATGAAAATTTGGTAAATTTGATAACTTATATGGAACGGCTCATCAAGAACTTATTTACTTTAGACTTGAACACAACCATATTGTAGTCAGCCGGAAAGCAGGAAAACGGAAGACAATTCCACAGGCGAGCAGTTCTAAGAAAGAAGCTTTGTTCATGGAATCTACGTTTAGGTTTAGGCACAGATAAAGAGTGGGGGAAATTATTGATAGTGTTTACAGCTAGACGAGTGTTTCTTGTGAAAGTTTGGCGAGGGGGGACCATAGACTGAAGCTCAGTTGAACACTTTCCATGAAAATAACGATACATCAGAGACAAACTCGCAACATCTCTTCTGTGAGATAGAGGTTGCAAGGAGGAGAAAAGGACATCTCCTACGAGGCTACGAAGTCTATTTTGAACTCTATCAAGGCAGGACAAGTCCTTTCTAGCAGCTCCTGCCCAGATGTGGTTTTCTATTTTTTATTTTATTTCTATTTTCAGTATTTCCGAGTCAGTTTAAATAAAGTTGTGTTGTTTTTTCTTTCATTTCTTCTAATAAAATAAAATAAAAACTAAACCTTTTATGTTATCCAAGTTTCATTGTCATCAAAATTTTAAGTGACGTCTGCTTGTATCCTTTTTTTTTTTTAATTTACCTTTAAAAATCTTTAAACTATTTTCAGTATTTCCGAGTCAGTTTAAATAAAGTTGTGTTGTTTTTTCTTTCATTTCTTCTAATAAAATAAAATAAAAACTAAGCCTTTTATGTTATCCAAGTTTCATTCCCATCAAAATTTTAAGTGACGTCTGCTTGTATCCTTTTTTTTTTTTTAATTTACCTTTAAAAATCTTTAAACTATTTTCAGTATTTCCGAGTCAGTTTAAATAAAGTTGTGTTGTTTTTTCTTTCATTTCTTCTAATAAAATAAAATAAAAACTAAACCTTTTATTTTATCCAAGTTTCATTGTCATCGACATTTAAAGTAACGTCTGCTTTTATCCTTTTTTTGAATTTACCTTTAAAAATCTTTAAACTATTTTCAGTATTTCCGAGTCAGTTTAAATAAAGTTGTGTTGTTTTTTCTTTCATTTCTTCTAATAAAATAAAATAAAAACTAAACCTTTTATTTTATCCAAGTTTCATTGTCATCGACATTTAAAGTAACGTCTGCTTTTATCCTTTTTTTGAATTTACCTTTAAAAATCTTTAAACTATTTTCAGTATTTCCGAGTCAGTTTAAATAAAGTTGTGTTGTTTTTTCTTTCATTTCTTCTAATAAAATAAAATAAAAACTAAACCTTTTATTTTATCCAAGTTTCATTGTCATCGACATTTAAAGTAACGTTGCTTTTATCCTTTTTTTGAATTTACCTTTAAAAATCTTTAAACTATTTTCAATATTTCCGAGTCAGTTTAAATAAAGTTGTGTTGTTTTTTCTTTCATTTCTTCTAATAAAATAAAATAAAAACTAAACCTTTTATGTTATCCAAGTTTCATTGTCATCAAAATTTTAAGTGACGTCTGCTTGTATCCTTTTTTTTTTTAATTTACCTTTAAAAATCTTTAAACTATTTTCAGTATTTCCGAGTCAGTTTAAATAAAGTTGTGTTGTTTTTTCTTTCATTTCTTCTAATAAAATAAAATAAAAACTAAACCTTTTATGTTATCCAAGTTTCATTGTCATCAAAATTTTAAGTGACGTCTGCTTGTATCCTTTTTTTTTTTAATTTACCTTTAAAAATCTTTAAACTATTTTCAGTATTTCCGAGTCAGTTTAAATAAAGTTGTGTTGTTTTTTCTTTCATTTCTTCTAATAAAATAAAATAAAAACTAAACCTTTTATTTTATCCAAGTTTCATTGTCATCGACATTTAAAGTAACGTCTGCTTTTATCCTTTTTTTGAATTTACCTTTAAAAATCTTTAAACTATTTTCAGTATTTCCGAGTCAGTTTAAATAAAGTTGTGTTGTTTTTTCTTTCATTTCTTCTAATAAAATAAAATAAAAACTAAACCTTTTATTTTATCCAAGTTTCATTGTCATCGACATTTAAAGTAACGTCTGCTTTTATCCTTTTTTTGAATTTACCTTTAAAAATCTTTAAACTATTTTCAGTATTTCCGAGTCAGTTTAAATAAAGTTGTGTTGTTTTTTTCTTTCATTTCTTCTAATAAAATTAAATAAAAACTAAACCTTTTATGTTATCCAAGTTTCATTGTCATCAAAATTTTAAGTGACGTCTGCTTGTATCCTTTTTTTTTTAATTTACCTTTAAAAATCTTTAAACTATTTTCAGTATTTCCGAGTCAGTTTAAATAAAGTTGTGTTGTTTTTTCTTTCATTTCTTCTAATAAAATAAAATAAAAACTAAACCTTTTATGTTATCCAAGTTTCATTGTCATCAAAATTTTAAGTGACGTCTGCTTGTATCCTTTTTTTTTTAAATTTACCTTTAAAAATTTTTAAACTATTTTCAGTATTTCCGAGTCAGTTTAAATAAAGTTGTGTTGTTTTTTCTTTCATTTCTTCTAATAAAATAAAATAAAAACTAAACCTTTTATGTTATCCAAGTTTCATTGTCATCAAAATTTTAAGTGACGTCTGCTTGTATCCTTTTTTTTTTTTAATTTACCTTTAAAAATCTTTAAACTATTTTCAGTATTTCCGAGTCAGTTTAAATAAAGTTGTGTTGTTTTTTCTTTCATTTCTTCTAATAAAATAAAATAAAAACTAAACCTTTTATTTTATCCAAGTTTCATTGTCATCAAAATTTTAAGTGACGTCTGCTTGTATCCTTTTTTTTTAATTTACCTTTAAAAATCTTTAAACTATTTTCAGTATTTCCGAGTCAGTTTAAATAAAGTTGTGTTGTTTTTTCTTTCATTTCTTCTAATAAAATAAAATAAAAACTAAACCTTTTATGTTATCCAAGTTTCATTGTCATCAAAATTTTAAGTGACGTCTGCTTGTATCCTTTTTTTTTTTAATTTACCTTTAAAAATCTTTAAACTATTTTCAGTATTTCCGAGTCAGTTTAAATAAAGTTGTGTTGTTTTTTCTTTCATTTCTTCTAATAAAATAAAATAAAAACTAAACCTTTTATTTTATCCAAGTTTCATTGTCATCGACATTTAAAGTAACGTCTGCTTTTATCCTTTTTTTGAATTTACCTTTAAAAATCTTTAAACTATTTTCAGTATTTCCGAGTCAGTTTAAATAAAGTTGTGTTGTTTTTTCTTTCATTTCTTCTAATAAAATTAAATAAAAACTAAACCTTTTATTTTATCCAAGTTTCATTGTCATCGACATTTAAAGTAACGTCTGCTTTTATCCTTTTTTTGAATTTACCTTTAAAAATCTTTAAACTATTTTCAGTATTTCCGAGTCAGTTTAAATAAAGTTGTGTTGTTTTTTTCTTTCATTTCTTCTAATAAAATTAAATAAAAACTAAACCTTTTATGTTATCCAAGTTTCATTGTCATCAAAATTTTAAGTGACGTCTGCTTGTATCCTTTTTTTTTTTAATTTACCTTTAAAAATCTTTAAACTATTTTCAGTATTTCCGAGTCAGTTTAAATAAAGTTGTGTTGTTTTTTCTTTCATTTCTTCTAATAAAATAAAATAAAAACTAAACCTTTTATGTTATCCAAGTTTCATTGTCATCAAAATTTTAAGTGACGTCTGCTTGTATCCTTTTTTTTTTAATTTACCTTTAAAAACTTTTAAACTATTTTCAGTATTTCCGAGTCAGTTTAAATAAAGTTGTGTTGTTTTTTCTTTCATTTCTTCTAATAAAATAAAATAAAAACTAAACCTTTTATGTTATCCAAGTTTCATTGTCATCAAAATTTTAAGTGACGTCTGCTTGTATCCTTTTTTTTTTTTAATTTACCTTTAAAAATCTTTAAACTATTTTCAGTATTTCCGAGTCAGTTTAAATAAAGTTGTGTTGTTTTTTCTTTCATTTCTTCTAATAAAATAAAATAAAAACTAAACCTTTTATTTTATCCAAGTTTCATTGTCATCAAAATTTTAAGTGACGTCTGCTTGTATCCTTTTTTTTTTAATTTACCTTTAAAAATCTTTAAACTATTTTCAGTATTTCCGAGTCAGTTTAAATAAAGTTGTGTTGTTTTTTCTTTCATTTCTTCTAATAAAATAAAATAAAAACTAAACCTTTTATTTTATCCAAGTTTCATTGTCATCAAAATTTTAAGTGACGTCTGCTTGTATCCTTTTTTTTTTGAATTTACCTTTAAAAATCTTTAAACTATTTTCAGTATTTCCGAGTCAGTTTAAATAAAGTTGTGTTGTTTTTTCTTTCATTTCTTCTAATAAAATAAAATAAAAACTAAACCTTTTATTTTATCCAAGTTTCATTGTCATCGACATTTAAAGTAACGTCTGCTTTTATCCTTTTTTTGAATTTACCTTTAAAAATCTTTAAACTATTTTCAGTATTTCCGAGTCAGTTTAAATAAAGTTGTGTTGTTTTTTCTTTCATTTCTTCTAATAAAATAAAATAAAAACTAAACCTTTTATGTTATCCAAGTTTCATTGTCATCAAAATTTTAAGTGACGTCTGCTTGTATCCTTTTTTTTTTGAATTTACCTTTAAAAATCTTTAAACTATTTTCAGTATTTCCGAGTCAGTTTAAATAAAGTTGTGTTGTTTTTTCTTTCATTTCTTCTAATAAAATAAAATAAAAACTAAACCTTTTATTTTATCCAAGTTTCATTGTCATCGACATTTAAAGTAACGTCTGCTTTTATCCTTTTTTTGAATTTACCTTTAAAAATCTTTAAACTATTTTCAGTATTTCCGAGTCAGTTTAAATAAAGTTGTGTTGTTTTTTCTTTCATTTCTTCTAATAAAATAAAATAAAAACTAAACCTTTTATTTTATCCAAGTTTCATTGTCATCGACATTTAAAGTAACGTCTGCTTTTATCCTTTTTTTGAATTTACCTTTAAAAATCTTTAAACTATTTTCAGTATTTCCGAGTCAGTTTAAATAAAGTTGTGTTGTTTTTTCTTTCATTTCTTCTAATAAAATAAAATAAAAACTAAACCTTTTATTTTATCCAAGTTTCATTGTCATCGACATTTAAAGTAACGTCTGCTTTTATCCTTTTTTTGAATTTACCTTTAAAAATCTTTAAACTATTTTCAGTATTTCCGAGTCAGTTTAAATAAAGTTGTGTTGTTTTTTCTTTCATTTCTTCTAATAAAATAAAATAAAAACTAAACCTTTTATTTTATCCAAGTTTCATTGTCATCGACATTTAAAGTAACGTCTGCTTTTATCCTTTTTTTGAATTTACCTTTAAAAATCTTTAAACTATTTTCAGTATTTCCGAGTCAGTTTAAATAAAGTTGTGTTGTTTTTTTCTTTCATTTCTTCTAATAAAATAAAATAAAAACTAAACCTTTTATGTTATCCAAGTTTCATTGTCATCAAAATTTTAAGTGACGTCTGCTTGTATCCTTTTTTTTTTGAATTTACCTTTAAAAATCTTTAAACTATTTTCAGTATTTCCGAGTCAGTTTAAATAAAGTTGTGTTGTTTTTTCTTTCATTTCTTCTAATAAAATAAAATAAAAACTAAATCTTTTATTTTATCCAAGTTTCATTGTCATCGACATTTAAAGTAACGTCTGCTTTTATCCTTGTTTTGAATTTACCTTTAAAAATCTTTAAACTATTTTCAGTATTTCCGAGTCAGTTTAAATAAAGTTGTGTTGTTTTTTCTTTCATTTCTTCTAATAAAATAAAATAAAAACTAAACCTTTTATTTTATCCAAGTTTCATTGTCATCGACATTTAAAGTAACGTCTGCTTTTATCCTTTTTTTGAATTTACCTTTAAAAATCTTTAAACTATTTTCAGTATTTCCGAGTCAGTTTAAATAAAGTTGTGTTGTTTTTTCTTTCATTTCTTCTAATAAAATAAAATAAAAACTAAACCTTTTATTTTATCCAAGTTTCATTGTCATCGACATTTAAAGTAACGTCTGCTTTTATCCTTTTTTTGAATTTACCTTTAAAAATCTTTAAACTATTTTCAGTATTTCCGAGTCAGTTTAAATAAAGTTGTGTTGTTTTTTCTTTCATTTCTTCTAATAAAATAAAATAAAACCTAAACCTTTTATTTTATCCAAGTTTCATTGTCATCAAAATTTTAAGTGACGTCTGCTTGTATCCTTTTTTTTTTTAATTTACCTTTAAAAATCTTTAAACTATTTTCAGTATTTCCGAGTCAGTTTAAATAAAGTTGTGTTGTTTTTTCTTTCATTTCTTCTAATAAAATAAAATAAAAACTAAACCTTTTATGTTATCCAAGTTTCATTGTCATCAAAATTTTAAGTGACGTCTGCTTGTATCCTTTTTTTTTTTAATTTACCTTTAAAAATCTTTAAACTATTTTCAGTATTTCCGAGTCAGTTTAAATAAAGTTGTGTTGTTTTTTCTTTCATTTCTTCTAATAAAATTAAATAAAAACTAAACCTTTTATGTTATCCAAGTTTCATTGTCATCAAAATTTTAAGTGACGTCTGCTTGTATCCTTTTTTTTTTAATTTACCTTTAAAAATCTTTAAACTATTTTCAGTATTTCCGAGTCAGTTTAAATAAAGTTGTGTTGTTTTTTCTTTCATTTCTTCTAATAAAATAAAATAAAAACTAAACCTTTTATGTTATCCAAGTTTCATTCTCATCAAAATTTTAAGTGACGTCTGCTTGTATCCTTTTTTTTTAAAATTTACCTTTAAAAATCTTTAAACTATTTTCAGTATTTCCGAGTCAGTTTAAATAAAGTTGTGTTGTTTTTTCTTTCATTTCTTCTAATAAAATAAAATAAAAACTAAACCTTTTATGTTATCCAAGTTTCATTGTCATCAAAATTTTAAGTGACGTCTGCTTGTATCCTTTTTTTTTTTAATTTACCTTTAAAAATCTTTAAACTATTTTCAGTATTTCCGAGTCAGTTTAAATAAAGTTGTGTTGTTTTTTCTTTCATTTCTTCTAATAAAATTAAATAAAAACTAAACCTTTTATTTTATCCAAGTTTCATTGTCATCGACATTTAAAGTAACGTCTGCTTTTATCCTTTTTTTGAATTTACCTTTAAAAATCTTTAAACTATTTTCAGTATTTCCGAGTCAGTTTAAATAAAGTTGTGTTGTTTTTTCTTTCATTTCTTCTAATAAAATAAAATAAAAACTAAACCTTTTATTTTATCCAAGTTTCATTGTCATCGACATTTAAAGTAACGTCTGCTTTTATCCTTTTTTTGAATTTACCTTTAAAAATCTTTAAACTATTTTCAGTATTTCCGAGTCAGTTTAAATAAAGTTGTGTTGTTTTTTCTTTCATTTCTTCTAATAAAATAAAATAAAAACTAAACCTTTTATTTTATCCAAGTTTCATTGTCATCGACATTTAAAGTAACGTCTGCTCTTATCCTAGTTTTGAATTTACCTTTAAAAATCTTTAAACTATTTTCAGTATTTCCGAGTCAGTTTAAATAAAGTTGTGTTGTTTTTTCTTTCATTTCTTCTAATAAAATAAAATAAAAACTAAACCTTTTATTTTATCCAAGTTTCATTGTCATCGACATTTAAAGTAACGTCTGCTTTTATCCTTTTTTTGAATTTACCTTTAAAAATCTTTAAACTATTTTCAGTATTTCCGAGTCAGTTTAAATAAAGTTGTGTTGTTTTTTCTTTCATTTCTTCTAATAAAATAAAATAAAAACTAAACCTTTTATTTTATCCAAGTTTCATTGTCATCGACATTTAAAGTAACGTCTGCTTTTATCCTTTTTTTGAATTTACCTTTAAAAATCTTTAAACTATTTTCAGTATTTCCGAGTCAGTTTAAATAAAGTTGTGTTGTTTTTTCTTTCATTTCTTCTAATAAAATTAAATAAAAACTAAACCTTTTATGTTATCCAAGTTTCATTGTCATCAAAATTTTAAGTGACGTCTGCTTGTATCCTTTTTTTTTTGAATTTACCTTTAAAAATCTTTAAACTATTTTCAGTATTTCCGAGTCAGTTTAAATAAAGTTGTGTTGTTTTTTCTTTCATTTCTTCTAATAAAATAAAATAAAAACTAAACCTTTTATTTTATCCAAGTTTCATTGTCATCGACATTTAAAGTAACGTCTGCTTTTATCCTTTTTTTGAATTTACCTTTACAAATCTTTAAACTATTTTCAGTATTTCCGAGTCAGTTTAAATAAAGTTGTGTTGTTTTTTCTTTCATTTCTTCTAATAAAATAAAATAAAAACTAAACCTTTTATTTTATCCAAGTTTCATTGTCATCGACATTTAAAGTAACGTCTGCTTTTATCCTTTTTTTGAATTTACCTTTAAAAATCTTTAAACTATTTTCAGTATTTCCGAGTCAGTTTAAATAAAGTTGTGTTGTTTTTTCTTTCATTTCTTCTAATAAAATAAAATAAAAACTAAACCTTTTATTTTATCCAAGTTTCATTGTCATCGACATTTAAAGTAACGTCTGCTTTTATCCTTTTTTTTAGTTTACCTTTAAAAATCTTTAAACTATTTTCAGTATTTCCGAGTCAGTTTAAATAAAGTTGTGTTGTTTTTTCTTTCATTTCTTCTAATAAAATAAAATAAAAACTAAACCTTTTATTTTATCCAAGTTTCATTGTCATCAAAATTTTAAGTGACGTCTGCTTGTATCCTTTTTTTTTTAATTTACCTTTAAAAATCTTTAAACTATTTTCAGTATTTCCGAGTCAGTTTAAATTAAGTTGTGTTGTTTTTTCTTTCATTTCTTCTAATAAAATAAAATAAAAACTAAACCTTTTATTTTATCCAAGTTTCATTGTCATCAAAATTTTAAGTGACGTCTGCTTGTATCCTTTTTTTTTTTAATTTACCTTTAAAAATCTTTAAACTATTTTCAGTATTTCCGAGTCAGTTTAAATAAAGTTGTGTTGTTTTTTCTTTCATTTCTTCTAATAAAATTAAATAAAAACTAAACCTTTTATTTTATCCAAGTTTCATTGTCATCGACATTTAAAGTAACGTCTGCTTTTATCCTTTTTTTGAATTTACCTTTAAAAATCTTTAAACTATTTTCAGTATTTCCGAGTCAGTTTAAATAAAGTTGTGTTGTTTTTTCTTTCATTTCTTCTAATAAAATAAAATAAAAACTAAACCTTTTATTTTATCCAAGTTTCATTGTCATCGACATTTAAAGTAACGTCTGCTTTTATCCTTTTTTTGAATTTACCTTTAAAAATCTTTAAACTATTTTCAGTATTTCCGAGTCAGTTTAAATAAAGTTGTGTTGTTTTTTCTTTCATTTCTTCTAATAAAATAAAATAAAAACTAAACCTTTTATTTTATCCAAGTTTCATTGTCATCGACATTTAAAGTAACGTCTGCTTTTATCCTTTTTTTGAATTTACCTTTAAAAATCTTTAAACTATTTTCAGTATTTCCGAGTCAGTTTAAATAAAGTTGTGTTGTTTTTTTCTTTCATTTCTTCTAATAAAATTAAATAAAAACTAAACCTTTTATGTTATCCAAGTTTCATTGTCATCAAAATTTTAAGTGACGTCTGCTTGTATCCTTTTTTTTTTTAATTTACCTTTAAAAATCTTTAAACTATTTTCAGTATTTCCGAGTCAGTTTAAATAAAGTTGTGTTGTTTTTTCTTTCATTTCTTCTAATAAAATAAAATAAAAACTAAACCTTTTATGTTATCCAAGTTTCATTGTCATCAAAATTTTAAGTGACGTCTGCTTGTATCCTTTTTTTTTTTTATTTACCTTTAAAAATTTTTAAACTATTTTCAGTATTTCCGAGTCAGTTTAAATAAAGTTGTGTTGTTTTTTCTTTCATTTCTTCTAATAAAATAAAATAAAAACTAAACCTTTTATGTTATCCAAGTTTCATTGTCATCAAAATTTTAAGTGACGTCTGCTTGTATCCTTTTTTTTTTTTTAATTTACCTTTAAAAATCTTTAAACTATTTTCAGTATTTCCGAGTCAGTTTAAATAAAGTTGTGTTGTTTTTTCTTTCATTTCTTCTAATAAAATAAAATAAAAACTAAACCTTTTATTTTATCCAAGTTTCATTGTCATCAAAATTTTAAGTGACGTCTGCTTGTATCCTTTTTTTTTTAATTTACCTTTAAAAATCTTTAAACTATTTTCAGTATTTCCGAGTCAGTTTAAATAAAGTTGTGTTGTTTTTTCTTTCATTTCTTCTAATAAAATAAAATAAAAACTAAACCTTTTATGTTATCCAAGTTTCATTGTCATCAAAATTTTAAGTGACGTCTGCTTGTATCCTTTTTTTTTTGAATTTACCTTTAAAAATCTTTAAACTATTTTCAGTATTTCCGAGTCAGTTTAAATAAAGTTGTGTTGTTTTTTCTTTCATTTCTTCTAATAAAATAAAATAAAAACTAAACCTTTTATTTTATCCAAGTTTCATTGTCATCGACATTTAAAGTAACGTCTGCTTTTATCCTTTTTTTGAATTTACCTTTAAAAATCTTTAAACTATTTTCAGTATTTCCGAGTCAGTTTAAATAAAGTTGTGTTGTTTTTTCTTTCATTTCTTCTAATAAAATAAAATAAAAACTAAACCTTTTATTTTATCCAAGTTTCATTGTCATCGACATTTAAAGTAACGTCTGCTTTTATCTTTTTTTTGAATTTACCTTTAAAAATCTTTAAACTATTTTCAGTATTTCCGAGTCAGTTTAAATAAAGTTGTGTTGTTTTTTCTTTCATTTCTTCTAATAAAATAAAATAAAAACTAAACCTTTTATTTTATCCAAGTTTCATTGTCATCGACATTTAAAGTAACGTCTGCTTTTATCCTTTTTTTGAATTTACCTTTAAAAATCTTTAAACTATTTTCAGTATTTCCGAGTCAGTTTAAATAAAGTTGTGTTGTTTTTTCTTTCATTTCTTCTAATAAAATAAAATAAAAACTAAACCTTTTATTTTATCCAAGTTTCATTGTCATCGACATTTAAAGTAACGTCTGCTTTTATCCTTTTTTTGAATTTACCTTTAAAAATCTTTAAACTATTTTCAGTATTTCCGAGTCAGTTTAAATAAAGTTGTGTTGTTTTTTCTTTCATTTCTTCTAATAAAATAAAATAAAAACTAAACCTTTTATGTTATCCAAGTTTCATTGTCATCAAAATTTTAAGTGACGTCTGCTTGTATCCTTTTTTTTTTGAATTTACCTTTAAAAATCTTTAAACTATTTTCAGTATTTCCGAGTCAGTTTAAATAAAGTTGTGTTGTTTTTTCTTTCATTTCTTCTAATAAAATAAAATAAAAACTAAACCTTTTATTTTATCCAAGTTTCATTGTCATCGACATTTAAAGTAACGTCTGCTTTTATCCTTTTTTTGAATTTACCTTTAAAAATCTTTAAACTATTTTCAGTATTTCCGAGTCAGTTTAAATAAAGTTGTGTTGTTTTTTCTTTCATTTCTTCTAATAAAATAAAATAAAAACTAAACCTTTTATTTTATCCAAGTTTCATTGTCATCGACATTTAAAGTAACGTCTGCTTTTATCCTTTTTTTGAATTTACCTTTAAAAATCTTTAAACTATTTTCAGTATTTCCGAGTCAGTTTAAATAAAGTTGTGTTGTTTTTTCTTTCATTTCTTCTAATAAAATAAAATAAAAACTAAACCTTTTATTTTATCCAAGTTTCATTGTCATCGACATTTAAAGTAACGTCTGCTTTTATCCTTTTTTTTAGTTTACCTTTAAAAATCTTTAAACTATTTTCAGTATTTCCGAGTCAGTTTAAATAAAGTTGTGTTGTTTTTTCTTTCATTTCTTCTAATAAAATAAAATAAAAACTAAACCTTTTATTTTATCCAAGTTTCATTGTCATCAAAATTTTAAGTGACGTCTGCTTGTATCCTTTTTTTTTTTAATTTACCTTTAAAAATCTTTAAACTATTTTCAGTATTTCCGAGTCAGTTTAAATTAAGTTGTGTTGTTTTTTCTTTCATTTCTTCTAATAAAATAAAATAAAAACTAAGCCTTTTATGTTATCCAAGTTTCATTGTCATCAAAATTTTAAGTGACGTCTGCTTGTATCCTTTTTTTTTTAATTTACCTTTAAAAATCTTTAAACTATTTTCAGTATTTCCGAGTCAGTTTAAATAAAGTTGTGTTGTTTTTTCTTTCATTTCTTCTAATAAAATAAAATAAAAACTAAACCTTTTATGTTATCCAAGTTTCATTGTCATCAAAATTTTAAGTGACGTCTGCTTGTATCCTTTTTTTTTTGAATTTACCTTTAAAAATCTTTAAACTATTTTCAGTATTTCCGAGTCAGTTTAAATAAAGTTGTGTTGTTTTTTCTTTCATTTCTTCTAATAAAATAAAATAAAAACTAAACCTTTTATGTTATCCAAGTTTCATTGTCATCAAAATTTTAAGTGACGTCTGCTTGTATCCTTTTTTTTTTTTTAATTTACCTTTAAAAATCTTTAAACTATTTTCAGTATTTCCGAGTCAGTTTAAATAAAGTTGTGTTGTTTTTTCTTTCATTTCTTCTAATAAAATAAAATAAAAACTAAACCTTTTATGTTATCCAAGTTTCATTCTCATCAAAATTTTAAGTGACGTCTGCTTGTATCCTTTTTTTTTTTATTTACCTTTAAAAATTTTTAAACTATTTTCAGTATTTCCGAGTCAGTTTAAATAAAGTTGTGTTGTTTTTTCTTTCATTTCTTCTAATAAAATAAAATAAAAACTAAACCTTTTATGTTATCCAAGTTTCATTGTCATCAAAATTTTAAGTGACGTCTGCTTGTATCCTTTTTTTTTTTAATTTACCTTTAAAAATCTTTAAACTATTTTCAGTATTTCCGAGTCAGTTTAAATAAAGTTGTGTTGTTTTTTCTTTCATTTCTTCTAATAAAATAAAATAAAAACTAAACCTTTTATTTTATCCAAGTTTCATTGTCATCGACATTTAAAGTAACGTCTGCTTTTATCCTTTTTTTGAATTTACCTTTAAAAATCTTTAAACTATTTTCAGTATTTCCGAGTCAGTTTAAATAAAGTTGTGTTGTTTTTTCTTTCATTTCTTCTAATAAAATAAAATAAAAACTAAACCTTTTATTTTATCCAAGTTTCATTGTCATCGACATTTAAAGTAACGTCTGCTTTTATCCTTTTTTTGAATTTACTTTTAAAAATCTTTAAACTATTTTCAGTATTTCCGAGTCAGTTTAAATAAAGTTGTGTTGTTTTTTCTTTCATTTCTTCTAATAAAATAAAATAAAAACTAAACCTTTTATGTTATCCAAGTTTCATTGTCATCAAAATTTAAAGTGACGTCTGCTTGTATCCTTTTTTTTTTTAATTTACCTTTAAAAATCTTTAAACTATTTTCAGTATTTCCGAGTCAGTTTAAATAAAGTTGTGTTGTTTTTTCTTTCATTTCTTCTAATAAAATTAAATAAAAACTAAACCTTTTATTTTATCCAAGTTTCATTGTCATCGACATTTAAAGTAACGTCTGCTTTTATCCTTTTTTTGAATTTACCTTTAAAAATCTTTAAACTATTTTCAGTATTTCCGAGTCAGTTTAAATAAAGTTGTGTTGTTTTTTCTTTCATTTCTTCTAATAAAATAAAATAAAAACTAAACCTTTTATTTTATCCAAGTTTCATTGTCATCGACATTTAAAGTAACGTCTGCTTTTATCCTTTTTTTGAATTTACCTTTAAAAATCTTTAAACTATTTTCAGTATTTCCGAGTCAGTTTAAATAAAGTTGTGTTGTTTTTTCTTTCATTTCTTCTAATAAAATAAAATAAAAACTAAACCTTTTATTTTATCCAAGTTTCATTGTCATCGACATTTAAAGTAACGTCTGCTTTTATCCTTTTTTTGAATTTACCTTTAAAAATCTTTAAACTATTTTCAGTATTTCCGAGTCAGTTTAAATAAAGTTGTGTTGTTTTTTTCTTTCATTTCTTCTAATAAAATTAAATAAAAACTAAACCTTTTATGTTATCCAAGTTTCATTGTCATCAAAATTTTAAGTGACGTCTGCTTGTATCCTTTTTTTTTTTAATTTACCTTTAAAAATCTTTAAACTATTTTCAGTATTTCCGAGTCAGTTTAAATAAAGTTGTGTTGTTTTTTCTTTCATTTCTTCTAATAAAATAAAATAAAAACTAAACCTTTTATGTTATCCAAGTTTCATTGTCATCAAAATTTTAAGTGACGTCATGCTTGTATCCTTTTTTTTTTTTATTTACCTTTAAAAATTTTTAAACTATTTTCAGTATTTCCGAGTCAGTTTAAATAAAGTTGTGTTGTTTTTTCTTTCATTTCTTCTAATAAAATAAAATAAAAACTAAACCTTTTATGTTATCCAAGTTTCATTGTCATCAAAATTTTAAGTGACGTCTGCTTGTATCCTTTTTTTTTTTTTAATTTACCTTTAAAAATCTTTAAACTATTTTCAGTATTTCCGAGTCAGTTTAAATAAAGTTGTGTTGTTTTTTCTTTCATTTCTTCTAATAAAATAAAATAAAAACTAAACCTTTTATTTTATCCAAGTTTCATTGTCATCAAAATTTTAAGTGACGTCTGCTTGTATCCTTTTTTTTTTAATTTACCTTTAAAAATCTTTAAACTATTTTCAGTATTTCCGAGTCAGTTTAAATAAAGTTGTGTTGTTTTTTCTTTCATTTCTTCTAATAAAATAAAATAAAAACTAAACCTTTTATGTTATCCAAGTTTCATTGTCATCAAAATTTTAAGTGACGTCTGCTTGTATCCTTTTTTTTTTGAATTTACCTTTAAAAATCTTTAAACTATTTTCAGTATTTCCGAGTCAGTTTAAATAAAGTTGTGTTGTTTTTTCTTTCATTTCTTCTAATAAAATAAAATAAAAACTAAACCTTTTATTTTATCCAAGTTTCATTGTCATCGACATTTAAAGTAACGTCTGCTTTTATCCTTTTTTTGAATTTACCTTTAAAAATCTTTAAACTATTTTCAGTATTTCCGAGTCAGTTTAAATAAAGTTGTGTTGTTTTTTCTTTCATTTCTTCTAATAAAATAAAATAAAAACTAAACCTTTTATTTTATCCAAGTTTCATTGTCATCGACATTTAAAGTAACGTCTGCTTTTATCTTTTTTTTGAATTTACCTTTAAAAATCTTTAAACTATTTTCAGTATTTCCGAGTCAGTTTAAATAAAGTTGTGTTGTTTTTTCTTTCATTTCTTCTAATAAAATAAAATAAAAACTAAACCTTTTATTTTATCCAAGTTTCATTGTCATCGACATTTAAAGTAACGTCTGCTTTTATCCTTTTTTTGAATTTACCTTTAAAAATCTTTAAACTATTTTCAGTATTTCCGAGTCAGTTTAAATAAAGTTGTGTTGTTTTTTCTTTCATTTCTTCTAATAAAATAAAATAAAAACTAAACCTTTTATTTTATCCAAGTTTCATTGTCATCGACATTTAAAGTAACGTCTGCTTTTATCCTTTTTTTGAATTTACCTTTAAAAATCTTTAAACTATTTTCAGTATTTCCGAGTCAGTTTAAATAAAGTTGTGTTGTTTTTTCTTTCATTTCTTCTAATAAAATAAAATAAAAACTAAACCTTTTATGTTATCCAAGATTCATTGTCATCAAAATTTTAAGTGACGTCTGCTTGTATCCTTTTTTTTTTTAATTTACCTTTAAAAATCTTTAAACTATTTTCAGTATTTCCGAGTCAGTTTAAATAAAGTTGTGTTGTTTTTTCTTTCATTTCTTCTAATAAAATAAAATAAAAACTAAACCTTTTATTTTATCCAAGTTTCATTGTCATCGACATTTAAAGTAACGTCTGCTTTTATCCTTTTTTTGAATTTACCTTTAAAAATCTTTAAACTATTTTCAGTATTTCCGAGTCAGTTTAAATAAAGTTGTGTTGTTTTTTCTTTCATTTCTTCTAATAAAATAAAATAAAAACTAAACCTTTTATTTTATCCAAGTTTCATTGTCATCGACATTTAAAGTAACGTCTGCTTTTATCCTTTTTTTGAATTTACCTTTAAAAATCTTTAAACTATTTTCAGTATTTCCGAGTCAGTTTAAATAAAGTTGTGTTGTTTTTTCTTTCATTTCTTCTAATAAAATAAAATAAAAACTAAACCTTTTATTTTATCCAAGTTTCATTGTCATCGACATTTAAAGTAACGTCTGCTTTTATCCTTTTTTTTAGTTTACCTTTAAAAATCTTTAAACTATTTTCAGTATTTCCGAGTCAGTTTAAATAAAGTTGTGTTGTTTTTTCTTTCATTTCTTCTAATAAAATAAAATAAAAACTAAACCTTTTATTTTATCCAAGTTTCATTGTCATCAAAATTTTAAGTGACGTCTGCTTGTATCCTTTTTTTTTTTAATTTACCTTTAAAAATCTTTAAACTATTTTCAGTATTTCCGAGTCAGTTTAAATTAAGTTGTGTTGTTTTTTCTTTCATTTCTTCTAATAAAATAAAATAAAAACTAAGCCTTTTATGTTATCCAAGTTTCATTGTCATCAAAATTTTAAGTGACGTCTGCTTGTATCCTTTTTTTTTTAATTTACCTTTAAAAATCTTTAAACTATTTTCAGTATTTCCGAGTCAGTTTAAATAAAGTTGTGTTGTTTTTTCTTTCATTTCTTCTAATAAAATAAAATAAAAACTAAACCTTTTATGTTATCCAAGTTTCATTGTCATCAAAATTTTAAGTGACGTCTGCTTGTATCCTTTTTTTTTTGAATTTACCTTTAAAAATCTTTAAACTATTTTCAGTATTTCCGAGTCAGTTTAAATAAAGTTGTGTTGTTTTTTCTTTCATTTCTTCTAATAAAATAAAATAAAAACTAAACCTTTTATGTTATCCAAGTTTCATTGTCATCAAAATTTTAAGTGACGTCTGCTTGTATCCTTTTTTTTTTTTTAATTTACCTTTAAAAATCTTTAAACTATTTTCAGTATTTCCGAGTCAGTTTAAATAAAGTTGTGTTGTTTTTTCTTTCATTTCTTCTAATAAAATAAAATAAAAACTAAACCTTTTATGTTATCCAAGTTTCATTCTCATCAAAATTTTAAGTGACGTCTGCTTGTATCCTTTTTTTTTTTTTAATTTACCTTTAAAAATCTTTAAACTATTTTCAGTATTTCCGAGTCAGTTTAAATAAAGTTGTGTTGTTTTTTCTTTCATTTCTTCTAATAAAATAAAATAAAAACTAAACCTTTTATGTTATCCAAGTTTCATTGTCATCAAAATTTTAAGTGACGTCTGCTTGTATCCTTTTTTTTTTTAATTTACCTTTAAAAATCTTTAAACTATTTTCAGTATTTCCGAGTCAGTTTAAATAAAGTTGTGTTGTTTTTTCTTTCATTTCTTCTAATAAAATAAAATAAAAACTAAACCTTTTATTTTATCCAAGTTTCATTGTCATCGACATTTAAAGTAACGTCTGCTTTTATCCTTTTTTTGAATTTACCTTTAAAAATCTTTAAACTATTTTCAGTATTTCCGAGTCAGTTTAAATAAAGTTGTGTTGTTTTTTCTTTCATTTCTTCTAATAAAATAAAATAAAAACTAAACCTTTTATTTTATCCAAGTTTCATTGTCATCGACATTTAAAGTAACGTCTGCTTTTATCCTTTTTTTGAATTTACTTTTAAAAATCTTTAAACTATTTTCAGTATTTCCGAGTCAGTTTAAATAAAGTTGTGTTGTTTTTTCTTTCATTTCTTCTAATAAAATAAAATAAAAACTAAACCTTTTATGTTATCCAAGTTTCATTGTCATCAAAATTTAAAGTGACGTCTGCTTGTATCCTTTTTTTTTTTAATTTACCTTTAAAAATCTTTAAACTATTTTCAGTATTTCCGAGTTAGTTTAAATAAAGTTGTGTTGTTTTTTCTTTCATTTCTTCTAATAAAATTAAATAAAAACTAAACCTTTTATGTTATCCATGTTTCATTGTCATCAAAATTTTAAGTGACGTCTGCTTGTATCCTTTTTTTTTTTTAATTTACCTTTAAAAATCTTTAAACTATTTTCAGTATTTCCGAGTCAGTTTAAATAAAGTTGTGTTGTTTTTTCTTTCATTTCTTCTAATAAAATAAAATAAAAACTAAACCTTTTATTTTATCCAAGTTTCATTGTCATCGACATTTAAAGTAACGTCTGCTTTTATCCTTTTTTTGAATTTACCTTTAAAAATCTTTAAACTTTTTTCAGTATTTCCGAGTCAGTTTAAATAAAGTTGTGTTGTTTTTTCTTTCATTTCTTCTAATAAAATAAAATAAAAACTAAACCTTTTATGTTATCCAAGTTTCATTGTCATCGACATTTAAAGTAACGTCTGCTTTTATCCTTTTTTTGAATTTACCTTTAAAAATCTTTAAACTATTTTCAGTATTTCCGAGTCAGTTTAAATAAAGTTGTGTTGTTTTTTCTTTCATTTCTTCTAATAAAATAAAATAAAAACTAAACCTTTTATGTTATCCAAGTTTCATTGTCATCAAAATTTTAAGTGACGTCTGCTTGTATCCTTTTTTTTTTGAATTTACCTTTAAAAATCTTTAAACTATTTTCAGTATTTCCGAGTCAGTTTAAATAAAGTTGTGTTGTTTTTTCTTTCATTTCTTCTAATAAAATAAAATAAAAACTAAACCTTTTATTTTATCCAAGTTTCATTGTCATCGACATTTAAAGTAACGTCTGCTTGTATCCTTTTTTGAATTTACCTTTAAAAATCTTTAAACTATTTTCAGTATTTCCGAGTCAGTTTAAATAAAGTTGTGTTGTTTTTTCTTTCATTTCTTCTAATAAAATAAAATAAAAACTAAACCTTTTATTTTATTCAAGTTTCATTGTCATCGACATTTAAAGTAACGTCTGCTTTTATCCTTTTTTTGAATTTACCTTTAAAAATCTTTAAACTATTTTCAGTATTTCCGAGTCAGTTTAAATAAAGTTGTGTTGTTTTTTCTTTCATTTCTTCTAATAAAATAAAATAAAAACTAAACCTTTTATTTTATCCAAGTTTCATTGTCATCGACATTTAAAGTAACGTCTGCTTTTATCCTTTTTTTGAATTTACCTTTAAAAAATCTTTAAACTATTTTCAGTATTTCCGAGTCAGTTTAAATAAAGTTGTGTTGTTTTTTCTTTCATTTCTTCTAATAAAATAAAATAAAAACTAAACCTTTTATTTTATCCAAGTTTCATTGTCATCGACATTTAAGTAACGTCTGCTTTTATCCTTTTTTTGAATTTACCTTTAAAAATCTTTAAACTATTTTCAGTATTTCCGAGTCAGTTTAAATAAAGTTGTGTTGTTTTTTCTTTCATTTCTTCTAATAAAATAAAATAAAAACTAAACCTTTTATTTTATCCAAGTTTCATTGTCATCGACATTTAAAGTAACGTCTGCTTTTATCCTTGTTTTGAATTTACCTTTAAAAATCTTTAAACTATTTTCAGTATTTCCGAGTCAGTTTAAATAAAGTTGTGTTGTTTTTTCTTTCATTTCTTCTAATAAAATAAAATAAAAACTAAACCTTTTATTTTATCCAAGTTTCATTGTCATCGACATTTAAAGTAACGTCTGCTTTTATCCTTTTTTGAATTTACCTTTAAAAATCTTTAAACTATTTTCAGTATTTCCGAGTCAGTTTAAATAAAGTTGTGTTGTTTTTTCTTTCATTTCTTCTAATAAAATAAAATAAAAACTAAACCTTTTATGTTATCCAAGTTTCATTGTCATCAAAATTTTAAGTGACGTCTGCTTGTATCCTTTTTTTTTTAATTTACCTTTAAAAATCTTTAAACTATTTTCAGTATTTCCGAGTCAGTTTAAATAAAGTTGTGTTGTTTTTTCTTTCATTTCTTCTAATAAAATTAAATAAAAACTAAACCTTTTATGTTATCCAAGTTTCATTGTCATCAAAATTTGTAGTGACGTCTGCTTGTATCCTTTTTTTTTTTAATTTACCTTTAAAAATCTTTAAACTATTTTCAGTATTTCCGAGTCAGTTTAAATAAAGTTGTGTTGTTTTTTCTTTCATTTCTTCTAATAAAATAAAATAAAAACTAAACCTTTTATGTTATCCAAGTTTCATTCTCATCAAAATTTTAAGTGACGTCTGCTTGTATCCTTTTTTTTTTTAAATTTACCTTTAAAAATCTTTAAACTATTTTCAGTATTTCCGAGTCAGTTTAAATAAAGTTGTGTTGTTTTTTCTTTCATTTCTTCTAATAAAATAAAATAAAAACTAAACCTTTTATGTTATCCAAGTTTCATTGTCATCAAAATTTTAAGTGACGTCTGCTTGTATCCTTTTTTTTTTTAATTTACCTTTAAAAATCTTTAAACTATTTTCAGTATTTCCGAGTCAGTTTAAATAAAGTTGTGTTGTTTTTTCTTTCATTTCTTCTAATAAAATTAAATAAAAACAAAACCTTTTATGTTATCCAAGTTTCATTGTCATCGACATTTAAAGTAACGTCTGCTTTTATCCTTTTTTTGAATTTACCTTTAAAAATCTTTAAACTATTTTCAGTATTTCCGAGTCAGTTTAAATAAAGTTGTGTTGTTTTTTCTTTCATTTCTTCTAATAAAATAAAATAAAAACTAAACCTTTTATTTTATCCAAGTTTCATTGTCATCGACATTTAAAGTAACGTCTGCTTTTATCCTTTTTTTGAATTTACCTTTAAAAATCTTTAAACTATTTTCAGTATTTCCGAGTCAGTTTAAATAAAGTTGTGTTGTTTTTTCTTTCATTTCTTCTAATAAAATAAAATAAAAACTAAACCTTTTATTTTATCCAAGTTTCATTGTCATCGACATTTAAAGTAACGTCTGCTTTTATCCTTTTTTTGAATTTACCTTTAAAAATCTTTAAACTATTTTCAGTATTTCCGAGTCAGTTTAAATAAAGTTGTGTTGTTTTTTTCTTTCATTTCTTCTAAAAAAATTAAATAAAAACTAAACCTTTTATGTTATCCAAGTTTCATTGTCATCAAAATTTTAAGTGACGTCTGCTTGTATCCTTTTTTTTTTTAATTTACCTTTAAAAATCTTTAAACTATTTTCAGTATTTCCGAGTCAGTTTAAATAAAGTTGTGTTGTTTTTTCTTTCATTTCTTCTAATAAAATAAAATAAAAACTAAACCTTTTATGTTATCCAAGTTTCATTGTCATCAAAATTTTAAGTGACGTCTGCTTGTATCCTTTTTTTTTTAATTTACCTTTAAAAATCTTTAAACTATTTTCAGTATTTCCGAGTCAGTTTAAATAAAGTTGTGTTGTTTTTTCTTTCATTTCTTCTAATAAAATTAAATAAAAACTAAACCTTTTATGTTATCCAAGTTTCATTGTCATCAAAATTTGTAGTGACGTCTGCTTGTATCCTTTTTTTTTTTAATTTACCTTTAAAAATCTTTAAACTATTTTCAGTATTTCCGAGTCAGTTTAAATAAAGTTGTGTTGTTTTTTCTTTCATTTCTTCTAATAAAATAAAATAAAAACTAAACCTTTTATGTTATCCAAGTTTCATTGTCATCAAAATTTTAAGTGACGTCTGCTTGTATCCTTTTTTTTTTTAAATTTACCTTTAAAAATCTTTAAACTATTTTCAGTATTTCCGAGTCAGTTTAAATAAAGTTGTGTTGTTTTTTCTTTCATTTCTTCTAATAAAATTAAATAAAAACTAAACCTTTTATGTTATCCAAGTTTCATTGTCATCAAAATTTTAAGTGACGTCTGCTTGTATCCTTTTTTTTTTAATTTACCTTTAAAAATCTTTAAACTATTTTCAGTATTTCCGAGTCAGTTTAAATAAAGTTGTGTTGTTTTTTCTTTCATTTCTTCTAATAAAATTAAATAAAAACTAAACCTTTTATTTTATCCAAGTTTCATTGTCATCGACATTTAAAGTAACGTCTGCTTTTATCCTTTTTTTTGAATTTACCTTTAAAAATCTTTAAACTATTTTCAGTATTTCCGAGTCAGTTTAAATAAAGTTGTGTTGTTTTTTCTTTCATTTCTTCTAATAAAATAAAATAAAAACTAAACCTTTTATTTTATCCAAGTTTCATTGTCATCGACATTTAAAGTAACGTTTGCTTTTATCCTTTTTTTGAATTTACCTTTAAAAATCTTTAAACTATTTTCAGTATTTCCGAGTCAGTTTAAATAAAGTTGTGTTGTTTTTTCTTTCATTTCTTCTAATAAAATAAAATAAAAACTAAACCTTTTATTTTATCCAAGTTTCATTGTCATCGACATTTAAAGTAACGTCTGCTTTTATCCTTTTTTTGAATTTACCTTTAAAAATCTTTAAACTATTTTCAGTATTTCCGAGTCAGTTTAAATAAAGTTGTGTTGTGTTTTTCTTTCATTTCTTCTAATAAAATTACATAAAAACTAAACCTTTTATGTTATCCAAGTTTCATTGTCATCAAAATTTTAAGTGACGTCTGCTTGTATCCTTTTTTTTTTAATTTACCTTTAAAAATCTTTAAACTATTTTCAGTATTTCCGAGTCAGTTTAAATAAAGTTGTGTTGTTTTTTCTTTCATTTCTTCTAATAAAATAAAATAAAAACTAAACCTTTTATGTTATCCAAGTTTCATTGTCATCAAAATTTTAAGTGACGTCTGCTTGTATCCTTTTTTTTTTATTTACCTTTAAAAATCTTTAAACTATTTTCAGTATTTCCGAGTCAGTTTAAATAAAGTTGTGTTGTTTTTTCTTTCATTTCTTCTAATAAAATAAAATAAAAACTAAACCTTTTATGTTATCCAAGTTTCATTGTCATCAAAATTTTAAGTGACGTCTGCTTGTATCCTTTTTTTTTTTAATTTACCTTTAAAAATCTTTAAACTATTTTCAGTATTTCCGAGTCAGTTTAAATAAAGTTGTGTTGTTTTTTCTTTCATTTCTTCTAATAAAATAAAATAAAAACTAAACCTTTTATTTTATCCAAGTTTCATTGTCATCAAAATTTTAAGTGACGTCTGCTTGTATCCTTTTTTTTTTAATTTACCTTTAAAAATCTTTAAACTATTTTCAGTATTTCCGAGTCAGTTTAAATAAAGTTGTGTTGTTTTTTCTTTCATTTCTTCTAATAAAATAAAATAAAAACTAAACCTTTTATGTTATCCAAGTTTCATTGTCATCAAAATTTTAAGTGACGTCTGCTTGTATCCTTTTTTTTTTTGAATTTACCTTTAAAAATCTTTAAACTATTTTCAGTATTTCCGAGTCAGTTTAAATAAAGTTGTGTTGTTTTTTCTTTCATTTCTTCTAATAAAATAAAATAAAAACTAAACCTTTTATTTTATCCAAGTTTCATTGTCATCAACATTTAAAGTAACGTCTGCTTTTATCCTTTTTTTTGAATTTACCTTTAAAAATCTTTAAACTATTTTCAGTATTTCCGAGTCAGTTTAAATAAAGTTGTGTTGTTTTTTCTTTCATTTCTTCTAATAAAATAAAATAAAAACTAAACCTTTTATTTTATCCAAGTTTCATTGTCATCGACATTTAAAGTAACGTCTGCTTTTATCCTTTTTTTGAATTTACCTTTAAAAATCTTTAAACTATTTTCAGTATTTCCGAGTCAGTTTAAATAAAGTTGTGTTGTTTTTTCTTTCATTTCTTCTAATAAAATAAAATAAAAACTAAACCTTTTATTTTATCCAAGTTTCATTGTCATCGACATTTAAAGTAACGTCTGCTTTTATCCTTTTTTTGAATTTACCTTTAAAAATCTTTAAACTATTTTCAGTATTTCCGAGTCAGTTTAAATAAAGTTGTGTTGTTTTTTCTTTCATTTCTTCTAATAAAATAAAATAAAAACTAAACCTTTTATGTTATCCAAGTTTCATTGTCATCAAAATTTTAAGTGACGTCTGCTTGTATCCTTTTTTTTTTGAATTTACCTTTAAAAATCTTTAAACTATTTTCAGTATTTCCGAGTCAGTTTAAATAAAGTTGTGTTGTTTTTTCTTTCATTTCTTCTAATAAAATAAAATAAAAACTAAACCTTTTATTTTATCCAAGTTTCATTGTCATCGACATTTAAAGTAACGTCTGCTTTTATCCTTTTTTTTTAATTTACCTTTAAAAATCTTTAAACTATTTTCAGTATTTCCGAGTCAGTTTAAATAAAGTTGTGTTGTTTTTTCTTTCATTTCTTCTAATAAAATAAAATAAAAACTAAACCTTTTATTTTATCCAAGTTTCATTGTCATCGACATTTAAAGTAACGTCTGCTTTTATCCTTTTTTTGAATTTACCTTTAAAAATCTTTAAACTATTTTCAGTATTTCCGAGTCAGTTTAAATAAAGTTGTGTTGTTTTTTCTTTCATTTCTTCTAATAAAATAAAATAAAAACTAAACCTTTTATTTTATCCAAGTTTCATTGTCATCGACATTTAAAGTAACGTCTGCTTTTATCCTTTTTTTTAGTTTACCTTTAAAAATCTTTAAACTATTTTCAGTATTTCCGAGTCAGTTTAAATAAAGTTGTGTTGTTTTTTCTTTCATTTCTTCTAATAAAATAAAATAAAAACTAAACCTTTTATTTTATCCAAGTTTCATTGTCATCAAAATTTTAAGTGACGTCTGCTTGTATCCTTTTTTTTTTTAATTTACCTTTAAAAATCTTTAAACTATTTTCAGTATTTCCGAGTCAGTTTAAATTAAGTTGTGTTGTTTTTTCTTTCATTTCTTCTAATAAAATAAAATAAAAACTAAGCCTTTTATGTTATCCAAGTTTCATTGTCATCAAAATTTTAAGTGACGTCTGCTTGTATCCTTTTTTTTTTTAATTTACCTTTAAAAATCTTTAAACTATTTTCAGTATTTCCGAGTCAGTTTAAATAAAGTTGTGTTGTTTTTTCTTTCATTTCTTCTAATAAAATAAAATAAAAACTAAACCTTTTATGTTATCCAAGTTTCATTGTCATCAAAATTTTAAGTGACGTCTGCTTGTATCCTTTTTTTTTTGAATTTACCTTTAAAAATCTTTAAACTATTTTCAGTATTTCCGAGTCAGTTTAAATAAAGTTGTGTTGTTTTTTCTTTCATTTCTTCTAATAAAATAAAATAAAAACTAAACCTTTTATGTTATCCAAGTTTCATTGTCATCAAAATTTTAAGTGACGTCTGCTTGTATCCTTTTTTTTTTTTAATTTACCTTTAAAAATCTTTAAACTATTTTCAGTATTTCCGAGTCAGTTTAAATAAAGTTGTGTTGTTTTTTCTTTCATTTCTTCTAATAAAATAAAATAAAAACTAAACCTTTTATGTTATCCAAGTTTCATTCTCATCAAAATTTTAAGTGACGTCTGCTTGTATCCTTTTTTTTTTTTAATTTACCTTTAAAAATCTTTAAACTATTTTCAGTATTTCCGAGTCAGTTTAAATAAAGTTGTGTTGTTTTTTCTTTCATTTCTTCTAATAAAATAAAATAAAAACTAAACCTTTTATTTTATCCAAGTTTCATTGTCATCAAAATTTTAAGTGACGTCTGCTTGTATCCTTTTTTTTTTTAATTTACCTTTAAAAATCTTTAAACTATTTTCAGTATTTCCGAGTCAGTTTAAATAAAGTTGTGTTGTTTTTTCTTTCATTTCTTCTAATAAAATAAAATAAAAACTAAACCTTTTATTTTATCCAAGTTTCATTGTCATCGACATTTAAAGTAACGTCTGCTTTTATCCTTTTTTTGAATTTACCTTTAAAAATCTTTAAACTATTTTCAGTATTTCCGAGTCAGTTTAAATAAAGTTGTGTTGTTTTTTCTTTCATTTCTTCTAATAAAATAAAATAAAAACTAAACCTTTTATTTTATCCAAGTTTCATTGTCATCGACATTTAAAGTAACGTCTGCTTTTATCCTTTTTTTGAATTTACTTTTAAAAATCTTTAAACTATTTTCAGTATTTCCGAGTCAGTTTAAATAAAGTTGTGTTGTTTTTTCTTTCATTTCTTCTAATAAAATTAAATAAAAACTAAACCTTTTATGTTATCCATGTTTCATTGTCATCAAAATTTTAAGTGACGTCTGCTTGTATCCTTTTTTTTTTGAATTTACCTTTAAAAATCTTTAAACTATTTTCAGTATTTCCGAGTTAGTTTAAATAAAGTTGTGTTGTTTTTTCTTTCATTTCTTCTAATAAAATTAAATAAAAACTAAACCTTTTATGTTATCCATGTTTCATTGTCATCAAAATTTTAAGTGACGTCTGCTTGTATCCTTTTTTTTTTGAATTTACCTTTAAAAATCTTTAAACTATTTTCAGTATTTCCGAGTCAGTTTAAATAAAGTTGTGTTGTTTTTTCTTTCATTTCTTCTAATAAAATAAAATAAAAACTAAACCTTTTATTTTATCCAAGTTTCATTGTCATCGACATTTAAAGTAACGTCTGCTTTTATCCTTTTTTTGAATTTACCTTTAAAAATCTTTAAACTATTTTCAGTATTTCCGAGTCAGTTTAAATAAAGTTGTGTTGTTTTTTCTTTCATTTCTTCTAATAAAATAAAATAAAAACTAAACCTTTTATTTTATCCAAGTTTCATTGTCATCGACATTTAAAGTAACGTCTGCTTTTATCTTTTTTTTGAATTTACCTTTAAAAATCTTTAAACTATTTTCAGTATTTCCGAGTCAGTTTAAATAAAGTTGTGTTGTTTTTTCTTTCATTTCTTCTAATAAAATAAAATAAAAACTAAACCTTTTATTTTATCCAAGTTTCATTGTCATCGACATTTAAAGTAACGTCTGCTTTTATCCTTTTTTTGAATTTACCTTTAAAAATCTTTAAACTATTTTCAGTATTTCCGAGTCAGTTTAAATAAAGTTGTGTTGTTTTTTCTTTCATTTCTTCTAATAAAATAAAATAAAAACTAAACCTTTTATTTTATCCAAGTTTCATTGTCATCGACATTTAAAGTAACGTCTGCTTTTATCCTTTTTTTGAATTTACCTTTAAAAATCTTTAAACTATTTTCAGTATTTCCGAGTCAGTTTAAATAAAGTTGTGTTGTTTTTTCTTTCATTTCTTCTAATAAAATAAAATAAAAACTAAACCTTTTATGTTATCCAAGTTTCATTGTCATCAAAATTTTAAGTGACGTCTGCTTGTATCCTTTTTTTTTTGAATTTACCTTTAAAAATCTTTAAACTATTTTCAGTATTTCCGAGTCAGTTTAAATAAAGTTGTGTTGTTTTTTCTTTCATTTCTTCTAATAAAATAAAATAAAAACTAAACCTTTTATTTTATCCAAGTTTCATTGTCATCGACATTTAAAGTAACGTCTGCTTTTATCTTTTTTTTGAATTTACCTTTAAAAATCTTTAAACTATTTTCAGTATTTCCGAGTCAGTTTAAATAAAGTTGTGTTGTTTTTTCTTTCATTTCTTCTAATAAAATAAAATAAAAACTAAACCTTTTATTTTATCCAAGTTTCATTGTCATCGACATTTAAAGTAACGTCTGCTTTTATCCTTTTTTTGAATTTACCTTTAAAAATCTTTAAACTATTTTCAGTATTTCCGAGTCAGTTTAAATAAAGTTGTGTTGTTTTTTCTTTCATTTCTTCTAATAAAATAAAATAAAAACTAAACCTTTTATGTTATCCAAGTTTCATTGTCATCAAAATTTTAAGTGACGTCTGCTTGTATCCTTTTTTTTTTGAATTTACCTTTAAAAATCTTTAAACTATTTTCAGTATTTCCGAGTCAGTTTAAATAAAGTTGTGTTGTTTTTTCTTTCATTTCTTCTAATAAAATAAAATAAAAACTAAACCTTTTATTTTATCCAAGTTTCATTGTCATCGACATTTAAAGTAACGTCTGCTTTTATCCTTTTTTTGAATTTACCTTTAAAAATCTTTAAACTATTTTCAGTATTTCCGAGTCAGTTTAAATAAAGTTGTGTTGTTTTTTCTTTCATTTCTTCTAATAAAATAAAATAAAAACTAAACCTTTTATTTTATCCAAGTTTCATTGTCATCGACATTTAAAGTAACGTCTGCTTTTATCCTTTTTTTGAATTTACCTTTAAAAATCTTTAAACTATTTTCAGTATTTCCGAGTCAGTTTAAATAAAGTTGTGTTGTTTTTTCTTTCATTTCTTCTAATAAAATAAAATAAAAACTAAACCTTTTATTTTATCCAAGTTTCATTGTCATCGACATTTAAAGTAACGTCTGCTTTTATCCTTTTTTTTAGTTTACCTTTAAAAATCTTTAAACTATTTTCAGTATTTCCGAGTCAGTTTAAATAAAGTTGTGTTGTTTTTTCTTTCATTTCTTCTAATAAAATAAAATAAAAACTAAACCTTTTATTTTATCCAAGTTTCATTGTCATCAAAATTTTAAGTGACGTCTGCTTGTATCCTTTTTTTTTTTAATTTACCTTTAAAAATCTTTAAACTATTTTCAGTATTTCCGAGTCAGTTTAAATTAAGTTGTGTTGTTTTTTCTTTCATTTCTTCTAATAAAATAAAATAAAAACTAAGCCTTTTATGTTATCCAAGTTTCATTGTCATCAAAATTTTAAGTGACGTCTGCTTGTATCCTTTTTTTTTTAATTTACCTTTAAAAATCTTTAAACTATTTTCAGTATTTCCGAGTCAGTTTAAATAAAGTTGTGTTGTTTTTTCTTTCATTTCTTCTAATAAAATAAAATAAAAACTAAACCTTTTATGTTATCCAAGTTTCATTGTCATCAAAATTTTAAGTGACGTCTGCTTGTATCCTTTTTTTTTGAATTTACCTTTAAAAATCTTTAAACTATTTTCAGTATTTCCGAGTCAGTTTAAATAAAGTTGTGTTGTTTTTTCTTTCATTTCTTCTAATAAAATAAAATAAAAACTAAACCTTTTATGTTATCCAAGTTTCATTGTCATCAAAATTTTAAGTGACGTCTGCTTGTATCCTTTTTTTTTTTTAATTTACCTTTAAAAATCTTTAAACTATTTTCAGTATTTCCGAGTCAGTTTAAATAAAGTTGTGTTGTTTTTTCTTTCATTTCTTCTAATAAAATAAAATAAAAACTAAACCTTTTATGTTATCCAAGTTTCATTCTCATCAAAATTTTAAGTGACGTCTGCTTGTATCCTTTTTTTTTTTTAATTTACCTTTAAAAATCTTTAAACTATTTTCAGTATTTCCGAGTCAGTTTAAATAAAGTTGTGTTGTTTTTTCTTTCATTTCTTCTAATAAAATAAAATAAAAACTAAACCTTTTATTTTATCCAAGTTTCATTGTCATCAAAATTTTAAGTGACGTCTGCTTGTATCCTTTTTTTTTTTAATTTACCTTTAAAAATCTTTAAACTATTTTCAGTATTTCCGAGTCAGTTTAAATAAAGTTGTGTTGTTTTTTCTTTCATTTCTTCTAATAAAATAAAATAAAAACTAAACCTTTTATTTTATCCAAGTTTCATTGTCATCGACATTTAAAGTAACGTCTGCTTTTATCCTTTTTTTGAATTTACCTTTAAAAATCTTTAAACTATTTTCAATATTTCCGAGTCAGTTTAAATAAAGTTGTATTGTTTTTTCTTTCATTTCTTCTAATAAAATAAAATAAAAACTAAACCTTTTATTTTATCCAAGTTTCATTGTCATCGACATTTAAAGTAACGTCTGCTTTTATCCTTTTTTTGAATTTACTTTTAAAAATCTTTAAACTATTTTCAGTATTTCCGAGTCAGTTTAAATAAAGTTGTGTTGTTTTTTCTTTCATTTCTTCTAATAAAATAAAATAAAAACTAAACCTTTTATGTTATCCAAGTTTCATTGTCATCGACATTTAAAGTAACGTCTGCTTTTATCCTTTTTTTTAGTTTACCTTTAAAAATCTTTAAACTATTTTCAGTATTTCCGAGTCAGTTTAAATAAAGTTGTGTTGTTTTTTCTTTCATTTCTTCTAATAAAATAAAATAAAAACTAAACCTTTTATTTTATCCAAGTTTCATTGTCATCAAAATTTTAAGTGACGTCTGCTTGTATCCTTTTTTTTTTTAATTTACCTTTAAAAATCTTTAAACTATTTTCAGTATTTCCGAGTCAGTTTAAATTAAGTTGTGTTGTTTTTTCTTTCATTTCTTCTAATAAAATAAAATAAAAACTAAGCCTTTTATGTTATCCAAGTTTCATTGTCATCAAAATTTTAAGTGACGTCTGCTTGTATCCTTTTTTTTTTGAATTTACCTTTAAAAATCTTTAAACTATTTTCAGTATTTCCGAGTCAGTTTAAATAAAGTTGTGTTGTTTTTTCTTTCATTTCTTCTAATAAAATAAAATAAAAACTAAACCTTTTATGTTATCCAAGTTTCATTGTCATGAAAATTTTAAGTGACGTCTGCTTGTATCCTTTTTTTTTTGAATTTACCTTTAAAAATCTTTAAACTATTTTCAGTATTTCCGAGTCAGTTTAAATAAAGTTGTGTTGTTTTTTCTTTCATTTCTTCTAATAAAATAAAATAAAAACTAAACCTTTTATGTTATCCAAGTTTCATTGTCATCAAAATTTTAAGTGACGTCTGCTTGTATCCTTTTTTTTTTTTTAATTTACCTTTAAAAATCTTTAAACTATTTTCAGTATTTCCGAGTCAGTTTAAATAAAGTTGTGTTGTTTTTTCTTTCATTTCTTCTAATAAAATAAAATAAAAACTAAACCTTTTATGTTATCCAAGTTTCATTCTCATCAAAATTTTAAGTGACGTCTGCTTGTATCCTTTTTTTTTTTTTAATTTACCTTTAAAAATCTTTAAACTATTTTCAGTATTTCCGAGTCAGTTTAAATAAAGTTGTGTTGTTTTTTCTTTCATTTCTTCTAATAAAATAAAATAAAAACTAAACCTTTTATTTTATCCAAGTTTCATTGTCATCGACATTTAAAGTAACGTCTGCTTTTATCCTTTTTTTGAATTTACCTTTAAAAATCTTTAAACTATTTTCAGTATTTCCGAGTCAGTTTAAATAAAGTTGTGTTGTTTTTTCTTTCATTTCTTCTAATAAAATAAAATAAAAACTAAACCTTTTATTTTATCCAAGTTTCATTGTCATCGACATTTAAAGTAACGTCTGCTTTTATCCTTTTTTTGAATTTACTTTTAAAAATCTTTAAACTATTTTCAGTATTTCCGAGTCAGTTTAAATAAAGTTGTGTTGTTTTTTCTTTCATTTCTTCTAATAAAATAAAATAAAAACTAAACCTTTTATGTTATCCAAGTTTCATTGTCATCAAAATTTAAAGTGACGTCTGCTTGTATCCTTTTTTTTTTTTAATTTACCTTTAAAAATCTTTAAACTATTTTCAGTATTTCCGAGTTAGTTTAAATAAAGTTGTGTTGTTTTTTCTTTCATTTCTTCTAATAAAATTAAATAAAAACTAAACCTTTTATGTTATCCATGTTTCATTGTCATCAAAATTTTAAGTGACGTCTGCTTGTATCCTTTTTTTTTTTAATTTACCTTTAAAAATCTTTAAACTATTTTCAGTATTTCCGAGTCAGTTTAAATAAAGTTGTGTTGTTTTTTCTTTCATTTCTTCTAATAAAATAAAATAAAAACTAAACCTTTTATTTTATCCAAGTTTCATTGTCATCGACATTTAAAGTAACGTCTGCTTTTATCCTTTTTTGAATTTACCTTTAAAAATCTTTAAACTATTTTCAGTATTTCCGAGTCAGTTTAAATAAAGTTGTGTTGTTTTTTCTTTCATTTCTTCTAATAAAATAAAATAAAAACTAAACCTTTTATTTTATCCAAGTTTCATTGTCATCGACATTTAAAGTAACGTCTGCTTTTATCCTTTTTTTGAATTTACCTTAAAAAATCTTTAAACTATTTTCAGTATTTCCGAGTCAGTTTAAATAAAGTTGTGTTGTTTTTTCTTTCATTTCTTCTAATAAAATAAAATAAAAACTAAACCTTTTATTTTATCCAAGTTTCATTGTCATCGACATTTAAAGTAACGTCTGCTTGTATCCTTTTTTTTTTTAATTTACCTTTAAAAATCTTTAAACTATTTTCAGTATTTCCGAGTCAGTTTAAATAAAGTTGTGTTGTTTTTTCTTTCATTTCTTCTAATAAAATAAAATAAAAACTAAACCTTTTATGATATCCAAGTTTCATTGTCATCAAAATTTTAAGTGACGTCTGCTTGTATCCTTTTTTTTTTTATTTACCTTTAAAAATTTTTAAACTATTTTCAGTATTTCCGAGTCAGTTTAAATAAAGTTGTGTTGTTTTTTCTTTCATTTCTTCTAATAAAATAAAATAAAAACTAAACCTTTTATGTTATCCAAGTTTCATTGTCATCAAAATTTTAAGTGACGTCTGCTTGTATCCTTTTTTTTTTTTAATTTACCTTTAAAAATCTTTAAACTATTTTCAGTATTTCCGAGTCAGTTTAAATAAAGTTGTGTTGTTTTTTCTTTCATTTCTTCTAATAAAATAAAATAAAAACTAAACCTTTTATTTTATCCAAGTTTCATTGTCATCAAAATTTTAAGTGACGTCTGCTTGTATCCTTTTTTTTTTTAATTTACCTTTAAAAATCTTTAAACTATTTTCAGTATTTCCGAGTCAGTTTAAATAAAGTTGTGTTGTTTTTTCTTTCATTTCTTCTAATAAAATAAAGTAAAAACTAAATCTTATATGTTATCCAAGTTTCATTGTCATCAAAATTTTAAGTGACGTCTGCTTGTATCCTTTTTTTTTTGAATTTACCTTTAAAAATCTTTAAACTATTTTCAGTATTTCCGAGTCAGTTTAAATAAAGTTGTGTTGTTTTTTCTTTCATTTCTTCTAATAAAATAAAATAAAAACTAAACCTTTTATTTTATCCAAGTTCCATTGTCATCGACATTTAAAGTAACGTCTGCTTTTATCCTTTTTTTGAATTTACCTTTAAAAATCTTTAAACTATTTTCAGTATTTCCGAGTCAGTTTAAATAAAGTTGTGTTGTTTTTTCTTTCATTTCTTCTAATAAAATAAAATAAAAACTAAACCTTTTATTTTATCCAAGTTTCATTGTCATCAAAATTTTAAGTGACGTCTGCTTGTATCCTTTTTTTTTTAATTTACCTTTAAAAATCTTTAAACTATTTTCAGTATTTCCGAGTCAGTTTAAATAAAGTTGTGTTGTTTTTTCTTTCATTTCTTCTAATAAAATAAAATAAAAACTAAACCTTTTATGTTATCCAAGTTTCATTGTCATCAAAATTTTAAGTGACGTCTGCTTGTATCCTTTTTTTTTTTAATTTACCTTTAAAAATCTTTAAACTATTTTCAGTATTTCCGAGTCAGTTTAAATAAAGTTGTGTTGTTTTTTCTTTCATTTCTTCTAATAAAATAAAATAAAAACTAAACCTTTTATGTTATCCAAGTTTCATTGTCATCAAAATTTTAAGTGACGTCTGCTTGTATCCTTTTTTTTTAAATTTACCTTTAAAAATCTTTAAACTATTTTCAGTATTTCCGAGTCAGTTTAAATAAAGTTGTGTTGTTTTTTCTTTCATTTCTTCTAATAAAATAAAATAAAAACTAAACCTTTTATTTTATCCAAGTTTCATTGTCATCAAAATTTTAAGTGACGTCTGCTTGTATCCTTTTTTTTTTTAATTTACCTTTAAAAATCTTTAAACTATTTTCAGTATTTCCGAGTCAGTTTAAATAAAGTTGTGTTGTTTTTTCTTTCATTTCTTCTAATAAAATAAAATAAAAACTAAACCTTTTATGTTATCCAAGTTTCATTGTCATCAAAATTTTAAGTGACGTCTGCTTGTATCCTTTTTTTTTTTAATTTACCTTTAAAAATCTTTAAACTATTTTCAGTATTTCCGAGTCAGTTTAAATAAAGTTGTGTTGTTTTTTCTTTCATTTCTTCTAATAAAATAAAATAAAAACTAAACCTTTTATTTTATCCAAGTTTCATTGTCTTCGACATTTAAAGTAACGTCTGCTTTTATCCTTTTTTTGAATTTACCTTTAAAAATCTTTAAACTATTTTCAGTATTTCCGAGTCAGTTTAAATAAAGTTGTGTTGTTTTTTCTTTCATTTCTTCTAATAAAATAAAATAAAAACTAAACCTTTTATTTTATCCAAGTTTCATTGTCATCGACATTTAAAGTAACGTCTGCTTTTATCCTTTTTTTTAATTTACCTTTAAAAATCTTTAAACTATTTTCAGTATTTCCGAGTCAGTTTAAATAAAGTTGTGTTGTTTTTTCTTTCATTTCTTCTAATAAAATAAAATAAAAACTAAACCTTTTATTTTATCCAAGTTTCATTGTCATCGACATTTAAAGTAACGTCTGCTTTTATCCTTTTTTTGAATTTACCTTTAAAAATCTTTAAACTATTTTCAGTATTTCCGAGTCAGTTTAAATAAAGTTGTGTTGTTTTTTCTTTCATTTCTTCTAATAAAATAAAATAAAAACTAAACCTTTTATTTTATCCAAGTTTCATTGTCATCAAAATTTTAAGTGACGTCTGCTTGTATCCTTTTTTTTTTTAATTTACCTTTAAAAATCTTTAAACTATTTTCAGTATTTCCGAGTCAGTTTAAATAAAGTTGTGTTGTTTTTTCTTTCATTTCTTCTAATAAAATAAAATAAAAACTAAACCTTTTATTTTATCCAAGTTTCATTGTCATCGACATTTAAAGTAACGTCTGCTTGTATCCTTTTTTTTTTTTAATTTACCTTTAAAAATCTTTAAACTATTTTCAGTATTTCCGAGTCAGTTTAAATAAAGTTGTGTTGTTTTTTCTTTCATTTCTTCTAATAAAATAAAATAAAAACTAAACCTTTTATGTTATCCAAGTTTCATTGTCATCAAAATTTTAAGTGACGTCTGCTTGTATCCTTTTTTTTTTTTTAATTTACCTTTAAAAATCTTTAAACTATTTTCAGTATTTCCGAGTCAGTTTAAATAAAGTTGTGTTGTTTTTTCTTTCATTTCTTCTAATAAAATAAAATAAAAACTAAACCTTTTATGTTATCCAAGTTTCATTGTCATCAAAATTTTAAGTGACGTCTGCTTGTATCCTTTTTTTTTTTTATTTACCTTTAAAAATCTTTAAACTATTTTCAGTATTTCCGAGTTAGTTTAAATAAAGTTGTGTTGTTTTTTCTTTCATTTCTTCTAATAAAATAAAATAAAAACTAAACCTTTTATGTTATCCAAGTTTCATTGTCATCAAAATTTTAAGTGACGTCTGCTTGTATCCTTTTTTTTTTTAAATTTACCTTTAAAAATCTTTAAACTATTTTCAGTATTTCCGAGTCAGTTTAAATAAAGTTGTGTTGTTTTTTCTTTCATTTCTTCTAATAAAATAAAATAAAAACTAAACCTTTTATGTTATCCAAGTTTCATTGTCATCAAAATTTTAAGTGACGTCTGCTTGTATCCTTTTTTTTTTTTTTAATTTACCTTTAAAAATCTTTAAACTATTTTCAGTATTTCCGAGTCAGTTTAAATAAAGTTGTGTTGTTTTTTCTTTCATTTCTTCTAATAAAATAAAATAAAAACTAAACCTTTTATGTTATCCAAGTTTCATTGTCATCCAAATTTTAAGTGACGTCTGCTTGTATCCTTTTTTTTTTTTAATTTACCTTTAAAAATCTTTAAACTATTTTCAGTATTTCCGAGTCAGTTTAAATAAAGTTGTGTTGTTTTTTCTTTCATTTCTTCTAATAAAATAAAATAAAAACTAAACCTTTTATGTTATCCAAGTTTCATTGTCATCAAAATTTTAAGTGACGTCTGCTTGTATCCTTTTTTTTTAATTTTCCTTTAAAAATCTTTAAACTATTTTCAGTATTTCCGAGTCAGTTTAAATAAAGTTGTGTTGTATTTTCTTTCATTTCTTCTAATAAAATAAAATAAAAACTAAACCTTTTATGTTATCCAAGTTTCATTGTCATCAAAATTTTAAGTGACGTCCGCTTGTATCCTTTTTTTTTTTAATTTACCTTTAAAAATCTTTAAACTATTTTCAGTATTTCCGAGTTAGTTTAAATAAAGTTGTGTTGTTTTTTCTTTCATTTCTTCTAATAAAATTAAATAAAAACTAAACCTTTTATTTTATCCATTTTTTTTTCTGGCTTCTTCTGATTATCTCTGCCACTCTCACTAGTATTTTCTTCTTTTTAGTCTTTTAAGTTCACATGTATTATTCGACTTATTTACTTCCGAAACTAGGCAAGCAGGTTCACTGCTGCTGATGATAATATGGACAAGACCCGATCTCACAGCAGCAGCAGCAGCAGCTCTAAGAGTAGTAGTTATAATAATAACTTGGAACCGGCGAATTATTAGCATATTAATAGTTCGATTTTCATCGGTTTTTAATTAAAAAAAACAAACCATTACACGGGATTGAACCTAAAATCTTTCCACCCAATCCCGGCTCTATACCCGTTACGATAACATATAACATTTTCAATTTAATTTCGAATCACTGTAGTAGTTGAATTTCTTGTCCTTTACTTTTCCAGGTTTAATAAAATCTTAAGAATATTGCTTTTCATGCGTGCATTTTTCCATATAATCCATGATTTTTCCAGGCATTGCTATTGTATTAATATATAAATTTATAATATTTATTAATGATTGTCAAAAAAAATTAGCTCTCAAACACACATTTATGCAATATTTATCATTCAATCACAGTAGTTCCGAGCCAGGGTCTCTACCGAGACTGCAGTTCATGAATTCGTGATCTGTATAGAGCGTAAACTAACAAAAAAGAAGATAGCACTCTGTGTCTTTTTAGATATCATTGGAGCTTTTGACAACATACCCTTCAGTAGTATGTTCAAGTCGCTACGAGAACTCAATGTGCCACCAGTACTCATCCGATGGATTGAGTATATGGTGAGGCACAGAACAGTTCAAGTAGAACTACTGAGGGCAACTGTTAAAAGGGAAGTAGTTAAATGAAACCCCCAAAGTGGGATTTTATCACCTTTACTATGGAACTGTATGCTGAATCCTCTTTTAAAGGAGTTTAAAAATAGGAATATTTATGCCCAGGCTGATGCTGATGACATCGCAGTGCTGGTCGCGGGTTCAAAAGCATCATTGGTCAGAAGCATTGCCAAAATGGGACTACATTTTTCATCAAATGTGATAACGAAAAATTTGAGTTCATTCAAAGAATATGTATATCATAGAATTCACTAATATTTTTAATCGATAAATTCACCATTTTTTGCTATAAAATCATAAGGAGAGTTAAAAAAATTAGTTATTAAAAAAAAAGTTCGGTTTTTTAATTATAAAAAAAAAAATGATACACGGGATTGAACCTAAAATCTTTCCACAAACCCCCGGTACTCTAAACGTTACGCTAACATGTCATATTGGCAAAATCGCAGTAAAAAATATTTATATACAAAAAAAGTTATGCAAAATAAATAAAAAAGCGTTAGTCACTTATGTACTTACTCTCCTGTTTGTGAACCCACATATTTTGTTGTAACTTTTTTCTACTGAACCAATTTTCGAAATTTATTTTTCAAAATGTAGCTAACGAGGTGTTCTATCCAGTATAGAACCTGTTTGAAATTTGGTTGTGAACGGAATTAGTGGTTAAATGATATGTATATATATATATATTTATGCCCAGGCTGATGCTGATGACATCGCAGTGCTGGTCGCGGGTTCAAAAGCATCGTTGGTCAGACGCATTGCCAAAATGGCATTAAATATTCCTAATAAATGGTCTAATCGAAATGAATTAGAATTCAGTAGCCGTAAAACAGAAATGGTCTTGTTTACATATAAAACGAATTGCCAACTTGGTGACCTTTTTCTGAGTGGACAGAAATTGAAACTTTCGCAGGAGGCAAGGCTGTTAGGGGTCATCCTGGACAGTAAGCTGACCAGGAAAAGCCACATAGAAAAGAATAATAAAAAAATTCAACAATCTTTAAACTATTTTCTCCAAGAATAAATTTTCTTCTTATAAATTTTTATCAAACTTTTCTTATCATATTTTTTCATTTTTTGTTCTTCCATTAATTTGTGTTTATTTTTATAATTAGTTTGATAAATTTTCTTTTTCTTTCTAAAAAACACATTATTCTTATTTTTTAATCTAAAATTTCTTTGATAATCTTTATTTTTTATTATTGTATTTTTCTTTATTTTTCTCTCTTAATTCTTTTTGATTTTCTTTATTTCGAATTTTAAATTCTTCTTTATTTTTATTTCTATAATTTTTTTGATGTTCTCGATTTTTAACATTTATTTCTTCTATATTATTTTTCTCTATATTTTTTTTTGATATTCTCGTTTTCTTTTTAAATATTCTTCTTTATTTTGTTCTTTAATTTTTTTTTGTCTTTTTGCATTTTTTTGTTTTTTCATTTTCCATTTTTCTTTTTCTTGTATTATTTTGAAGTTTATTTTTTTTTTTTTCATTTCTTCTTTATTTAATTGATTACCCACCTCATAATTACTTCCATTATTACTATTCTCAGGCCCTGGATTTAACTCAATATCCATTGTCATCGACATTTAAAGTGACGTCTGCTTTTATCCTTTTTTTTTTTAATTTACCTTTAAAAAAAATCTCCTTCAGACGATTTTTTCTCTTTTTTTTTTTTTGTAAATAAATATATATTTATTATCATTATTATTCCAAGTTCGTTGTTAATATTATATTTATAAATACACGCAAAGAAAAATACAGGAATAATCGACAATGTTGTCTGTTTTTCTAAAAAAAAAAATATTTCTCTTTCATTCCCTGAACGAATGAGATAAATGAATAATAAAATAAAAATTTAACAATCTTTAAACTATTTTTTTTTTTTTTTTTTTTTTTTTTTTTTACAAAGGCGTCACCACATTATCAAGGCCCAGAGGCCACTCAAGGATAAGGGTTAAAGAGTGTACAGTAGTAATTGGTCAATATAGTAATCATTAGTAATGAAAATTTGGTAAATTTGATAACTTATATGGAACGGCTCATCAAGAACTTATTTACTTTAGACTTGAACACAACCATATTGTAGTCAGCCGGAAAGCAGGAAAACGGAAGACAATTCCACAGGCGAGCAGTTCTAAGAAAGAAGCTTTGTTCATGGAATCTACGTTTAGGTTTAGGCACAGATAAAGAGTGGGGGAAATTATTGATAGTGTTTACAGCTAGACGAGTGTTTCTTGTGAAAGTTTGGCGAGGGGGGACCATAGACTGAAGCTCAGTTGAACACTTTCCATGAAAATAACGATACATCAGAGACAAACTCGCAACATCTCTTCTGTGAGATAGAGGTTGCAAGGAGGAGAAAAGGACATCTCCTACGAGGCTACGAAGTCTATTTTGAACTCTATCAAGGCAGGACAAGTCCTTTCTAGCAGCTCCTGCCCAGATGTGGTTTTCTATTTTTTATTTTATTTCTATTTTCAGTATTTCCGAGTCAGTTTAAATAAAGTTGTGTTGTTTTTTCTTTCATTTCTTCTAATAAAATAAAATAAAAACTAAACCTTTTATGTTATCCAAGTTTCATTGTCATCAAAATTTTAAGTGACGTCTGCTTGTATCCTTTTTTTTTTTTAATTTACCTTTAAAAATCTTTAAACTATTTTCAGTATTTCCGAGTCAGTTTAAATAAAGTTGTGTTGTTTTTTCTTTCATTTCTTCTAATAAAATAAAATAAAAACTAAGCCTTTTATGTTATCCAAGTTTCATTCCCATCAAAATTTTAAGTGACGTCTGCTTGTATCCTTTTTTTTTTTTAATTTACCTTTAAAAATCTTTAAACTATTTTCAGTATTTCCGAGTCAGTTTAAATAAAGTTGTGTTGTTTTTTCTTTCATTTCTTCTAATAAAATAAAATAAAAACTAAACCTTTTATTTTATCCAAGTTTCATTGTCATCGACATTTAAAGTAACGTTGCTTTTATCCTTTTTTTGAATTTACCTTTAAAAATCTTTAAACTATTTTCAGTATTTCCGAGTCAGTTTAAATAAAGTTGTGTTGTTTTTTCTTTCATTTCTTCTAATAAAATAAAATAAAAACTAAGCCTTTTATGTTATCCAAGTTTCATTCCCATCAAAATTTTAAGTGACGTCTGCTTGTATCCTTTTTTTTTTTTAATTTACCTTTAAAAATCTTTAAACTATTTTCAGTATTTCCGAGTCAGTTTAAATAAAGTTGTGTTGTTTTTTCTTTCATTTCTTCTAATAAAATAAAATAAAAACTAAACCTTTTATTTTATCCAAGTTTCATTGTCATCGACATTTAAAGTAACGTTGCTTTTATCCTTTTTTTGAATTTACCTTTAAAAATCTTTAAACTATTTTCAGTATTTCCGAGTCAGTTTAAATAAAGTTGTGTTGTTTTTTCTTTCATTTCTTCTAATAAAATAAAATAAAAACTAAGCCTTTTATGTTATCCAAGTTTCATTCCCATCAAAATTTTAAGTGACGTCTGCTTGTATCCTTTTTTTTTTTTAATTTACCTTTAAAAATCTTTAAACTATTTTCAGTATTTCCGAGTCAGTTTAAATAAAGTTGTGTTGTTTTTTCTTTCATTTCTTCTAATAAAATAAAATAAAAACTAAACCTTTTATTTTATCCAAGTTTCATTGTCATCGACATTTAAAGTAACGTCTGCTTTTATCCTTTTTTTGAATTTACCTTTAAAAATCTTTAAACTATTTTCAGTATTTCCGAGTCAGTTTAAATAAAGTTGTGTTGTTTTTTTCTTTCATTTCTTCTAATAAAATTAAATAAAAACTAAACCTTTTATGTTATCCAAGTTTCATTGTCATCAAAATTTTAAGTGACGTCTGCTTGTATCCTTTTTTTTTTTAATTTACCTTTAAAAATCTTTAAACTATTTTCAGTATTTCCGAGTCAGTTTAAATAAAGTTGTGTTGTTTTTTCTTTCATTTCTTCTAATAAAATAAAATAAAAACTAAACCTTTTATGTTATCCAAGTTTCATTGTCATCAAAATTTTAAGTGACGTCTGCTTGTATCCTTTTTTTTTTAAATTTACCTTTAAAAATTTTTAAACTATTTTCAGTATTTCCGAGTCAGTTTAAATAAAGTTGTGTTGTTTTTTCTTTCATTTCTTCTAATAAAATAAAATAAAAACTAAACCTTTTATGTTATCCAAGTTTCATTGTCATCAAAATTTTAAGTGACGTCTGCTTGTATCCTTTTTTTTTTTAATTTACCTTTAAAAATCTTTAAACTATTTTCAGTATTTCCGAGTCAGTTTAAATAAAGTTGTGTTGTTTTTTCTTTCATTTCTTCTAATAAAATAAAATAAAAACTAAACCTTTTATTTTATCCAAGTTTCATTGTCATCAAAATTTTAAGTGACGTCTGCTTGTATCCTTTTTTTTTAATTTACCTTTAAAAATCTTTAAACTATTTTCAGTATTTCCGAGTCAGTTTAAATAAAGTTGTGTTGTTTTTTCTTTCATTTCTTCTAATAAAATAAAATAAAAACTAAACCTTTTATGTTATCCAAGTTTCATTGTCATCAAAATTTTAAGTGACGTCTGCTTGTATCCTTTTTTTTTTTAATTTACCTTTAAAAATCTTTAAACTATTTTCAGTATTTCCGAGTCAGTTTAAATAAAGTTGTGTTGTTTTTTCTTTCATTTCTTCTAATAAAATAAAATAAAAACTAAACCTTTTATTTTATCCAAGTTTCATTGTCATCGACATTTAAAGTAACGTCTGCTTTTATCCTTTTTTTGAATTTACCTTTAAAAATCTTTAAACTATTTTCAGTATTTCCGAGTCAGTTTAAATAAAGTTGTGTTGTTTTTTCTTTCATTTCTTCTAATAAAATAAAATAAAAACTAAACCTTTTATTTTATCCAAGTTTCATTGTCATCGACATTTAAAGTAACGTCTGCTTTTATCCTTTTTTTGAATTTACCTTTAAAAATCTTTAAACTATTTTCAGTATTTCCGAGTCAGTTTAAATAAAGTTGTGTTGTTTTTTTCTTTCATTTCTTCTAATAAAATTAAATAAAAACTAAACCTTTTATGTTATCCAAGTTTCATTGTCATCAAAATTTTAAGTGACGTCTGCTTGTATCCTTTTTTTTTTAATTTACCTTTAAAAATCTTTAAACTATTTTCAGTATTTCCGAGTCAGTTTAAATAAAGTTGTGTTGTTTTTTCTTTCATTTCTTCTAATAAAATAAAATAAAAACTAAACCTTTTATGTTATCCAAGTTTCATTGTCATCAAAATTTTAAGTGACGTCTGCTTGTATCCTTTTTTTTTTAAATTTACCTTTAAAAATTTTTAAACTATTTTCAGTATTTCCGAGTCAGTTTAAATAAAGTTGTGTTGTTTTTTCTTTCATTTCTTCTAATAAAATAAAATAAAAACTAAACCTTTTATGTTATCCAAGTTTCATTGTCATCAAAATTTTAAGTGACGTCTGCTTGTATCCTTTTTTTTTTTTAATTTACCTTTAAAAATCTTTAAACTATTTTCAGTATTTCCGAGTCAGTTTAAATAAAGTTGTGTTGTTTTTTCTTTCATTTCTTCTAATAAAATAAAATAAAAACTAAACCTTTTATTTTATCCAAGTTTCATTGTCATCAAAATTTTAAGTGACGTCTGCTTGTATCCTTTTTTTTTAATTTACCTTTAAAAATCTTTAAACTATTTTCAGTATTTCCGAGTCAGTTTAAATAAAGTTGTGTTGTTTTTTCTTTCATTTCTTCTAATAAAATAAAATAAAAACTAAACCTTTTATGTTATCCAAGTTTCATTGTCATCAAAATTTTAAGTGACGTCTGCTTGTATCCTTTTTTTTTTTAATTTACCTTTAAAAATCTTTAAACTATTTTCAGTATTTCCGAGTCAGTTTAAATAAAGTTGTGTTGTTTTTTCTTTCATTTCTTCTAATAAAATAAAATAAAAACTAAACCTTTTATTTTATCCAAGTTTCATTGTCATCGACATTTAAAGTAACGTCTGCTTTTATCCTTTTTTTGAATTTACCTTTAAAAATCTTTAAACTATTTTCAGTATTTCCGAGTCAGTTTAAATAAAGTTGTGTTGTTTTTTTCTTTCATTTCTTCTAATAAAATTAAATAAAAACTAAACCTTTTATGTTATCCAAGTTTCATTGTCATCAAAATTTTAAGTGACGTCTGCTTGTATCCTTTTTTTTTTTAATTTACCTTTAAAAATCTTTAAACTATTTTCAGTATTTCCGAGTCAGTTTAAATAAAGTTGTGTTGTTTTTTCTTTCATTTCTTCTAATAAAATAAAATAAAAACTAAACCTTTTATGTTATCCAAGTTTCATTGTCATCAAAATTTTAAGTGACGTCTGCTTGTATCCTTTTTTTTTTAATTTACCTTTAAAAACTTTTAAACTATTTTCAGTATTTCCGAGTCAGTTTAAATAAAGTTGTGTTGTTTTTTCTTTCATTTCTTCTAATAAAATAAAATAAAAACTAAACCTTTTATGTTATCCAAGTTTCATTGTCATCAAAATTTTAAGTGACGTCTGCTTGTATCCTTTTTTTTTTTAATTTACCTTTAAAAATCTTTAAACTATTTTCAGTATTTCCGAGTCAGTTTAAATAAAGTTGTGTTGTTTTTTCTTTCATTTCTTCTAATAAAATAAAATAAAAACTAAACCTTTTATTTTATCCAAGTTTCATTGTCATCAAAATTTTAAGTGACGTCTGCTTGTATCCTTTTTTTTTTAATTTACCTTTAAAAATCTTTAAACTATTTTCAGTATTTCCGAGTCAGTTTAAATAAAGTTGTGTTGTTTTTTCTTTCATTTCTTCTAATAAAATAAAATAAAAACTAAACCTTTTATTTTATCCAAGTTTCATTGTCATCAAAATTTTAAGTGACGTCTGCTTGTATCCTTTTTTTTTTTAATTTACCTTTAAAAATCTTTAAACTATTTTCAGTATTTCCGAGTCAGTTTAAATAAAGTTGTGTTGTTTTTTCTTTCATTTCTTCTAATAAAATAAAATAAAAACTAAACCTTTTATTTTATCCAAGTTTCATTGTCATCGACATTTAAAGTAACGTCTGCTTTTATCCTTTTTTTGAATTTACCTTTAAAAATCTTTAAACTATTTTCAGTATTTCCGAGTCAGTTTAAATAAAGTTGTGTTGTTTTTTCTTTCATTTCTTCTAATAAAATAAAATAAAAACTAAACCTTTTATGTTATCCAAGTTTCATTGTCATCAAAATTTTAAGTGACGTCTGCTTGTATCCTTTTTTTTTTGAATTTACCTTTAAAAATCTTTAAACTATTTTCAGTATTTCCGAGTCAGTTTAAATAAAGTTGTGTTGTTTTTTCTTTCATTTCTTCTAATAAAATAAAATAAAAACTAAACCTTTTATTTTATCCAAGTTTCATTGTCATCGACATTTAAAGTAACGTCTGCTTTTATCCTTTTTTTGAATTTACCTTTAAAAATCTTTAAACTATTTTCAGTATTTCCGAGTCAGTTTAAATAAAGTTGTGTTGTTTTTTCTTTCATTTCTTCTAATAAAATAAAATAAAAACTAAACCTTTTATTTTATCCAAGTTTCATTGTCATCGACATTTAAAGTAACGTCTGCTTTTATCCTTTTTTTGAATTTACCTTTAAAAATCTTTAAACTATTTTCAGTATTTCCGAGTCAGTTTAAATAAAGTTGTGTTGTTTTTTCTTTCATTTCTTCTAATAAAATAAAATAAAAACTAAACCTTTTATTTTATCCAAGTTTCATTGTCATCGACATTTAAAGTAACGTCTGCTTTTATCCTTTTTTTGAATTTACCTTTAAAAATCTTTAAACTATTTTCAGTATTTCCGAGTCAGTTTAAATAAAGTTGTGTTGTTTTTTCTTTCATTTCTTCTAATAAAATAAAATAAAAACTAAACCTTTTATTTTATCCAAGTTTCATTGTCATCGACATTTAAAGTAACGTCTGCTTTTATCCTTTTTTTGAATTTACCTTTAAAAATCTTTAAACTATTTTCAGTATTTCCGAGTCAGTTTAAATAAAGTTGTGTTGTTTTTTTCTTTCATTTCTTCTAATAAAATAAAATAAAAACTAAACCTTTTATGTTATCCAAGTTTCATTGTCATCAAAATTTTAAGTGACGTCTGCTTGTATCCTTTTTTTTTTTGAATTTACCTTTAAAAATCTTTAAACTATTTTCAGTATTTCCGAGTCAGTTTAAATAAAGTTGTGTTGTTTTTTCTTTCATTTCTTCTAATAAAATAAAATAAAAACTAAACCTTTTATTTTATCCAAGTTTCATTGTCATCGACATTTAAAGTAACGTCTGCTTTTATCCTTGTTTTGAATTTACCTTTAAAAATCTTTAAACTATTTTCAGTATTTCCGAGTCAGTTTAAATAAAGTTGTGTTGTTTTTTCTTTCATTTCTTCTAATAAAATAAAATAAAAACTAAACCTTTTATTTTATCCAAGTTTCATTGTCATCGACATTTAAAGTAACGTCTGCTTTTATCCTTTTTTTGAATTTACCTTTAAAAATCTTTAAACTATTTTAAGTATTTCCGAGTCAGTTTAAATAAAGTTGTGTTGTTTTTTCTTTCATTTCTTCTAATAAAATAAAATAAAAACTAAACCTTTTATGTTATCCAAGTTTCATTGTCATCAAAATTTTAAGTGACGTCTGCTTGTATCCTTTTTTTTTTTAATTTACCTTTAAAAATCTTTAAACTATTTTCAGTATTTCCGAGTCAGTTTAAATAAAGTTGTGTTGTTTTTTCTTTCATTTCTTCTAATAAAATTAAATAAAAACTAAACCTTTTATGTTATCCAAGTTTCATTGTCATCAAAATTTTAAGTGACGTCTGCTTGTATCCTTTTTTTTTTAATTTACCTTTAAAAATCTTTAAACTATTTTCAGTATTTCCGAGTCAGTTTAAATAAAGTTGTGTTGTTTTTTCTTTCATTTCTTCTAATAAAATAAAATAAAAACTAAACCTTTTATGTTATCCAAGTTTCATTCTCATCAAAATTTTAAGTGACGTCTGCTTGTATCCTTTTTTTTTTTAAATTTACCTTTAAAAATCTTTAAACTATTTTCAGTATTTCCGAGTCAGTTTAAATAAAGTTGTGTTGTTTTTTCTTTCATTTCTTCTAATAAAATAAAATAAAAACTAAACCTTTTATGTTATCCAAGTTTCATTGTCATCAAAATTTTAAGTGACGTCTGCTTGTATCCTTTTTTTTTTAATTTACCTTTAAAAATCTTTAAACTATTTTCAGTATTTCCGAGTCAGTTTAAATAAAGTTGTGTTGTTTTTTCTTTCATTTCTTCTAATAAAATTAAATAAAAACTAAACCTTTTATTTTATCCAAGTTTCATTGTCATCGACATTTAAAGTAACGTCTGCTTTTATCCTTTTTTTGAATTTACCTTTAAAAATCTTTAAACTATTTTCAGTATTTCCGAGTCAGTTTAAATAAAGTTGTGTTGTTTTTTCTTTCATTTCTTCTAATAAAATAAAATAAAAACTAAACCTTTTATTTTATCCAAGTTTCATTGTCATCGACATTTAAAGTAACGTCTGCTTTTATCCTTTTTTTGAATTTACCTTTAAAAATCTTTAAACTATTTTCAGTATTTCCGAGTCAGTTTAAATAAAGTTGTGTTGTTTTTTCTTTCATTTCTTCTAATAAAATTAAATAAAAACTAAACCTTTTATTTTATCCAAGTTTCATTGTCATCGACATTTAAAGTAACGTCTGCTTTTATCCTTTTTTTGAATTTACCTTTAAAAATCTTTAAACTATTTTCAGTATTTCCGAGTCAGTTTAAATAAAGTTGTGTTGTTTTTTTCTTTCATTTCTTCTAATAAAATTAAATAAAAACTAAACCTTTTATGTTATCCAAGTTTCATTGTCATCAAAATTTTAAGTGACGTCTGCTTGTATCCTTTTTTTTTTTAATTTACCTTTAAAAATCTTTAAACTATTTTCAGTATTTCCGAGTCAGTTTAAATAAAGTTGTGTTGTTTTTTCTTTCATTTCTTCTAATAAAATAAAATAAAAACTAAACCTTTTATGTTATCCAAGTTTCATTGTCATCAAAATTTTAAGTGACGTCTGCTTGTATCCTTTTTTTTTTATTTACCTTTAAAAATTTTTAAACTATTTTCAGTATTTCCGAGTCAGTTTAAATAAAGTTGTGTTGTTTTTTCTTTCATTTCTTCTAATAAAATAAAATAAAAACTAAACCTTTTATGTTATCCAAGTTTCATTGTCATCAAAATTTTAAGTGACGTCTGCTTGTATCCTTTTTTTTTTTTTAATTTACCTTTAAAAATCTTTAAACTATTTTCAGTATTTCCGAGTCAGTTTAAATAAAGTTGTGTTGTTTTTTCTTTCATTTCTTCTAATAAAATAAAATAAAAACTAAACCTTTTATTTTATCCAAGTTTCATTGTCATCAAAATTTTAAGTGACGTCTGCTTGTATCCTTTTTTTTTTAATTTACCTTTAAAAATCTTTAAACTATTTTCAGTATTTCCGAGTCAGTTTAAATAAAGTTGTGTTGTTTTTTCTTTCATTTCTTCTAATAAAATAAAATAAAAACTAAACCTTTTATGTTATCCAAGTTTCATTGTCATCAAAATTTTAAGTGACGTCTGCTTGTATCCTTTTTTTTTTGAATTTACCTTTAAAAATCTTTAAACTATTTTCAGTATTTCCGAGTCAGTTTAAATAAAGTTGTGTTGTTTTTTCTTTCATTTCTTCTAATAAAATAAAATAAAAACTAAACCTTTTATTTTATCCAAGTTTCATTGTCATCGACATTTAAAGTAACGTCTGCTGTTATCCTTTTTTTGAATTTACCTTTAAAAATCTTTAAACTATTTTCAGTATTTCCGAGTCAGTTTAAATAAAGTTGTGTTGTTTTTTCTTTCATTTCTTCTAATAAAATAAAATAAAAACTAAACCTTTTATTTTATCCAAGTTTCATTGTCATCGACATTTAAAGTAACGTCTGCTTTTATCTTTTTTTTGAATTTACCTTTAAAAATCTTTAAACTATTTTCAGTATTTCCGAGTCAGTTTAAATAAAGTTGTGTTGTTTTTTCTTTCATTTCTTCTAATAAAATAAAATAAAAACTAAACCTTTTATTTTATCCAAGTTTCATTGTCATCGACATTTAAAGTAACGTCTGCTTTTATCCTTTTTTTGAATTTACCTTTAAAAATCTTTAAACTATTTTCAGTATTTCCGAGTCAGTTTAAATAAAGTTGTGTTGTTTTTTCTTTCATTTCTTCTAATAAAATAAAATAAAAACTAAACCTTTTATTTTATCCAAGTTTCATTGTCATCGACATTTAAAGTAACGTCTGCTTTTATCCTTTTTTTGAATTTACCTTTAAAAATCTTTAAACTATTTTCAGTATTTCCGAGTCAGTTTAAATAAAGTTGTGTTGTTTTTTCTTTCATTTCTTCTAATAAAATAAAATAAAAACTAAACCTTTTATTTTATCCAAGTTTCATTGTCATCGACATTTAAAGTAACGTCTGCTTTTATCCTTTTTTTGAATTTACCTTTAAAAATCTTTAAACTATTTTCAGTATTTCCGAGTCAGTTTAAATAAAGTTGTGTTGTTTTTTCTTTCATTTCTTCTAATAAAATAAAATAAAAACTAAACCTTTTATTTTATCCAAGTTTCATTGTCATCGACATTTAAAGTAACGTCTGCTTTTATCCTTTTTTTTAGTTTACCTTTAAAAATCTTTAAACTATTTTCAGTATTTCCGAGTCAGTTTAAATAAAGTTGTGTTGTTTTTTCTTTCATTTCTTCTAATAAAATAAAATAAAAACTAAACCTTTTATTTTATCCAAGTTTCATTGTCATCAAAATTTTAAGTGACGTCTGCTTGTATCCTTTTTTTTTTTAATTTACCTTTAAAAATCTTTAAACTATTTTCAGTATTTCCGAGTCAGTTTAAATTAAGTTGTGTTGTTTTTTCTTTCATTTCTTCTAATAAAATAAAATAAAAACTAAACCTTTTATGTTATCCAAGTTTCATTGTCATCAAAATTTTAAGTGACGTCTGCTTGTATCCTTTTTTTTTTTAATTTACCTTTAAAAATCTTTAAACTATTTTCAGTATTTCCGAGTCAGTTTAAATAAAGTTGTGTTGTTTTTTCTTTCATTTCTTCTAATAAAATTAAATAAAAACTAAACCTTTTATTTTATCCAAGTTTCATTGTCATCGACATTTAAAGTAACGTCTGCTTTTATCCTTTTTTTGAATTTACCTTTAAAAATCTTTAAACTATTTTCAGTATTTCCGAGTCAGTTTAAATAAAGTTGTGTTGTTTTTTCTTTCATTTCTTCTAATAAAATAAAATAAAAACTAAACCTTTTATTTTATCCAAGTTTCATTGTCATCGACATTTAAAGTAACGTCTGCTTTTATCCTTTTTTTTAGTTTACCTTTAAAAATCTTTAAACTATTTTCAGTATTTCCGAGTCAGTTTAAATAAAGTTGTGTTGTTTTTTCTTTCATTTCTTCTAATAAAATAAAATAAAAACTAAACCTTTTATTTTATCCAAGTTTCATTGTCATCAAAATTTTAAGTGACGTCTGCTTGTATCCTTTTTTTTTTTAATTTACCTTTAAAAATCTTTAAACTATTTTCAGTATTTCCGAGTCAGTTTAAATTAAGTTGTGTTGTTTTTTCTTTCATTTCTTCTAATAAAATAAAATAAAAACTAAACCTTTTATGTTATCCAAGTTTCATTGTCATCAAAATTTTAAGTGACGTCTGCTTGTATCCTTTTTTTTTTTAATTTACCTTTAAAAATCTTTAAACTATTTTCAGTATTTCCGAGTCAGTTTAAATAAAGTTGTGTTGTTTTTTCTTTCATTTCTTCTAATAAAATTAAATAAAAACTAAACCTTTTATTTTATCCAAGTTTCATTGTCATCGACATTTAAAGTAACGTCTGCTTTTATCCTTTTTTTGAATTTACCTTTAAAAATCTTTAAACTATTTTCAGTATTTCCGAGTCAGTTTAAATAAAGTTGTGTTGTTTTTTCTTTCATTTCTTCTAATAAAATAAAATAAAAACTAAACCTTTTATTTTATCCAAGTTTCATTGTCATCGACATTTAAAGTAACGTCTGCTTTTATCCTTTTTTTGAATTTACCTTTAAAAATCTTTAAACTATTTTCAGTATTTCCGAGTCAGTTTAAATAAAGTTGTGTTGTTTTTTCTTTCATTTCTTCTAATAAAATAAAATAAAAACTAAACCTTTTATTTTATCCAAGTTTCATTGTCATCGACATTTAAAGTAACGTCTGCTTTTATCCTTTTTTTGAATTTACCTTTAAAAATCTTTAAACTATTTTCAGTATTTCCGAGTCAGTTTAAATAAAGTTGTGTTGTTTTTTCTTTCATTTCTTCTAATAAAATAAAATAAAAACTAAACCTTTTATTTTATCCAAGTTTCATTGTCATCGACATTTAAAGTAACGTCTGCTTTTATCTTTTTTTTGAATTTACCTTTAAAAATCTTTAAACTATTTTCAGTATTTCCGAGTCAGTTTAAATAAAGTTGTGTTGTTTTTTCTTTCATTTCTTCTAATAAAATAAAATAAAAACTAAACCTTTTATTTTATCCAAGTTTCATTGTCATCGACATTTAAAGTAACGTCTGCTTTTATCCTTTTTTTGAATTTACCTTTAAAAATCTTTAAACTATTTTCAGTATTTCCGAGTCAGTTTAAATAAAGTTGTGTTGTTTTTTCTTTCATTTCTTCTAATAAAATTAAATAAAAACTAAACCTTTTATTTTATCCAAGTTTCATTGTCATCGACATTTAAAGTAACGTCTGCTTTTATCCTTTTTTTGAATTTACCTTTAAAAATCTTTAAACTATTTTCAGTATTTCCGAGTCAGTTTAAATAAAGTTGTGTTGTTTTTTCTTTCATTTCTTCTAATAAAATAAAATAAAAACTAAACCTTTTATTTTATCCAAGTTTCATTGTCATCGACATTTAAAGTAACGTCTGCTTTTATCCTTTTTTTGAATTTACCTTTAAAAATCTTTAAACTATTTTCAGTATTTCCGAGTCAGTTTAAATAAAGTTGTGTTGTTTTTTCTTTCATTTCTTCTAATAAAATAAAATAAAAACTAAACCTTTTATTTTATCCAAGTTTCATTGTCATCGACATTTAAAGTAACGTCTGCTTTTATCCTTTTTTTTAGTTTACCTTTAAAAATCTTTAAACTATTTTCAGTATTTCCGAGTCAGTTTAAATAAAGTTGTGTTGTTTTTTCTTTCATTTCTTCTAATAAAATAAAATAAAAACTAAACCTTTTATTTTATCCAAGTTTCATTGTCATCAAAATTTTAAGTGACGTCTGCTTGTATCCTTTTTTTTTTAATTTACCTTTAAAAATCTTTAAACTATTTTCAGTATTTCCGAGTCAGTTTAAATTAAGTTGTGTTGTTTTTTCTTTCATTTCTTCTAATAAAATAAAATAAAAACTAAACCTTTTATGTTATCCAAGTTTCATTGTCATCAAAATTTTAAGTGACGTCTGCTTGTATCCTTTTTTTTTTTAATTTACCTTTAAAAATCTTTAAACTATTTTCAGTATTTCCGAGTCAGTTTAAATAAAGTTGTGTTGTTTTTTCTTTCATTTCTTCTAATAAAATTAAATAAAAACTAAACCTTTTATTTTATCCAAGTTTCATTGTCATCGACATTTAAAGTAACGTCTGCTTTTATCCTTTTTTTGAATTTACCTTTAAAAATCTTTAAACTATTTTCAGTATTTCCGAGTCAGTTTAAATAAAGTTGTGTTGTTTTTTCTTTCATTTCTTCTAATAAAATTAAATAAAAACTAAACCTTTTATTTTATCCAAGTTTCATTGTCATCGACATTTAAAGTAACGTCTGCTTTTATCCTTTTTTTGAATTTACCTTTAAAAATCTTTAAACTATTTTCAGTATTTCCGAGTCAGTTTAAATAAAGTTGTGTTGTTTTTTCTTTCATTTCTTCTAATAAAATAAAATAAAAACTAAACCTTTTATTTTATCCAAGTTTCATTGTCATCGACATTTAAAGTAACGTCTGCTTTTATCCTTTTTTTGAATTTACCTTTAAAAATCTTTAAACTATTTTCAGTATTTCCGAGTCAGTTTAAATAAAGTTGTGTTGTTTTTTTCTTTCATTTCTTCTAATAAAATAAAATAAAAACTAAACCTTTTATGTTATCCAAGTTTCATTGTCATCAAAATTTTAAGTGACGTCTGCTTGTATCCTTTTTTTTTTGAATTTACCTTTAAAAATCTTTAAACTATTTTCAGTATTTCCGAGTCAGTTTAAATAAAGTTGTGTTGTTTTTTCTTTCATTTCTTCTAATAAAATAAAATAAAAACTAAACCTTTTATGTTATCCAAGTTTCATTGTCATCAAAATTTTAAGTGACGTCTGCTTGTATCCTTTTTTTTTTTTATTTACCTTTAAAAATTTTTAAACTATTTTCAGTATTTCCGAGTCAGTTTAAATAAAGTTGTGTTGTTTTTTCTTTCATTTCTTCTAATAAAATAAAATAAAAACTAAACCTTTTATGTTATCCAAGTTTCATTGTCATCAAAATTTTAAGTGACGTCTGCTTGTATCCTTTTTTTTTTTTAATTTACCTTTAAAAATCTTTAAACTATTTTCAGTATTTCCGAGTCAGTTTAAATAAAGTTGTGTTGTTTTTTCTTTCATTTCTTCTTATAAAATAAAATAAAAACTAAACCTTTTATTTTATCCAAGTTTCATTGTCATCAAAATTTTAAGTGACGTCTGCTTGTATCCTTTTTTTTTTAATTTACCTTTAAAAATCTTTAAACTATTTTCAGTATTTCCGAGTCAGTTTAAATAAAGTTGTGTTGTTTTTTCTTTCATTTCTTCTAATAAAATAAAATAAAAACTAAACCTTTTATGTTATCCAAGTTTCATTGTCATAAAAATTTTAAGTGACGTCTGCTTGTATCCTTTTTTTTTTGAATTTACCTTTAAAAATCTTAAAACTATTTTCAGTATTTCCGAGTCAGTTTAAATAAAGTTGTGTTGTTTTTTCTTTCATTTCTTCTAATAAAATAAAATAAAAACTAAACCTTTTATTTTATCCAAGTTTCATTGTCATCGACATTTAAAGTAACGTCTGCTTTTATCCTTTTTTTGAATTTACCTTTAAAAATCTTTAAACTATTTTCAGTATTTCCGAGTCAGTTTAAATAAAGTTGTGTTGTTTTTTCTTTCATTTCTTCTAATAAAATAAAATAAAAACTAAACCTTTTATTTTATCCAAGTTTCATTGTCATCGACATTTAAAGTAACGTCTGCTTTTATCTTTTTTTTGAATTTACCTTTAAAAATCTTTAAACTATTTTCAGTATTTCCGAGTCAGTTTAAATAAAGTTGTGTTGTTTTTTCTTTCATTTCTTCTAATAAAATAAAATAAAAACTAAACCTTTTATTTTATCCAAGTTTCATTGTCATCGACATTTAAAGTAACGTCTGCTTTTATCCTTTTTTTGAATTTACCTTTAAAAATCTTTAAACTATTTTCAGTATTTCCGAGTCAGTTTAAATAAAGTTGTGTTGTTTTTTCTTTCATTTCTTCTAATAAAATAAAATAAAAACTAAACCTTTTATTTTATCCAAGTTTCATTGTCATCGACATTTAAAGTAACGTCTGCTTTTATCCTTTTTTTGAATTTACCTTTAAAAATCTTTAAACTATTTTCAGTATTTCCGAGTCAGTTTAAATAAAGTTGTGTTGTTTTTTCTTTCATTTCTTCTAATAAAATAAAATAAAAACTAAACCTTTTATGTTATCCAAGTTTCATTGTCATCAAAATTTTAAGTGACGTCTGCTTGTATCCTTTTTTTTTTGAATTTACCTTTAAAAATCTTTAAACTATTTTCAGTATTTCCGAGTCAGTTTAAATAAAGTTGTGTTGTTTTTTCTTTCATTTCTTCTAATAAAATAAAATAAAAACTAAACCTTTTATTTTATCCAAGTTTCATTGTCATCGACATTTAAAGTAACGTCTGCTTTTATCCTTTTTTTGAATTTACCTTTAAAAATCTTTAAACTATTTTCAGTATTTCCGAGTCAGTTTAAATAAAGTTGTGTTGTTTTTTCTTTCATTTCTTCTAATAAAATAAAATAAAAACTAAACCTTTTATTTTATCCAAGTTTCATTGTCATCGACATTTAAAGTAACGTCTGCTTTTATCCTTTTTTTGAATTTACCTTTAAAAATCTTTAAACTATTTTCAGTATTTCCGAGTCAGTTTAAATAAAGTTGTGTTGTTTTTTCTTTCATTTCTTCTAATAAAATAAAATAAAAACTAAACCTTTTATTTTATCCAAGTTTCATTGTCATCGACATTTAAAGTAACGTCTGCTTTTATCCTTTTTTTTAGTTTACCTTTAAAAATCTTTAAACTATTTTCAGTATTTCCGAGTCAGTTTAAATAAAGTTGTGTTGTTTTTTCTTTCATTTCTTCTAATAAAATAAAATAAAAACTAAACCTTTTATTTTATCCAAGTTTCATTGTCATCAAAATTTTAAGTGACGTCTGCTTGTATCCTTTTTTTTTTTAATTTACCTTTAAAAATCTTTAAACTATTTTCAGTATTTCCGAGTCAGTTTAAATTAAGTTGTGTTGTTTTTTCTTTCATTTCTTCTAATAAAATAAAATAAAAACTAAGCCTTTTATGTTATCCAAGTTTCATTGTCATCAAAATTTTAAGTGACGTCTGCTTGTATCCTTTTTTTTTAATTTACCTTTAAAAATCTTTAAACTATTTTCAGTATTTCCGAGTCAGTTTAAATAAAGTTGTGTTGTTTTTTCTTTCATTTCTTCTAATAAAATAAAATAAAAACTAAACCTTTTATGTTATCCAAGTTTCATTGTCATCAAAATTTTAAGTGACGTCTGCTTGTATCCTTTTTTTTTTGAATTTACCTTTAAAAATCTTTAAACTATTTTCAGTATTTCCGAGTCAGTTTAAATAAAGTTGTGTTGTTTTTTCTTTCATTTCTTCTAATAAAATAAAATAAAAACTAAACCTTTTATGTTATCCAAGTTTCATTGTCATCAAAATTTTAAGTGACGTCTGCTTGTATCCTTTTTTTTTTTAATTTACCTTTAAAAATCTTTAAACTATTTTCAGTATTTCCGAGTCAGTTTAAATAAAGTTGTGTTGTTTTTTCTTTCATTTCTTCTAATAAAATAAAATAAAAACTAAACCTTTTATGTTATCCAAGTTTCATTCTCATCAAAATTTTAAGTGACGTCTGCTTGTATCCTTTTTTTTTTTTTAATTTACCTTTAAAAATCTTTAAATTATTTTCAGTATTTCCGAGTCAGTTTAAATAAAGTTGTGTTGTTTTTTCTTTCATTTCTTCTAATAAAATAAAATAAAAACTAAACCTTTTATGTTATCCAAGTTTCATTGTCATCAAAATTTTAAGTGACGTCTGCTTGTATCCTTTTTTTTTTTAATTTACCTTTAAAAATCTTTAAACTATTTTCAGTATTTCCGAGTCAGTTTAAATAAAGTTGTGTTGTTTTTTCTTTCATTTCTTCTAATAAAATAAAATAAAAACTAAACCTTTTATTTTATCCAAGTTTCATTGTCATCGACATTTAAAGTAACGTCTGCTTTTATCCTTTTTTTGAATTTACCTTTAAAAATCTTTAAACTATTTTCAGTATTTCCGAGTCAGTTTAAATAAAGTTGTGTTGTTTTTTCTTTCATTTCTTCTAATAAAATAAAATAAAAACTAAACCTTTTATTTTATCCAAGTTTCATTGTCATCGACATTTAAAGTAACGTCTGCTTTTATCCTTTTTTTGAATTTACTTTTAAAAATCTTTAAACTATTTTCAGTATTTCCGAGTCAGTTTAAATAAAGTTGTGTTGTTTTTTCTTTCATTTCTTCTAATAAAATAAAATAAAAACTAAACCTTTTATGTTATCCAAGTTTCATTGTCATCAAAATGTAAAGTGACGTCTGCTTGTATCCTTTTTTTTTTTAATTTACCTTTAAAAATCTTTAAACTATTTTCAGTATTTCCGAGTTAGTTTAAATAAAGTTGTGTTGTTTTTTCTTTCATTTCTTCTAATAAAATTAAATAAAAACTAAACCTTTTATGTTATCCATGTTTCATTGTCATCAAAATTTTAAGTGACGTCTGCTTGTATCCTTTTTTTTTTTAATTTACCTTTAAAAATCTTTAAACTATTTTCAGTATTTCCGAGTCAGTTTAAATAAAGTTGTGTTGTTTTTTCTTTCATTTCTTCTAATAAAATAAAATAAAAACTAAACCTTTTATTTTATCCATGTTTCATTGTCATCGACATTTAAAGTAACGTCTGCTTTTATCCTTTTTTTGAATTTACCTTTAAAAATCTTTAAACTTTTTTCAGTATTTCCGAGTCAGTTTAAATAAAGTTGTGTTGTTTTTTCTTTCATTTCTTCTTATAAAATAAAATAAAAACTAAACCTTTTATTTTATCCAAGTTTCATTGTCATCGACATTTAAAGTAACGTCTGCTTTTATCCTTTTTTTGAATTTACCTTTAAAAATCTTTAAACTATTTTCAGTATTTCCGAGTCAGTTTAAATAAAGTTGTGTTGTTTTTTCTTTCATTTCTTCTAATAAAATAAAATAAAAACTAAACCTTTTATGTTATCCAAGTTTCATTGTCATCAAAATTTTAAGTGACGTCTGCTTGTATCCTTTTTTTTTTGAATTTACCTTTAAAAATCTTTAAACTATTTTCAGTATTTCCGAGTCAGTTTAAATAAAGTTGTGTTGTTTTTTCTTTCATTTCTTCTAATAAAATAAAATAAAAACTAAACCTTTTATTTTATCCAAGTTTCATTGTCATCGACATTTAAAGTAACGTCTGCTTGTATCCTTTTTTGAATTTACCTTTAAAAATCTTTAAACTATTTTCAGTATTTCCGAGTCAGTTTAAATAAAGTTGTGTTGTTTTTTCTTTCATTTCTTCTAATAAAATAAAATAAAAACTAAACCTTTTATTTTATTCAAGTTTCATTGTCATCGACATTTAAAGTAACGTCTGCTTTTATCCTTTTTTTGAATTTACCTTTAAAAATCTTTAAACTATTTTCAGTATTTCCGAGTCAGTTTAAATAAAGTTGTGTTGTTTTTTCTTTCATTTCTTCTAATAAAATAAAATAAAAACTAAACCTTTTATTTTATCCAAGTTTCATTGTCATCGACATTTAAAGTAACGTCTGCTTTTATCCTTTTTTTGAATTTACCTTAAAAAATCTTTAAACTATTTTCAGTATTTCCGAGTCAGTTTAAATAAAGTTGTGTTGTTTTTTCTTTCATTTCTTCTAATAAAATAAAATAAAAACTAAACCTTTTATTTTATCCAAGTTTCATTGTCATCGACATTTAAAGTAACGTCTGCTTTTATCCTTTTTTTGAATTTACCTTTAAAAATCTTTAAACTATTTTCAGTATTTCCGAGTCAGTTTAAATAAAGTTGTGTTGTTTTTTCTTTCATTTCTTCTAATAAAATAAAATAAAAACTAAACCTTTTATGTTATCCAAGTTTCATTGTCATCGACATTTAAAGTAACGTCTGCTTTTATCCTTGTTTTGAATTTACCTTTAAAAATCTTTAAACTATTTTCAGTATTTCCGAGTCAGTTTAAATAAAGTTGTGTTGTTTTTTCTTTCATTTCTTCTAATAAAATAAAATAAAAACTAAACCTTTTATTTTATCCAAGTTTCATTGTCATCGACATTTAAAGTAACGTCTGCTTTTATCCTTTTTTTGAATTTACCTTTAAAAATCTTTAAACTATTTTCAGTATTTCCGAGTCAGTTTAAATAAAGTTGTGTTGTTTTTTCTTTCATTTCTTCTAATAAAATAAAATAAAAACTAAACCTTTTATTTTATCCAAGTTTCATTGTCATCGACATTTAAAGTAACGTCTGCTTTTATCCTTTTTTTGAATTTACCTTTAAAAATCTTTAAACTATTTTCAGTATTTCCGAGTCAGTTTAAATAAAGTTGTGTTGTTTTTTCTTTCATTTCTTCTAATAAAATAAAATAAAACCTAAACCTTTTATTTTATCCAAGTTTCATTGTCATCAAAATTTTAAGTGACGTCTGCTTGTATCCTTTTTTTTTTTAATTTACCTTTAAAAATCTTTAAACTATTTTCAGTATTTCCGAGTCAGTTTAAATAAAGTTGTGTTGTTTTTTCTTTCATTTCTTCTAATAAAATAAAATAAAAACTAAACCTTTTATGTTATCCAAGTTTCATTGTCATCAAAATTTTAAGTGACGTCTGCTTGTATCCTTTTTTTTTTTAATTTACCTTTAAAAATCTTTAAACTATTTTCAGTATTTCCGAGTCAGTTTAAATAAAGTTGTGTTGTTTTTTCTTTCATTTCTTCTAATAAAATTAAATAAAAACTAAACCTTTTATGTTATCCAAGTTTCATTGTCATCAAAATTTGTAGTGACGTCTGCTTGTATCCTTTTTTTTTTAATTTACCTTTAAAAATCTTTAAACTATTTTCAGTATTTCCGAGTCAGTTTAAATAAAGTTGTGTTGTTTTTTCTTTCATTTCTTCTAATAAAATAAAATAAAAACTAAACCTTTTATGTTATCCAAGTTTCATTCTCATCAAAATTTTAAGTGACGTCTGCTTGTATCCTTTTTTTTTTTAAATTTACCTTTAAAAATCTTTAAACTATTTTCAGTATTTCCGAGTCAGTTTAAATAAAGTTGTGTTGTTTTTTCTTTCATTTCTTCTAATAAAATAAAATAAAAACTAAACCTTTTATGTTATCCAAGTTTCATTGTCATCAAAATTTTAAGTGACGTCTGCTTGTATCCTTTTTTTTTTTAATTTACCTTTAAAAATCTTTAAACTATTTTCAGTATTTCCGAGTCAGTTTAAATAAAGTTGTGTTGTTTTTTCTTTCATTTCTTCTAATAAAATTAAATAAAAACTAAACCTTTTATTTTATCCAAGTTTCATTGTCATCGACATTTAAAGTAACGTCTGCTTTTATCCTTTTTTTGAATTTACCTTTAAAAATCTTTAAACTATTTTCAGTATTTCCGAGTCAGTTTAAATAAAGTTGTGTTGTTTTTTCTTTCATTTCTTCTAATAAAATAAAATAAAAACTAAACCTTTTATTTTATCCAAGTTTCATTGTCATCGACATTTAAAGTAACGTCTGCTTTTATCCTTTTTTTGAATTTACCTTTAAAAATCTTTAAACTATTTTCAGTATTTCCGAGTCAGTTTAAATAAAGTTGTGTTGTTTTTTCTTTCATTTCTTCTAATAAAATAAAATAAAAACTAAACCTTTTATTTTATCCAAGTTTCATTGTCATCGACATTTAAAGTAACGTCTGCTTTTATCCTTTTTTTGAATTTACCTTTAAAAATCTTTAAACTATTTTCAGTATTTCCGAGTCAGTTTAAATAAAGTTGTGTTGTTTTTTTCTTTCATTTCTTCTAATAAAATTAAATAAAAACTAAACCTTTTATGTTATCCAAGTTTCATTGTCATCAAAATTTTAAGTGACGTCTGCTTGTATCCTTTTTTTTTTTAATTTACCTTTAAAAATCTTTAAACTATTTTCAGTATTTCCGAGTCAGTTTAAATAAAGTTGTGTTGTTTTTTCTTTCATTTCTTCTAATAAAATAAAATAAAAACTAAACCTTTTATGTTATCCAAGTTTCATTGTCATCAAAATTTTAAGTGACGTCTGCTTGTATCCTTTTTTTTTTTAATTTACCTTTAAAAATCTTTAAACTATTTTCAGTATTTCCGAGTCAGTTTAAATAAAGTTGTGTTGTTTTTTCTTTCATTTCTTCTAATAAAATTAAATAAAAACTAAACCTTTTATGTTATCCAAGTTTCATTGTCATCAAAATTTGTAGTGACGTCTGCTTGTATCCTTTTTTTTTTAATTTACCTTTAAAAATCTTTAAACTATTTTCAGTATTTCCGAGTCAGTTTAAATAAAGTTGTGTTGTTTTTTCTTTCATTTCTTCTAATAAAATAAAATAAAAACTAAACCTTTTATGTTATCCAAGTTTCATTGTCATCAAAATTTTAAGTGACGTCTGCTTGTATCCTTTTTTTTTTTAAATTTACCTTTAAAAATCTTTAAACTATTTTCAGTATTTCCGAGTCAGTTTAAATAAAGTTGTGTTGTTTTTTCTTTCATTTCTTCTAATAAAATTAAATAAAAACTAAACCTTTTATGTTATCCAAGTTTCATTGTCATCAAAATTTGTAGTGACGTCTGCTTGTATCCTTTTTTTTTTTAATTTACCTTTAAAAATCTTTAAACTATTTTCAGTATTTCCGAGTCAGTTTAAATAAAGTTGTGTTGTTTTTTCTTTCATTTCTTCTAATAAAATTAAATAAAAACTAAACCTTTTATTTTATCCAAGTTTCATTGTCATCGACATTTAAAGTAACGTCTGCTTTTATCCTTTTTTTGAATTTACCTTTAAAAATCTTTAAACTATTTTCAGTATTTCCGAGTCAGTTTAAATAAAGTTGTGTTGTTTTTTCTTTCATTTCTTCTAATAAAATAAAATAAAAACTAAACCTTTTATTTTATCCAAGTTTCATTGTCATCGACATTTAAAGTAACGTTTGCTTTTATCCTTTTTTTGAATTTACCTTTAAAAATCTTTAAACTATTTTCAGTATTTCCGAGTCAGTTTAAATAAAGTTGTGTTGTTTTTTCTTTCATTTCTTCTAATAAAATAAAATAAAAACTAAACCTTTTATTTTATCCAAGTTTCATTGTCATCGACATTTAAAGTAACGTCTGCTTTTATCCTTTTTTTGAATTTAATTTAAAAATCTTTAAACTATTTTCAGTATTTCCGAGTCAGTTTAAATAAAGTTGTGTTGTTTTTTTCTTTCATTTCTTCTAATAAAATTAAATAAAAACTAAACCTTTTATGTTATCCAAGTTTCATTGTCATCAAAATTTTAAGTGACGTCTGCTTGTATCCTTTTTTTTTTAATTTACCTTTAAAAATCTTTAAACTATTTTCAGTATTTCCGAGTCAGTTTAAATAAAGTTGTGTTGTTTTTTCTTTCATTTCTTCTAATAAAATAAAATAAAAACTAAACCTTTTATGTTATCCAAGTTTCATTGTCATCAAAATTTTAAGTGACGTCTGCTTGTATCCTTTTTTTTTTTTATTTACCTTTAAAAATTTTTAAACTATTTTCAGTATTTCCGAGTCAGTTTAAATAAAGTTGTGTTGTTTTTTCTTTCATTTCTTCTAATAAAATAAAATAAAAACTAAACCTTTTATGTTATCCAAGTTTCATTGTCATCAAAATTTTAAGTGACGTCTGCTTGTATCCTTTTTTTTTTTTAATTTACCTTTAAAAATCTTTAAACTATTTTCAGTATTTCCGAGTCAGTTTAAATAAAGTTGTGTTGTTTTTTCTTTCATTTCTTCTAATAAAATAAAATAAAAACTAAACCTTTTATTTTATCCAAGTTTCATTGTCATCAAAATTTTAAGTGACGTCTGCTTGTATCCTTTTTTTTTTAATTTACCTTTAAAAATCTTTAAACTATTTTCAGTATTTCCGAGTCAGTTTAAATAAAGTTGTGTTGTTTTTTCTTTCATTTCTTCTAATAAAATAAAATAAAAACTAAACCTTTTATGTTATCCAAGTTTCATTGTCATCAAAATTTTAAGTGACGTCTGCTTGTATCCTTTTTTTTTTGAATTTACCTTTAAAAATCTTTAAACTATTTTCAGTATTTCCGAGTCAGTTTAAATAAAGTTGTGTTGTTTTTTCTTTCATTTCTTCTAATAAAATAAAATAAAAACTAAACCTTTTATTTTATCCAAGTTTCATTGTCATCGACATTTAAAGTAACGTCTTCTTTTATCCTTTTTTTGAATTTACCTTTAAAAATCTTTAAACTATTTTCAGTATTTCCGAGTCAGTTTAAATAAAGTTGTGTTGTTTTTTCTTTCATTTCTTCTAATAAAATAAAATAAAAACTAAACCTTTTATTTTATCCAAGTTTCATTGTCATCGACATTTAAAGTAACGTCTGCTTTTATCTTTTTTTTGAATTTACCTTTAAAAATCTTTAAACTATTTTCAGTATTTCCGAGTCAGTTTAAATAAAGTTGTGTTGTTTTTTCTTTCATTTCTTCTAATAAAATAAAATAAAAACTAAACCTTTTATTTTATCCAAGTTTCATTGTCATCGACATTTAAAGTAACGTCTGCTTTTATCCTTTTTTTGAATTTACCTTTAAAAATCTTTAAACTATTTTCAGTATTTCCGAGTCAGTTTAAATAAAGTTGTGTTGTTTTTTCTTTCATTTCTTCTAATAAAATAAAATAAAAACTAAACCTTTTATGTTATCCAAGTTTCATTGTCATCGACATTTAAAGTAACGTCTGCTTTTATCCTTTTTTTGAATTTACCTTTAAAAATCTTTAAACTATTTTCAGTATTTCCGAGTCAGTTTAAATAAAGTTGTGTTGTTTTTTCTTTCATTTCTTCTAATAAAATAAAATAAAAACTAAACCTTTTATGTTATCCAAGTTTCATTGTCATCAAAATTTTAAGTGACGTCTGCTTGTATCCTTTTTTTTTTGAATTTACCTTTAAAAATCTTTAAACTATTTTCAGTATTTCCGAGTCAGTTTAAATAAAGTTGTGTTGTTTTTTCTTTGATTTCTTCTAATAAAATAAAATAAAAACTAAACCTTTTATTTTATCCAAGTTTCATTGTCATCGACATTTAAAGTAACGTCTGCTTTTATCCTTTTTTTGAATTTACCTTTAAAAATCTTTAAACTATTTTCAGTATTTCCGAGTCAGTTTAAATAAAGTTGTGTTGTTTTTTCTTTCATTTCTTCTAATAAAATAAAATAAAAACTAAACCTTTTATTTTATCCAAGTTTCATTGTCATCGACATTTAAAGTAACGTCTGCTTTTATCCTTTTTTTGAATTTACCTTTAAAAATCTTTAAACTATTTTCAGTATTTCCGAGTCAGTTTAAATAAAGTTGTGTTGTTTTTTCTTTCATTTCTTCTAATAAAATAAAATAAAAACTAAACCTTTTATTTTATCCAAGTTTCATTGTCATCGACATTTAAAGTAACGTCTGCTTTTATCCTTTTTTTTAGTTTACCTTTAAAAATCTTTAAACTATTTTCAGTATTTCCGAGTCAGTTTAAATAAAGTTGTGTTGTTTTTTCTTTCATTTCTTCTAATAAAATAAAATAAAAACTAAACCTTTTATTTTATCCAAGTTTCATTGTCATCAAAATTTTAAGTGACGTCTGCTTGTATCCTTTTTTTTTTTAATTTACCTTTAAAAATCTTTAAACTATTTTCAGTATTTCCGAGTCAGTTTAAATTAAGTTGTGTTGTTTTTTCTTTCATTTCTTCTAATAAAATAAAATAAAAACTAAGCCTTTTATGTTATCCAAGTTTCATTGTCATCAAAATTTTAAGTGACGTCTGCTTGTATCCTTTTTTTTTTTAATTTACCTTTAAAAATCTTTAAACTATTTTCAGTATTTCCGAGTCAGTTTAAATAAAGTTGTGTTGTTTTTTCTTTCATTTCTTCTAATAAAATAAAATAAAAACTAAACCTTTTATGTTATCCAAGTTTCATTGTCATCAAAATTTTAAGTGACGTCTGCTTGTATCCTTTTTTTTTTGAATTTACCTTTAAAAATCTTTAAACTATTTTCAGTATTTCCGAGTCAGTTTAAATAAAGTTGTGTTGTTTTTTCTTTCATTTCTTCTAATAAAATAAAATAAAAACTAAACCTTTTATGTTATCCAAGTTTCATTGTCATCAAAATTTTAAGTGACGTCTGCTTGTATCCTTTTTTTTTTTTTAATTTACCTTTAAAAATCTTTAAACTATTTTCAGTATTTCCGAGTCAGTTTAAATAAAGTTGTGTTGTTTTTTCTTTCATTTCTTCTAATAAAATAAAATAAAAACTAAACCTTTTATGTTATCCAAGTTTCATTCTCATCAAAATTTTAAGTGACGTCTGCTTGTATCCTTTTTTTTTTTTAATTTACCTTTAAAAATCTTTAAACTATTTTCAGTATTTCCGAGTCAGTTTAAATAAAGTTGTGTTGTTTTTTCTTTCATTTCTTCTAATAAAATAAAATAAAAACTAAACCTTTTATTTTATCCAAGTTTCATTGTCATCAAAATTTTAAGTGACGTCTGCTTGTATCCTTTTTTTTTTTAATTTACCTTTAAAAATCTTTAAACTATTTTCAGTATTTCCGAGTCAGTTTAAATAAAGTTGTGTTGTTTTTTCTTTCATTTCTTCTAATAAAATAAAATAAAAACTAAACCTTTTATTTTATCCAAGTTTCATTGTCATCGACATTTAAAGTAACGTCTGCTTTTATCCTTTTTTTGAATTTACCTTTAAAAATCTTTAAACTATTTTCAGTATTTCCGAGTCAGTTTAAATAAAGTTGTGTTGTTTTTTCTTTCATTTCTTCTAATAAAATAAAATAAAAACTAAACCTTTTATTTTATCCAAGTTTCATTGTCATCGACATTTAAAGTAACGTCTGCTTTTATCCTTTTTTTGAATTTACTTTTAAAAATCTTTAAACTATTTTCAGTATTTCCGAGTCAGTTTAAATAAAGTTGTGTTGTTTTTTCTTTCATTTCTTCTAATAAAATAAAATAAAAACTAAACCTTTTATGTTATCCAAGTTTCATTGTCATCAAAATTTAAAGTGACGTCTGCTTGTATCCTTTTTTTTTTTAATTTACCTTTAAAAATCTTTAAACTATTTTCAGTATTTCCGAGTTAGTTTAAATAAAGTTGTGTTGTTTTTTCTTTCATTTCTTCTAATAAAATTAAATAAAAACTAAACCTTTTATGTTATCCATGTTTCATTGTCATCAAAATTTTAAGTGACGTCTGCTTGTATCCTTTTTTTTTTGAATTTACCTTTAAAAATCTTTAAACTATTTTCAGTATTTCCGAGTCAGTTTAAATAAAGTTGTGTTGTTTTTTCTTTCATTTCTTCTAATAAAATAAAATAAAAACTAAACCTTTTATTTTATCCAAGTTTCATTGTCATCGACATTTAAAGTAACGTCTGCTTTTATCCTTTTTTTGAATTTACCTTTAAAAATCTTTAAACTATTTTCAGTATTTCCGAGTCAGTTTAAATAAAGTTGTGTTGTTTTTTCTTTCATTTCTTCTAATAAAATAAAATAAAAACTAAACCTTTTATTTTATCCAAGTTTCATTGTCATCGACATTTAAAGTAACGTCTGCTTTTATCTTTTTTTTGAATTTACCTTTAAAAATCTTTAAACTATTTTCAGTATTTCCGAGTCAGTTTAAATAAAGTTGTGTTGTTTTTTCTTTCATTTCTTCTAATAAAATAAAATAAAAACTAAACCTTTTATTTTATCCAAGTTTCATTGTCATCGACATTTAAAGTAACGTCTGCTTTTATCCTTTTTTTGAATTTACCTTTAAAAATCTTTAAACTATTTTCAGTATTTCCGAGTCAGTTTAAATAAAGTTGTGTTGTTTTTTCTTTCATTTCTTCTAATAAAATAAAATAAAAACTAAACCTTTTATTTTATCCAAGTTTCATTGTCATCGACATTTAAAGTAACGTCTGCTTTTATCCTTTTTTTGAATTAACTTTTAAAAATCTTTAAACTATTTTCAGTATTTCCGAGTCAGTTTAAATAAAGTTGTGTTGTTTTTTCTTTCATTTCTTCTAATAAAATAAAATAAAAACTAAACCTTTTATTTTATCCAAGTTTCATTGTCATCGACATTTAAAGTAACGTCTGCTTTTATCCTTTTTTTGAATTTACCTTTAAAAATCTTTAAACTATTTTCAGTATTTCCGAGTCAGTTTAAATAAAGTTGTGTTGTTTTTTCTTTCATTTCTTCTAATAAAATAAAATAAAAACTAAACCTTTTATTTTATCCAAGTTTCATTGTCATCGACATTTAAAGTAACGTCTGCTTGTATCCTTTTTTTTTTGAATTTACCTTTAAAAATCTTTAAACTATTTTCAGTATTTCCGAGTCAGTTTAAATAAAGTTGTGTTGTTTTTTCTTTCATTTCTTCTAATAAAATAAAATAAAAACTAAACCTTTTATTTTATCCAAGTTTCATTGTCATCAAAATTTTAAGTGACGTCTGCTTGTATCCTTTTTTTTTTTAATTTACCTTTAAAAATCTTTAAACTATTTTCAGTATTTCCGAGTCAGTTTAAATTAAGTTGTGTTGTTTTTTCTTTCATTTCTTCTAATAAAATAAAATAAAAACTAAACCTTTTATGTTATCCAAGTTTCATTGTCATCAAAATTTTAAGTGACGTCTGCTTGTATCCTTTTTTTTTTTAATTTACCTTTAAAAATCTTTAAACTATTTTCAGTATTTCCGAGTCAGTTTAAATAAAGTTGTGTTGTTTTTTCTTTCATTTCTTCTAATAAAATTAAATAAAAACTAAACCTTTTATTTTATCCAAGTTTCATTGTCATCGACATTTAAAGTAACGTCTGCTTTTATCCTTTTTTTGAATTTACCTTTAAAAATCTTTAAACTATTTTCAGTATTTCCGAGTCAGTTTAAATTAAGTTGTGTTGTTTTTTCTTTCATTTCTTCTAATAAAATAAAATAAAAACTAAGCCTTTTATGTTATCCAAGTTTCATTGTCATCAAAATTTTAAGTGACGTCTGCTTGTATCCTTTTTTTTTTTTAATTTACCTTTAAAAATCTTTAAACTATTTTCAGTATTTCCGAGTCAGTTTAAATAAAGTTGTGTTGTTTTTTCTTTCATTTCTTCTAATAAAATAAAATAAAAACTAAACCTTTTATGTTATCCAAGTTTCATTGTCATCAAAATTTTAAGTGACGTCTGCTTGTATCCTTTTTTTTTTGAATTTACCTTTAAAAATCTTTAAACTATTTTCAGTATTTCCGAGTCAGTTTAAATAAAGTTGTGTTGTTTTTTCTTTCATTTCTTCTAATAAAATAAAATAAAAACTAAACCTTTTATGTTATCCAAGTTTCATTGTCATCAAAATTTTAAGTGACGTCTGCTTGTATCCTTTTTTTTTTTAATTTACCTTTAAAAATCTTTAAACTATTTTCAGTATTTCCGAGTCAGTTTAAATAAAGTTGTGTTGTTTTTTCTTTCATTTCTTCTAATAAAATAAAATAAAAACTAAACCTTTTATGTTATCCAAGTTTCATTCTCATCAAAATTTTAAGTGACGTCTGCTTGTATCCTTTTTTTTTTTTTAATTTACCTTTAAAAATCTTTAAACTATTTTCAGTATTTCCGAGTCAGTTTAAATAAAGTTGTGTTGTTTTTTCTTTCATTTCTTCTAATAAAATAAAATAAAAACTAAACCTTTTATTTTATCCAAGTTTCATTGTCATCAAAATTTTAAGTGACGTCTGCTTGTATCCTTTTTTTTTTTAATTTACCTTTAAAAATCTTTAAACTATTTTCAGTATTTCCGAGTCAGTTTAAATAAAGTTGTGTTGTTTTTTCTTTCATTTCTTCTAATAAAATAAAATAAAAACTAAACCTTTTATTTTATCCAAGTTTCATTGTCATCGACATTTAAAGTAACGTCTGCTTTTATCCTTTTTTTGAATTTACCTTTAAAAATCTTTAAACTATTTTCAGTATTTCCGAGTCAGTTTAAATAAAGTTGTGTTGTTTTTTCTTTCATTTCTTCTAATAAAATAAAATAAAAACTAAACCTTTTATTTTATCCAAGTTTCATTGTCATCGACATTTAAAGTAACGTCTGCTTTTATCCTTTTTTTGAATTTACTTTTAAAAATCTTTAAACTATTTTCAGTATTTCCGAGTCAGTTTAAATAAAGTTGTGTTGTTTTTTCTTTCATTTCTTCTAATAAAATAAAATAAAAACTAAACCTTTTATGTTATCCAAGTTTCATTGTCATCAAAATTTAAAGTGACGTCTGCTTGTATCCTTTTTTTTTTAATTTACCTTTAAAAATCTTTAAACTATTTTCAGTATTTCCGAGTTAGTTTAAATAAAGTTGTGTTGTTTTTTCTTTCATTTCTTCTAATAAAATTAAATAAAAACTAAACCTTTTATGTTATCCATGTTTCATTGTCATCAAAATTTTAAGTGACGTCTGCTTGTATCCTTTTTTTTTTTAATTTACCTTTAAAAATCTTTAAACTATTTTCAGTATTTCCGAGTCAGTTTAAATAAAGTTGTGTTGTTTTTTCTTTCATTTCTTCTAATAAAATAAAATAAAAACTAAACCTTTTATTTTATCCAAGTTTCATTGTCATCGACATTTAAAGTAACGTCTGCTTTTATCCTTTTTTTGAATTTACCTTTAAAAATCTTTAAACTTTTTTCAGTATTTCCGAGTCAGTTTAAATAAAGTTGTGTTGTTTTTTCTTTCATTTCTTCTAATAAAATAAAATAAAAACTAAACCTTTTATTTTATCCAAGTTTCATTGTCATCGACATTTAAAGTAACGTCTGCTTTTATCCTTTTTTTGAATTTACCTTTAAAAATCTTTAAACTATTTTCAGTATTTCCGAGTCAGTTTAAATAAAGTTGTGTTGTTTTTTCTTTCATTTCTTCTAATAAAATAAAATAAAAACTAAACCTTTTATTTTATCCAAGTTTCATTGTCATCGACATTTAAAGTAACGTCTGCTTTTATCCTTTTTTTGAATTTACCTTTAAAAATCTTTAAACTATTTTCAGTATTTCCGAGTCAGTTTAAATAAAGTTGTGTTGTTTTTTCTTTCATTTCTTCTAATAAAATAAAATAAAAACTAAACCTTTTATTTTATCCAAGTTTCATTGTCATCGACATTTAAAGTAACGTCTGCTTTTATCCTTTTTTTTAGTTTACCTTTAAAAATCTTTAAACTATTTTCAGTATTTCCGAGTCAGTTTAAATAAAGTTGTGTTGTTTTTTCTTTCATTTCTTCTAATAAAATAAAATAAAAACTAAACCTTTTATTTTATCCAAGTTTCATTGTCATCAAAATTTTAAGTGACGTCTGCTTGTATCCTTTTTTTTTTTAATTTACCTTTAAAAATCTTTAAACTATTTTCAGTATTTCCGAGTCAGTTTAAATTAAGTTGTGTTGTTTTTTCTTTCATTTCTTCTAATAAAATAAAATAAAAACTAAGCCTTTTATGTTATCCAAGTTTCATTGTCATCAAAATTTTAAGTGACGTCTGCTTGTATCCTTTTTTTTTTTAATTTACCTTTAAAAATCTTTAAACTATTTTCAGTATTTCCGAGTCAGTTTAAATAAAGTTGTGTTGTTTTTTCTTTCATTTCTTCTAATAAAATAAAATAAAAACTAAACCTTTTATGTTATCCAAGTTTCATTGTCATCAAAATTTTAAGTGACGTCTGCTTGTATCCTTTTTTTTTTGAATTTACCTTTAAAAATCTTTAAACTATTTTCAGTATTTCCGAGTCAGTTTAAATAAAGTTGTGTTGTTTTTTCTTTCATTTCTTCTAATAAAATAAAATAAAAACTAAACCTTTTATGTTATCCAAGTTTCATTGTCATCAAAATTTTAAGTGACGTCTGCTTGTATCCTTTTTTTTTTTTAATTTACCTTTAAAAATCTTTAAACTATTTTCAGTATTTCCGAGTCAGTTTAAATAAAGTTGTGTTGTTTTTTCTTTCATTTCTTCTAATAAAATAAAATAAAAACTAAACCTTTTATGTTATCCAAGTTTCATTCTCATCAAAATTTTAAGTGACGTCTGCTTGTATCCTTTTTTTTTTTTTAATTTACCTTTAAAAATCTTTAAACTATTTTCAGTATTTCCGAGTCAGTTTAAATAAAGTTGTGTTGTTTTTTCTTTCATTTCTTCTAATAAAATAAAATAAAAACTAAACCTTTTATTTTATCCAAGTTTCATTGTCATCGACATTTAAAGTAACGTCTGCTTTTATCCTTTTTTTGAATTTACCTTTAAAAATCTTTAAACTATTTTCAGTATTTCCGAGTCAGTTTAAATAAAGTTGTGTTGTTTTTTCTTTCATTTCTTCTAATAAAATAAAATAAAAACTAAACCTTTTATTTTATCCAAGTTTCATTGTCATCGACATTTAAAGTAACGTCTGCTTTTATCCTTTTTTTGAATTTACTTTTAAAAATCTTTAAACTATTTTCAGTATTTCCGAGTCAGTTTAAATAAAGTTGTGTTGTTTTTTCTTTCATTTCTTCTAATAAAATAAAATAAAAACTAAACCTTTTATGTTATCCAAGTTTCATTGTCATCAAAATTTAAAGTGACGTCTGCTTGTATCCTTTTTTTTTTTAATTTACCTTTAAAAATCTTTAAACTATTTTCAGTATTTCCGAGTTAGTTTAAATAAAGTTGTGTTGTTTTTTCTTTCATTTCTTCTAATAAAATTAAATAAAAACTAAACCTTTTATGTTATCCATGTTTCATTGTCATCAAAATTTTAAGTGACGTCTGCTTGTATCCTTTTTTTTTTTAATTTACCTTTAAAAATCTTTAAACTATTTTCAGTATTTCCGAGTCAGTTTAAATAAAGTTGTGTTGTTTTTTCTTTCATTTCTTCTAATAAAATAAAATAAAAACTAAACCTTTTATTTTATCCAAGTTTCATTGTCATCGACATTTAAAGTAACGTCTGCTTTTATCCTTTTTTGAATTTACCTTTAAAAATCTTTAAACTATTTTCAGTATTTCCGAGTCAGTTTAAATAAAGTTGTGTTGTTTTTTCTTTCATTTCTTCTAATAAAATAAAATAAAAACTAAACCTTTTATTTTATCCAAGTTTCATTGTCATCGACATTTAAAGTAACGTCTGCTTTTATCCTTTTTTTGAATTTACCTTAAAAAATCTTTAAACTATTTTCAGTATTTCCGAGTCAGTTTAAATAAAGTTGTGTTGTTTTTTCTTTCATTTCTTCTAATAAAATAAAATAAAAACTAAACCTTTTATTTTATCCAAGTTTCATTGTCATCGACATTTAAAGTAACGTCTGCTTGTATCCTTTTTTTTTTTAATTTACCTTTAAAAATCTTTAAACTATTTTCAGTATTTCCGAGTCAGTTTAAATAAAGTTGTGTTGTTTTTTCTTTCATTTCTTCTAATAAAATAAAATAAAAACTAAGCCTTTTATGTTATCCAAGTTTCATTGTCATCAAAATTTTAAGTGACGTCTGCTTGTATCCTTTTTTTTTTTATTTACCTTTAAAAATTTTTAAACTATTTTCAGTATTTCCGAGTCAGTTTAAATAAAGTTGTGTTGTTTTTTCTTTCATTTCTTCTAATAAAATAAAATAAAAACTAAACCTTTTATGTTATCCAAGTTTCATTGTCATCAAAATTTTAAGTGACGTCTGCTTGTATCCTTTTTTTTTTTTAATTTACCTTTAAAAATCTTTAAACTATTTTCAGTATTTCCGAGTCAGTTTAAATAAAGTTGTGTTGTTTTTTCTTTCATTTCTTCTAATAAAATAAAATAAAAACTAAACCTTTTATTTTATCCAAGTTTCATTGTCATCAAAATTTTAAGTGACGTCTGCTTGTATCCTTTTTTTTTTTTAATTTACCTTTAAAAATCTTTAAACTATTTTCAGTATTTCCGAGTCAGTTTAAATAAAGTTGTGTTGTTTTTTCTTTCATTTCTTCTAATAAAATAAAATAAAAACTAAACCTTTTATGTTATCCAAGTTTCATTGTCATCAAAATTTTAAGTGACGTCTGCTTGTATCCTTTTTTTTTTGAATTTACCTTTAAAAATCTTTAAACTATTTTCAGTATTTCCGAGTCAGTTTAAATAAAGTTGTGTTGTTTTTTCTTTCATTTCTTCTAATAAAATAAAATAAAAACTAAACCTTTTATTTTATCCAAGTTCCATTGTCATCGACATTTAAAGTAACGTCTGCTTTTATCCTTTTTTTGAATTTACCTTTAAAAATCTTTAAACTATTTTCAGTATTTCCGAGTCAGTTTAAATAAAGTTGTGTTGTTTTTTCTTTCATTTCTTCTAATAAAATAAAATAAAAACTAAACCTTTTATTTTATCCAAGTTTCATTGTCATCAAAATTTTAAGTGACGTCTGCTTGTATCCTTTTTTTTTTAATTTACCTTTAAAAATCTTTAAACTATTTTCAGTATTTCCGAGTCAGTTTAAATAAAGTTGTGTTGTTTTTTCTTTCATTTCTTCTAATAAAATAAAATAAAAACTAAACCTTTTATGTTATCCAAGTTTCATTGTCATCAAAATTTTAAGTGACGTCTGCTTGTATCCTTTTTTTTTTTAATTTACCTTTAAAAATCTTTAAACTATTTTCAGTATTTCCGAGTCAGTTTAAATAAAGTTGTGTTGTTTTTTCTTTCATTTCTTCTAATAAAATTAAATAAAAACTAAACCTTTTATGTTATCCAAGTTTCATTGTCATCAAAATTTTAAGTGACGTCTGCTTGTATCCTTTTTTTTTAAATTTACCTTTAAAAATCTTTAAACTATTTTCAGTATTTCCGAGTCAGTTTAAATAAAGTTGTGTTGTTTTTTCTTTCATTTCTTCTAATAAAATAAAATAAAAACTAAACCTTTTATTTTATCCAAGTTTCATTGTCATCAAAATTTTAAGTGACGTCTGCTTGTATCCTTTTTTTTTTTAATTTACCTTTAAAAATCTTTAAACTATTTTCAGTATTTCCGAGTCAGTTTAAATAAAGTTGTGTTGTTTTTTCTTTCATTTCTTCTAATAAAATAAAATAAAAACTAAACCTTTTATGTTATCCAAGTTTCATTGTCATCAAAATTTTAAGTGACGTCTGCTTGTATCCTTTTTTTTTTTAATTTACCTTTAAAAATCTTTAAACTATTTTCAGTATTTCCGAGTCAGTTTAAATAAAGTTGTGTTGTTTTTTCTTTCATTTCTTCTAATAAAATAAAATAAAAACTAAACCTTTTATTTTATCCAAGTTTCATTGTCATCGACATTTAAAGTAACGTCTGCTTTTATCCTTTTTTTGAATTTACCTTTAAAAATCTTTAAACTATTTTCAGTATTTCCGAGTCAGTTTAAATAAAGTTGTGTTGTTTTTTCTTTGATTTCTTCTAATAAAATAAAATAAAAACTAAACCTTTTATTTTATCCAAGTTTCATTGTCATCGACATTTAAAGTAACGTCTGCTTTTATCCTTTTTTTTAATTTACCTTTAAAAATCTTTAAACTATTTTCAGTATTTCCGAGTCAGTTTAAATAAAGTTGTGTTGTTTTTTCTTTCATTTCTTCTAATAAAATAAAATAAAAACTAAACCTTTTATTTTATCCAAGTTTCATTGTCATCGACATTTAAAGTAACGTCTGCTTTTATCCTTTTTTTGAATTTACCTTTAAAAATCTTTAAACTATTTTCAGTATTTCCGAGTCAGTTTAAATAAAGTTGTGTTGTTTTTTCTTTCATTTCTTCTAATAAAATAAAATAAAAACTAAACCTTTTATTTTATCCAAGTTTCATTGTCATCAAAATTTTAAGTGACGTCTGCTTGTATCCTTTTTTTTTTTAATTTACCTTTAAAAATCTTTAAACTATTTTCAGTATTTCCGAGTCAGTTTAAATAAAGTTGTGTTGTTTTTTCTTTCATTTCTTCTAATAAAATAAAATAAAAACTAAACCTTTTATTTTATCCAAGTTTCATTGTCATCGACATTTAAAGTAACGTCTGCTTTTATCCTTTTTTTGAATTTACCTTTAAAAATCTTTAAACTATTTTCAGTATTTCCGAGTCAGTTTAAATAAAGTTGTGTTGTTTTTTCTTTCATTTCTTCTAATAAAATAAAATAAAAACTAAACCTTTTATGTTATCCAAGTTTCATTGTCATCAAAATTTTAAGTGACGTCTGCTTGTATCCTTTTTTTTTTTTTATTTACCTTTAAAAATCTTTAAACTATTTTCAGTATTTCCGAGTTAGTTTAAATAAAGTTGTGTTGTTTTTTCTTTCATTTCTTCTAATAAAATAAAATAAAAACTAAACCTTTTATGTTATCCAAGTTTCATTGTCATCAAAATTTTAAGTGACGTCTGCTTGTATCCTTTTTTTTTTTAAATTTACCTTTAAAAATCTTTAAACTATTTTCAGTATTTCCGAGTCAGTTTAAATAAAGTTGTGTTGTTTTTTCTTTCATTTCTTCTAATAAAATAAAATAAAAACTAAACCTTTTATGTTATCCAAGTTTCATTGTCATCAAAATTTTAAGTGACGTCTGCTTGTATCCTTTTTTTTTTTTTAATTTACCTTTAAAAATCTTTAAACTATTTTCAGTATTTCCGAGTCAGTTTAAATAAAGTTGTGTTGTTTTTTCTTTCATTTCTTCTAATAAAATAAAATAAAAACTAAACCTTTTATGTTATCCAAGTTTCATTGTCATCAAAATTTTAAGTGACGTCTGCTTGTATCCTTTTTTTTTTTTAATTTACCTTTAAAAATCTTTAAACTATTTTCAGTATTTCCGAGTCAGTTTAAATAAAGTTGTGTTGTATTTTCTTTCATTTCTTCTAATAAAATAAAATAAAAACTAAACCTTTTATGTTATCCAAGTTTCATTGTCATCAAAATTTTAAGTGACGTCTGCTTGTATCCTTTTTTTTTTTAATTTACCTTTAAAAATCTTTAAACTATTTTCAGTATTTCCGAGTTAGTTTAAATAAAGTTGTGTTGTTTTTTCTTTCATTTCTTCTAATAAAATTAAATAAAAACTAAACCTTTTATTTTATCCATTTTCTTTTCTGGCTTCTTCTGATTATCTCTGCCACTCTCACTAGTATTTTCTTCTTTTTAGTCTTTTAAGTTCACATGTATTATTCGACTTATTTACTTCCGAAACTAGGCAAGCAGGTTCACTGCTGCTGATGATAATATGGACAAGACCCGATCTCACAGCAGCAGCAGCAGCAGCTCTAAGAGTAGTAGTTATAATAATAACTTGGAACCGGCGAATTATTAGCATATTAATAGTTCGATTTTCATCGGTTTTTAATTAAAAAAAACAAACCATTACACGGGATTGAACCTAAAATCTTTCCACCCAATCCCGGCTCTATACCCGTTACGATAACATATAACATTTTCAATTTAATTTCGAATCACTGTAGTAGTTGAATTTCTTGTCCTTTACTTTTCCAGGTTTAATAAAATCTTAAGAATATTGCTTTTCATGCGTGCATTTTTCCATATAATCCATGATTTTTCCAGGCATTGCTATTGTATTAATATATAAATTTATAATATTTATTAATGATTGTCAAAAAAAATTAGCTCTCAAACACACATTTATGCAATATTTATCATTCAATCACAGTAGTTCCGAGCCAGGGTCTCTACCGAGACTGCAGTTCATGAATTCGTGATCTGTATAGAGCGTAAACTAACAAAAAAGAAGATAGCACTCTGTGTCTTTTTAGATATCATTGGAGCTTTTGACAACATACCCTTCAGTAGTATGTTCAAGTCGCTACGAGAACTCAATGTGCCACCAGTACTCATCCGATGGATTGAGTATATGGTGAGGCACAGAACAGTTCAAGTAGAACTACTGAGGGCAACTGTTAAAAGGGAAGTAGTTAAATGAAACCCCCAAAGTGGGATTTTATCACCTTTACTATGGAACTGTATGCTGAATCCTCTTTTAAAGGAGTTTAAAAATAGGAATATTTATGCCCAGGCTGATGCTGATGACATCGCAGTGCTGGTCGCGGGTTCAAAAGCATCATTGGTCAGAAGCATTGCCAAAATGGGACTACATTTTTCATCAAATGTGATAACGAAAAATTTGAGTTCATTCAAAGAATATGTATATCATAGAATTCACTAATATTTTTAATCGATAAATTCACCATTTTTTGCTATAAAATCATAAGGAGAGTTAAAAAAATTAGTTATTAAAAAAAAAGTTCGGTTTTTTAATTATAAAAAAAAAATGATACACGGGATTGAACCTAAAATCTTTCCACAAACCCCCGGTACTCTAAACGTTACGCTAACATGTCATATTGGCAAAATCGCAGTAAAAAATATTTATATACAAAAAAAGTTATGCAAAATAAATAAAAAAGCGTTAGTCACTTATGTACTTACTCTCCTGTTTGTGAACCCACATATTTTGTTGTAACTTTTTTCTACTGAACCAATTTTCGAAATTTATTTTTCAAAATGTAGCTAACGAGGTGTTCTATCCAGTATAGAACCTGTTTGAAATTTGGTTGTGAACGGAATTAGTGGTTAAATGATATGTATATATATATATATTTATGCCCAGGCTGATGCTGATGACATCGCAGTGCTGGTCGCGGGTTCAAAAGCATCGTTGGTCAGACGCATTGCCAAAATGGCATTAAATATTCCTAATAAATGGTCTAATCGAAATGAATTAGAATTCAGTAGCCGTAAAACAGAAATGGTCTTGTTTACATATAAAACGAATTGCCAACTTGGTGACCTTTTTCTGAGTGGACAGAAATTGAAACTTTCGCAGGAGGCAAGGCTGTTAGGGGTCATCCTGGACAGTAAGCTGACCAGGAAAAGCCACATAGAAAAGAATAATAAAAAAATTCAACAATCTTTAAACTATTTTCTCCAAGAATAAATTTTCTTCTTATAAATTTTTATCAAACTTTTCTTATCATATTTTTTCATTTTTTGTTCTTCCATTAATTTGTGTTTATTTTTATAATTAGTTTGATAAATTTTCTTTTTCTTTCTAAAAAACACATTATTCTTATTTTTTAATCTAAAATTTCTTTGATAATCTTTATTTTTTATTATTGTATTTTTCTTTATTTTTCTCTCTTAATTCTTTTTGATTTTCTTTATTTCGAATTTTAAATTCTTCTTTATTTTTATTTCTATAATTTTTTTGATGTTCTCGATTTTTAACATTTATTTCTTCTATATTATTTTTCTCTATATTTTTTTTTGATATTCTCGTTTTCTTTTTAAATATTCTTCTTTATTTTGTTCTTTAATTTTTTTTTGTCTTTTTGCATTTTTTTGTTTTTTCATTTTCCATTTTTCTTTTTCTTGTATTATTTTGAAGTTTATTTTTTTTTTTCATTTCTTCTTTATTTAATTGATTACCCACCTCATAATTACTTCCATTATTACTATTCTCAGGCCCTGGATTTAACTCAATATCCATTGTCATCGACATTTAAAGTGACGTCTGCTTTTATCCTTTTTTTTTTTAATTTACCTTTAAAAAAAATCTCCTTCAGACGATTTTTTCTCTTTTTTTTTTTTTGTAAATAAATATATATTTATTATCATTATTATTCCAAGTTCGTTGTTAATATTATATTTATAAATACACGCAAAGAAAAATACAGGAATAATCGACAATGTTGTCTGTTTTTCTAAAAAAAAAAATATTTCTCTTTCATTCCCTGAACGAATGAGATAAATGAATAATAAAATAAAAATTTAACAATCTTTAAACTATTTTTTTTTTTTTTTTTTTTTTTTTTTTTTACAAAGGCGTCACCACATTATCAAGGCCCAGAGGCCACTCAAGGATAAGGGTTAAAGAGTGTACAGTAGTAATTGGTCAATATAGTAATCATTAGTAATGAAAATTTGGTAAATTTGATAACTTATATGGAACGGCTCATCAAGAACTTATTTACTTTAGACTTGAACACAACCATATTGTAGTCAGCCGGAAAGCAGGAAAACGGAAGACAATTCCACAGGCGAGCAGTTCTAAGAAAGAAGCTTTGTTCATGGAATCTACGTTTAGGTTTAGGCACAGATAAAGAGTGGGGGAAATTATTGATAGTGTTTACAGCTAGACGAGTGTTTCTTGTGAAAGTTTGGCGAGGGGGGACCATAGACTGAAGCTCAGTTGAACACTTTCCATGAAAATAACGATACATCAGAGACAAACTCGCAACATCTCTTCTGTGAGATAGAGGTTGCAAGGAGGAGAAAAGGACATCTCCTACGAGGCTACGAAGTCTATTTTGAACTCTATCAAGGCAGGACAAGTCCTTTCTAGCAGCTCCTGCCCAGATGTGGTTTTCTATTTTTTATTTTATTTCTATTTTCAGTATTTCCGAGTAAGTTTAAATAAAGTTGTGTTGTTTTTTCTTTCATTTCTTCTAATAAAATAAAATAAAAACTAAACCTTTTATGTTATCCAAGTTTCATTGTCATCAAAATTTTAAGTGACGTCTGCTTGTATCCTTTTTTTTTTTTAATTTACCTTTAAAAATCTTTAAACTATTTTCAGTATTTCCGAGTCAGTTTAAATAAAGTTGTGTTGTTTTTTCTTTCATTTCTTCTAATAAAATAAAATAAAAACTAAGCCTTTTATGTTATCCAAGTTTCATTGTCATCAAAATTTTAAGTGACGTCTGCTTGTATCCTTTTTTTTTTGAATTTACCTTTAAAAATCTTTAAACTATTTTCAGTATTTCCGAGTCAGTTTAAATAAAGTTGTGTTGTTTTTTCTTTCATTTCTTCTAATAAAATAAAATAAAAACTAAACCTTTTATTTTATCCAAGTTTCATTGTCATCGACATTTAAAGTAACGTCTGCTTTTATCCTTTTTTTGAATTTACCTTTAAAAATCTTTAAACTATTTTCAGTATTTCCGAGTCAGTTTAAATAAAGTTGTGTTGTTTTTTCTTTCATTTCTTCTAATAAAATAAAATAAAAACTAAACCTTTTATGTTATCCAAGTTTCATTGTCATCAAAATTTTAAGTGACGTCTGCTTGTATCCTTTTTTTTTTGAATTTACCTTTAAAAATCTTTAAACTATTTTCAGTATTTCCGAGTCAGTTTAAATAAAGTTGTGTTGTTTTTTCTTTCATTTCTTCTAATAAAATAAAATAAAAACTAAACCTTTTATTTTATCCAAGTTTCATTGTCATCGACATTTAAAGTAACGTCTGCTTTTATCCTTTTTTTGAATTTACCTTTAAAAATCTTTAAACTATTTTCAGTATTTCCGAGTCAGTTTAAATAAAGTTGTGTTGTTTTTTCTTTCATTTCTTCTAATAAAATAAAATAAAAACTAAACCTTTTATTTTATCCAAGTTTCATTGTCATCGACATTTAAAGTAACGTCTGCTTTTATCCTTTTTTTGAATTTACCTTTAAAAATCTTTAAACTATTTTCAGTATTTCCGAGTCAGTTTAAATAAAGTTGTGTTGTTTTTTCTTTCATTTCTTCTAATAAAATAAAATAAAAACTAAACCTTTTATGTTATCCAAGTTTCATTGTCATCAAAATTTTAAGTGACGTCTGCTTGTATCCTTTTTTTTTTTAATTTACCTTTAAAAATCTTTAAACTATTTTCAGTATTTCCGAGTCAGTTTAAATAAAGTTGTGTTGTTTTTTCTTTCATTTCTTCTAATAAAATTAAATAAAAACTAAACCTTTTATTTTATCCAAGTTTCATTGTCATCGACATTTAAAGTAACGTCTGCTTTTATCCTTGTTTTGCATTTACCTTTAAAAATCTTTAAACTATTTTCAGTATTTCCGAGTCAGTTTAAATAAAGTTGTGTTGTTTTTTCTTTCATTTCTTCTAATAAAATAAAATAAAAACTAAACCTTTTATTTTATCCAAGTTTCATTGTCATCGACATTTAAAGTAACGTCTGCTTTTATCCTTTTTTTGAATTTACCTTTAAAAATCTTTAAACTATTTTCAGTATTTCCGAGTCAGTTTAAATAAAGTTGTGTTGTTTTTTCTTTCATTTCTTCTAATAAAATAAAATAAAAACTAAACCTTTTATGTTATCCAAGTTTCATTGTCATCAAAATTTTAAGTGACGTCTGCTTGTATCCTTTTTTTTTGAATTTACCTTTAAAAATCTTTAAACTATTTTCAGTATTTCCGAGTCTATTTAAATAAAGTTGTGTTGTTTTTTCTTTCATTTCTTCTAATAAAATAAAATAAAAACTAAACCTTTTATGTTATCCAAGTTTCATTCTCATCAAAATTTTAAGTGACGTCTGCTTGTATCCTTTTTTTTTTTAATTTACCTTTAAAAATCTTTAAACTATTTTCAGTATTTCCGAGTCAGTTTAAATAAAGTTGTGTTGTTTTTTCTTTCATTTCTTCTAATAAAATAAAATAAAAACTAAACCTTTTATGTTATCCAAGTTTCATTGTCATCAAAATTTTAAGTGACGTCTGCTTGTATCCTTTTTTTTTTGAATTTACCTTTAAAAATCTTTAAACTATTTTCAGTATTTCCGAGTCAGTTTAAATAAAGTTGTGTTGTTTTTTCTTTCATTTCTTCTAATAAAATAAAATAAAAACTAAACCTTTTATTTTATCCAAGTTTCATTGTCATCGACATTTAAAGTAACGTCTGCTTTTATCCTTTTTTTGAATTTACCTTTAAAAATCTTTAAACTATTTTCAGTATTTCCGAGTCAGTTTAAATAAAGTTGTGTTGTTTTTTCTTTCATTTCTTCTAATAAAATAAAATAAAAACTAAACCTTTTATTTTATCCAAGTTTCATTGTCATCGACATTTAAAGTAACGTCTGCTTTTATCCTTTTTTTGAATTTACCTTTAAAAATCTTTAAACTATTTTCAGTATTTCCGAGTCAGTTTAAATAAAGTTGTGTTGTTTTTTCTTTCATTTCTTCTAATAAAATAAAATAAAAACTAAACCTTTTATTTTATCCAAGTTTCATTGTCATCGACATTTAAAGTAACGTCTGCTTTTATCCTTTTTTTGAATTTACCTTTAAAAATCTTTAAACTATTTTCAGTATTTCCGAGTCAGTTTAAATAAAGTTGTGTTGTTTTTTCTTTCATTTCTTCTAATAAAATAAAATAAAAACTAAACCTTTTATTTTATCCAAGTTTCATTGTCATCGACATTTAAAGTAACGTCTGCTTTTATCCTTTTTTTGAATTTACCTTTAAAAATCTTTAAACTATTTTCAGTATTTCCGAGTCAGTTTAAATAAAGTTGTGTTGTTTTTTCTTTCATTTCTTCTAATAAAATAAAATAAAAACTAAACCTTTTATTTTATCCAAGTTTCATTGTCATCGACATTTAAAGTAACGTCTGCTTTTATCCTTTTTTTGAATTTACCTTTAAAAATCTTTAAACTATTTTCAGTATTTCCGAGTCAGTTTAAATAAAGTTGTGTTGTTTTTTTCTTTCATTTCTTCTAATAAAATTAAATAAAAACTAAACCTTTTATGTTATCCAAGTTTCATTGTCATCAAAATTTTAAGTGACGTCTGCTTGTATCCTTTTTTTTTTAATTTACCTTTAAAAATCTTTAAACTATTTTCAGTATTTCCGAGTCAGTTTAAATAAAGTTGTGTTGTTTTTTCTTTCATTTCTTCTAAAAAAATAAAATAAAAACTAAACCTTTTATTTTATCCAAGTTTCATTGTCATCAAAATTTTAAGTGACGTCTGCTTGTATCCTTTTTTTTTTTAATTTACCTTTAAAAATCTTTAAACTATTTTCAGTATTTCCGAGTCAGTTTAAATAAAGTTGTGTTGTTTTTTCTTTCATTTCTTCTAATAAAATAAAATAAAAACTAAACCTTTTATGTTATCCAAGTTTCATTGTCATCAAAATTTTAAGTGACGTCTGCTTGTATCCTTTTTTTTTTGAATTTACCTTTAAAAATCTTTAAACTATTTTCAGTATTTCCGAGTCAGTTTAAATAAAGTTGTGTTGTTTTTTCTTTCATTTCTTCTAATAAAATAAAATAAAAACTAAACCTTTTATTTTATCCAAGTTTCATTGTCATCAAAATTTTAAGTGACGTCTGCTTGTATCCTTTTTTTTTTGAATTCACCTTTAAAAATCTTTAAACTATTTTCAGTATTTCCGAGTCAGTTTAAATAAAGTTGTGTTGTTTTTTCTTTCATTTCTTCTAATAAAATAAAATAAAAACTAAACCTTTTATGTTATCCAAGTTTCATTGTCATCAAAATTTTAAGTGACGTCTGCTTGTATCCTTTTTTTTTTAAATTTACCTTTAAAAATTTTTAAACTATTTTCAGTATTTCCGAGTCAGTTTAAATAAAGTTGTGTTGTTTTTTCTTTCATTTCTTCTAATAAAATAAAATAAAAACTAAACCTTTTATGTTATCCAAGTTTCATTGTCATCAAAATTTTAAGTGACGTCTGCTTGTATCCTTTTTTTTTTTTAATTTACCTTTAAAAATCTTTAAACTATTTTCAGTATTTCCGAGTCAGTTTAAATAAAGTTGTGTTGTTTTTTCTTTCATTTCTTCTAATAAAATAAAATAAAAACTAAACCTTTTATTTTATCCAAGTTTCATTGTCATCAAAATTTTAAGTGACGTCTGCTTGTATCCTTTTTTTTTTAATTTACCTTTAAAAATCTTTAAACTATTTTCAGTATTTCCGAGTCAGTTTAAATAAAGTTGTGTTGTTTTTTCTTTCATTTCTTCTAATAAAATAAAATAAAAACTAAACCTTTTATGTTATCCAAGTTTCATTGTCATCAAAATTTTAAGTGACGTCTGCTTGTATCCTTTTTTTTTTTAATTTACCTTTAAAAATCTTTAAACTATTTTCAGTATTTCCGAGTCAGTTTAAATAAAGTTGTGTTGTTTTTTCTTTCATTTCTTCTAATAAAATAAAATAAAAACTAAACCTTTTATTTTATCCAAGTTTCATTGTCATCGACATTTAAAGTAACGTCTGCTTTTATCCTTTTTTTGAATTTACCTTTAAAAATCTTTAAACTATTTTCAGTATTTCCGAGTCAGTTTAAATAAAGTTGTGTTGTTTTTTCTTTCATTTCTTCTAATAAAATAAAATAAAAACTAAACCTTTTATGTTATCCAAGTTTCATTGTCATCAAAATTTTAAGTGACGTCTGCTTGTATCCTTTTTTTTTTGAATTTACCTTTAAAAATCTTTAAACTATTTTCAGTATTTCCGAGTCAGTTTAAATAAAGTTGTGTTGTTTTTTCTTTCATTTCTTCTAATAAAATAAAATAAAAACTAAACCTTTTATTTTATCCAAGTTTCATTGTCATCGACATTTAAAGTAACGTCTGCTTTTATCCTTTTTTTGAATTTACCTTTAAAAATCTTTAAACTATTTTCAGTATTTCCGAGTCAGTTTAAATAAAGTTGTGTTGTTTTTTCTTTCATTTCTTCTAATAAAATAAAATAAAAACTAAACCTTTTATTTTATCCAAGTTTCATTGTCATCGACATTTAAAGTAACGTCTGCTTTTATCCTTTTTTTGAATTTACCTTTAAAAATCTTTAAACTATTTTCAGTATTTCCGAGTCAGTTTAAATAAAGTTGTGTTGTTTTTTCTTTCATTTCTTCTAATAAAATAAAATAAAAACTAAACCTTTTATTTTATCCAAGTTTCATTGTCATCGACATTTAAAGTAACGTCTGCTTTTATCCTTTTTTTGAATTTACCTTTAAAAATCTTTAAACTATTTTCAGTATTTCCGAGTCAGTTTAAATAAAGTTGTGTTGTTTTTTCTTTCATTTCTTCTAATAAAATAAAATAAAAACTAAACCTTTTATTTTATCCAAGTTTCATTGTCATCGACATTTAAAGTAACGTCTGCTTTTATCCTTTTTTTGAATTTACCTTTAAAAATCTTTAAACTATTTTCAGTATTTCCGAGTCAGTTTAAATAAAGTTGTGTTGTTTTTTCTTTCATTTCTTCTAATAAAATAAAATAAAAACTAAACCTTTTATGTTATCCAAGTTTCATTGTCATCAAAATTTTAAGTGACGTCTGCTTGTATCCTTTTTTTTTTTTAATTTACCTTTAAAAATCTTTAAACTATTTTCAGTATTTCCGAGTCAGTTTAAATAAAGTTGTGTTGTTTTTTCTTTCATTTCTTCTAATAAAATAAAATAAAAACTAAACCTTTTATTTTATCCAAGTTTCATTGTCATCGACATTTAAAGTAACGTCTGCTTTTATCCTTGTTTTGAATTTACCTTTAAAAATCTTTAAACTATTTTCAGTATTTCCGAGTCAGTTTAAATAAAGTTGTGTTGTTTTTTCTTTCATTTCTTCTAATAAAATAAAATAAAAACTAAACCTTTTATTTTATCCAAGTTTCATTGTCATCGACATTTAAAGTAACGTCTGCTTTTATCCTTTTTTTGAATTTACCTTTAAAAATCTTTAAACTATTTTCAGTATTTCCGAGTCAGTTTAAATAAAGTTGTGTTGTTTTTTCTTTCATTTCTTCTAATAAAATAAAATAAAAACTAAACCTTTTATTTTATCCAAGTTTCATTCTCATCGACATTTAAAGTAACGTCTGCTTTTATCCTTTTTTTGAATTTACCTTTAAAAATCTTTAAACTATTTTCAGTATTTCCGAGTCAGTTTAAATAAAGTTGTGTTGTTTTTTCTTTCATTTCTTCTAATAAAATAAAATAAAACCTAAACCTTTTATTTTATCCAAGTTTCATTGTCATCAAAATTTTAAGTGACGTCTGCTTGTATCCTTTTTTTTTTTAATTTACCTTTAAAAATCTTTAAACTATTTTCAGTATTTCCGAGTCAGTTTAAATAAAGTTGTGTTGTTTTTTCTTTCATTTCTTCTAATAAAATAAAATAAAAACTAAACCTTTTATGTTATCCAAGTTTCATTGTCATCAAAATTTTAAGTGACGTCTGCTTGTATCCTTTTTTTTTTGAATTTACCTTTAAAAATCTTTAAACTATTTTCAGTATTTCCGAGTCAGTTTAAATAAAGTTGTGTTGTTTTTTCTTTCATTTCTTCTAATAAAATTAAATAAAAACTAAACCTTTTATGTTATCCAAGTTTCATTGTCATCAAAATTTTAAGTGACGTCTGCTTGTATCCTTTTTTTTTTGAATTTACCTTTAAAAATCTTTAAACTATTTTCAGTATTTCCGAGTCAGTTTAAATAAAGTTGTGTTGTTTTTTCTTTCATTTCTTCTAATAAAATAAAATAAAAACTAAACCTTTTATGTTATCCAAGTTTCATTGTCATCAAAATTTTAAGTGACGTCTGCTTGTATCCTTTTTTTTTTTTTAATTTACCTTTAAAATTCTTTAAACTATTTTCAGTATTTCCGAGTCAGTTTAAATAAAGTTGTGGTGTTTTTTCTTTCATTTCTTCTAATAAAATAAAATAAAAACTAAACCTTTTATGTTATCCAAGTTTCATTGTCATCAAAATTTTAAGTGACGTCTGCTTGTATCCTTTTTTTTTTTAATTTACCTTTAAAAATCTTTAAACTATTTTCAGTATTTCCGAGTCAGTTTAAATAAAGTTGTGTTGTTTTTTCTTTCATTTCTTCTAATAAAATTAAATAAAAACTAAACCTTTTATTTTATCCAAGTTTCATTGTCATCGACATTTAAAGTAACGTCTGCTTTTATCCTTTTTTTGAATTTACCTTTAAAAATCTTTAAACTATTTTCAGTATTTCCGAGTCAGTTTAAATAAAGTTGTGTTGTTTTTTCTTTCATTTCTTCTAATAAAATAAAATAAAAACTAAACCTTTTATTTTATCCAAGTTTCATTGTCATCGACATTTAAAGTAACGTCTGCTTTTATCCTTTTTTTGAATTTACCTTTAAAAATCTTTAAACTATTTTCAGTATTTCCGAGTCAGTTTAAATAAAGTTGTGTTGTTTTTTCTTTCATTTCTTCTAATAAAATAAAATAAAAACTAAACCTTTTATTTTATCCAAGTTTCATTGTCATCGACATTTAAAGTAACGTCTGCTTTTATCCTTTTTTTGAATTTACCTTTAAAAATCTTTAAACTATTTTCAGTATTTCCGAGTCAGTTTAAATAAAGTTGTGTTGTTTTTTTCTTTCATTTCTTCTAATAAAATTAAATAAAAACTAAACCTTTTATGTTATCCAAGTTTCATTGTCATCAAAATTTTAAGTGACGTCTGCTTGTATCCTTTTTTTTTTTAATTTACCTTTAAAAATCTTTAAACTATTTTCAGTATTTCCGAGTCAGTTTAAATAAAGTTGTGTTGTTTTTTCTTTCATTTCTTCTAAAAAAATAAAATAAAAACTAAACCTTTTATTTTATCCAAGTTTCATTGTCATCAAAATTTTAAGTGACGTCTGCTTGTATCCTTTTTTTTTTTAATTTACCTTTAAAAATCTTTAAACTATTTTCAGTATTTCCGAGTCAGTTTAAATAAAGTTGTGTTGTTTTTTCTTTCATTTCTTCTAATAAAATAAAATAAAAACTAAACCTTTTATGTTATCCAAGTTTCATTGTCATCAAAATTTTAAGTGACGTCTGCTTGTATCCTTTTTTTTTTGAATTTTCCTTTAAAAATCTTTAAACTATTTTCAGTATTTCCGAGTCAGTTTAAATAAAGTTGTGTTGTTTTTTCTTTCATTTCTTCTAATAAAATAAAATAAAAACTAAACCTTTTATTTTATCCAAGTTTCATTGTCATCAAAATTTTAAGTGACGTCTGCTTGTATCCTTTTTTTTTTGAATTTACCTTTAAAAATCTTTAAACTATTTTCAGTATTTCCGAGTCAGTTTAAATAAAGTTGTGTTGTTTTTTCTTTCATTTCTTCTAATAAAATAAAATAAAAACTAAACCTTTTATGTTATCCAAGTTTCATTGTCATCAAAATTTTAAGTGACGTCTGCTTGTATCCTTTTTTTTTTAAATTTACCTTTAAAAATTTTTAAACTATTTTCAGTATTTCCGAGTCAGTTTAAATAAAGTTGTGTTGTTTTTTCTTTCATTTCTTCTAATAAAATAAAATAAAAACTAAACCTTTTATGTTATCCAAGTTTCATTGTCATCAAAATTTTAAGTGACGTCTGCTTGTATCCTTTTTTTTTTTTAATTTACCTTTAAAAATCTTTAAACTATTTTCAGTATTTCCGAGTCAGTTTAAATAAAGTTGTGTTGTTTTTTCTTTCATTTCTTCTAATAAAATAAAATAAAAACTAAACCTTTTATTTTATCCAAGTTTCATTGTCATCAAAATTTTAAGTGACGTCTGCTTGTATCCTTTTTTTTTTAATTTACCTTTAAAAATCTTTAAACTATTTTCAGTATTTCCGAGTCAGTTTAAATAAAGTTGTGTTGTTTTTTCTTTCATTTCTTCTAATAAAATAAAATAAAAACTAAACCTTTTATGTTATCCAAGTTTCATTGTCATCAAAATTTTAAGTGACGTCTGCTTGTATCCTTTTTTTTTTGAATTTACCTTTAAAAATCTTTAAACTATTTTCAGTATTTCCGAGTCAGTTTAAATAAAGTTGTGTTGTTTTTTCTTTCATTTCTTCTAATAAAATAAAATAAAAACTAAACCTTTTATTTTATCCAAGTTTCATTGTCATCGACATTTAAAGTAACGTCTGCTTTTATCCTTTTTTTGAATTTACCTTTAAAAATCTTTAAACTATTTTCAGTATTTCCGAGTCAGTTTAAATAAAGTTGTGTTGTTTTTTCTTTCATTTCTTCTAATAAAATAAAATAAAAACTAAACCTTTTATGTTATCCAAGTTTCATTGTCATCAAAATTTTAAGTGACGTCTGCTTGTATCCTTTTTTTTTTGAATTTACCTTTAAAAATCTTTAAACTATTTTCAGTATTTCCGAGTCAGTTTAAATAAAGTTGTGTTGTTTTTTCTTTCATTTCTTCTAATAAAATAAAATAAAAACTAAACCTTTTATTTTATCCAAGTTTCATTGTCATCGACATTTAAAGTAACGTCTGCTTTTATCCTTTTTTTGAATTTACCTTTAAAAATCTTTAAACTATTTTCAGTATTTCCGAGTCAGTTTAAATAAAGTTGTGTTGTTTTTTCTTTCATTTCTTCTAATAAAATAAAATAAAAACTAAACCTTTTATTTTATCCAAGTTTCATTGTCATCGACATTTAAAGTAACGTCTGCTTTTATCCTTTTTTTGAATTTACCTTTAAAAATCTTTAAACTATTTTCAGTATTTCCGAGTCAGTTTAAATAAAGTTGTGTTGTTTTTTCTTTCATTTCTTCTAATAAAATAAAATAAAAACTAAACCTTTTATTTTATCCAAGTTTCATTGTCATCGACATTTAAAGTAACGTCTGCTTTTATCCTTTTTTTGAATTTACCTTTAAAAATCTTTAAACTATTTTCAGTATTTCCGAGTCAGTTTAAATAAAGTTGTGTTGTTTTTTCTTTCATTTCTTCTAATAAAATAAAATAAAAACTAAACCTTTTATGTTATCCAAGTTTCATTGTCATCAAAATTTTAAGTGACGTCTGCTTGTATCCTTTTTTTTTTGAATTTACCTTTAAAAATCTTTAAACTATTTTCAGTATTTCCGAGTCAGTTTAAATAAAGTTGTGTTGTTTTTTCTTTCATTTCTTCTAATAAAATAAAATAAAAACTAAACCTTTTATTTTATCCAAGTTTCATTGTCATCGACATTTAAAGTAACGTCTGCTTTTATCCTTTTTTTGAATTTACCTTTAAAAATCTTTAAACTATTTTCAGTATTTCCGAGTCAGTTTAAATAAAGTTGTGTTGTTTTTTCTTTGATTTCTTCTAATAAAATAAAATAAAAACTAAACCTTTTATTTTATCCAAGTTTCATTGTCATCGACATTTAAAGTAACGTCTGCTTTTATCCTTTTTTTTAATTTACCTTTAAAAATCTTTAAACTATTTTCAGTATTTCCGAGTCAGTTTAAATAAAGTTGTGTTGTTTTTTCTTTCATTTCTTCTAATAAAATAAAATAAAAACTAAACCTTTTATTTTATCCAAGTTTCATTGTCATCGACATTTAAAGTAACGTCTGCTTTTATCCTTTTTTTGAATTTACCTTTAAAAATCTTTAAACTATTTTCAGTATTTCCGAGTCAGTTTAAATAAAGTTGTGTTGTTTTTTCTTTCATTTCTTCTAATAAAATAAAATAAAAACTAAACCTTTTATTTTATCCAAGTTTCATTGTCATCGACATTTAAAGTAACGTCTGCTTTTATCCTTTTTTTGAATTTACCTTTAAAAATCTTTAAACTATTTTCAGTATTTCCGAGTCAGTTTAAATAAAGTTGTGTTGTTTTTTCTTTCATTTCTTCTAATAAAATAAAATAAAAACTAAACCTTTTATGTTATCCAAGTTTCATTGTCATCAAAATTTTAAGTGACGTCTGCTTGTATCCTTTTTTTTTGAATTTACCTTTAAAAATCTTTAAACTATTTTCAGTATTTCCGAGTCAGTTTAAATAAAGTTGTGTTGTTTTTTCTTTCATTTCTTCTAATAAAATAAAATAAAAACTAAACCTTTTATTTTATCCAAGTTTCATTGTCATCGACATTTAAAGTAACGTCTGCTTTTATCCTTTTTTTGAATTTACCTTTAAAAATCTTTAAACTATTTTCAGTATTTCCGAGTCAGTTTAAATAAAGTTGTGTTGTTTTTTCTTTCATTTCTTCTAATAAAATAAAATAAAAACTAAACCTTTTATTTTATCCAAGTTTCATTGTCATCGACATTTAAAGTAACGTCTGCTTTTATCCTTTTTTTGAATTTACCTTTAAAAATCTTTAAACTATTTTCAGTATTTCCGAGTCAGTTTAAATAAAGTTGTGTTGTTTTTTCTTTCATTTCTTCTAATAAAATAAAATAAAAACTAAACCTTTTATTTTATCCAAGTTTCATTGTCATCGACATTTAAAGTAACGTCTGCTTTTATCCTTTTTTTTAATTTACCTTTAAAAATCTTTAAACTATTTTCAGTATTTCCGAGTCAGTTTAAATAAAGTTGTGTTGTTTTTTCTTTCATTTCTTCTAATAAAATAAAATAAAAACTAAACCTTTTATTTTATCCAAGTTTCATTGTCATCGACATTTAAAGTAACGTCTGCTTTTATCCTTTTTTTGAATTTACCTTTAAAAATCTTTAAACTATTTTCAGTATTTCCGAGTCAGTTTAAATAAAGTTGTGTTGTTTTTTCTTTCATTTCTTCTAATAAAATAAAATAAAAACTAAACCTTTTATTTTATCCAAGTTTCATTGTCATCGACATTTAAAGTAACGTCTGCTTTTATCCTTTTTTTGAATTTACCTTTAAAAATCTTTAAACTATTTTCAGTATTTCCGAGTCAGTTTAAATAAAGTTGTGTTGTTTTTTCTTTCATTTCTTCTAATAAAATAAAATAAAAACTAAACCTTTTATGTTATCCAAGTTTCATTGTCATCAAAATTTTAAGTGACGTCTGCTTGTATCCTTTTTTTTTGAATTTACCTTTAAAAATCTTTAAACTATTTTCAGTATTTCCGAGTCAGTTTAAATAAAGTTGTGTTGTTTTTTCTTTCATTTCTTCTAATAAAATAAAATAAAAACTAAACCTTTTATTTTATCCAAGTTTCATTGTCATCGACATTTAAAGTAACGTCTGCTTTTATCCTTTTTTTGAATTTACCTTTAAAAATCTTTAAACTATTTTCAGTATTTCCGAGTCAGTTTAAATAAAGTTGTGTTGTTTTTTCTTTCATTTCTTCTAATAAAATAAAATAAAAACTAAACCTTTTATTTTATCCAAGTTTCATTGTCATCGACATTTAAAGTAACGTCTGCTTTTATCCTTTTTTTGAATTTACCTTTAAAAATCTTTAAACTATTTTCAGTATTTCCGAGTCAGTTTAAATAAAGTTGTGTTGTTTTTTCTTTCATTTCTTCTAATAAAATAAAATAAAAACTAAACCTTTTATTTTATCCAAGTTTCATTGTCATCGACATTTAAAGTAACGTCTGCTTTTATCCTTTTTTTGAATTTACCTTTAAAAATCTTTAAACTATTTTCAGTATTTCCGAGTCAGTTTAAATAAAGTTGTGTTGTTTTTTCTTTCATTTCTTCTAATAAAATAAAATAAAAACTAAACCTTTTATTTTATCCAAGTTTCATTGTCATCAAAATTTTAAGTGACGTCTGCTTGTATCCTTTTTTTTTTTAATTTACCTTTAAAAATCTTTAAACTATTTTCAGTATTTCCGAGTCAGTTTAAATTAAGTTGTGTTGTTTTTTCTTTCATTTCTTCTAATAAAATAAAATAAAAACTAAGCCTTTTATGTTATCCAAGTTTCATTGTCATCAAAATTTTAAGTGACGTCTGCTTGTATCCTTTTTTTTTTAATTTACCTTTAAAAATCTTTAAACTATTTTCAGTATTTCCGAGTCAGTTTAAATAAAGTTGTGTTGTTTTTTCTTTCATTTCTTCTAATAAAATAAAATAAAAACTAAACCTTTTATTTTATCCAAGTTTCATTGTCATCAAAATTTTAAGTGACGTCTGCTTGTATCCTTTTTTTTTTAATTTACCTTTAAAAATCTTTAAACTATTTTCAGTATTTCCGAGTCAGTTTAAATAAAGTTGTGTTGTTTTTTCTTTCATTTCTTCTAATAAAATTAAATAAAAACTAAACCTTTTATTTTATCCAAGTTTCATTGTCATCGACATTTAAAGTAACGTCTGCTTTTATCCTTTTTTTGAATTTACCTTTAAAAATCTTTAAACTATTTTCAGTATTTCCGAGTCAGTTTAAATAAAGTTGTGTTGTTTTTTCTTTCATTTTTTCTAATAAAATAAAATAAAAACTAAACCTTTTATTTTATCCAAGTTTCATTGTCATCGACATTTAAAGTAACGTCTGCTTTTATCCTTTTTTTGAATTTACCTTTAAAAATCTTTAAACTATTTTCAGTATTTCCGAGTCAGTTTAAATAAAGTTGTGTTGTTTTTTCTTTCATTTCTTCTAATAAAATAAAATAAAAACTAAACCTTTTATTTTATCCAAGTTTCATGGTCATCGACATTTAAAGTAACGTCTGCTTTTATCCTTTTTTTGAATTTACCTTTAAAAATCTTTAAACTATTTTCAGTATTTCCGAGTCAGTTTAAATAAAGTTGTGTTGTTTTTTTCTTTCATTTCTTCTAATAAAATTAAATAAAAACTAAACCTTTTATGTTATCCAAGTTTCATTGTCATCAAAATTTTAAGTGACGTCTGCTTGTATCCTTTTTTTTTTAATTTACCTTTAAAAATCTTTAAACTATTTTCAGTATTTCCGAGTCAGTTTAAATAAAGTTGTGTTGTTTTTTCTTTCATTTCTTCTAATAAAATAAAATAAAAACTAAACCTTTTATGTTATCCAAGTTTCATTGTCATCAAAATTTTAAGTGACGTCTGCTTGTATCCTTTTTTTTTTTTATTTACCTTTAAAAATTTTTAAACTATTTTCAGTATTTCCGAGTCAGTTTAAATAAAGTTGTGTTGTTTTTTCTTTCATTTTTTCTAATAAAATAAAATAAAAACTAAACCTTTTATGTTATCCAAGTTTAATTGTCATCAAAATTTTAAGTGACGTCTGCTTGTATCCTTTTTTTTTTTTTAATTTACCTTTAAAAATCTTTAAACTATTTTCAGTATTTCCGAGTCAGTTTAAATAAAGTTGTGTTGTTTTTTCTTTCATTTCTTCTAATAAAATAAAATAAAAACTAAACCTTTTATTTTATCCAAGTTTCATTGTCATCAAAATTTTAAGTGACGTCTGCTTGTATCCTTTTTTTTTTAATTTACCTTTAAAAATCTTTAAACTATTTTCAGTATTTCCGAGTCAGTTTAAATAAAGTTGTGTTGTTTTTTCTTTCATTTCTTCTAATAAAATAAAATAAAAACTAAACCTTTTATGTTATCCAAGTTTCATTGTCATCAAAATTTTAAGTGACGTCTGCTTGTATCCTTTTTTTTTGAATTTACCTTTAAAAATCTTTAAACTATTTTCAGTATTTCCGAGTCAGTTTAAATAAAGTTGTGTTGTTTTTTCTTTCATTTCTTCTAATAAAATAAAATAAAAACTAAACCTTTTATTTTATCCAAGTTTCATTGTCATCGACATTTAAAGTAACGTCTGCTTTTATCCTTTTTTTGAATTTACCTTTAAAAATCTTTAAACTATTTTCAGTATTTCCGAGTCAGTTTAAATAAAGTTGTGTTGTTTTTTCTTTCATTTCTTCTAATAAAATAAAATAAAAACTAAACCTTTTATGTTTTCCAAGTTTCATTGTCATCAAAATTTTAAGTGACGTCTGCTTGTATCCTTTTTTTTTTGAATTTACCTTTAAAAATCTTTAAACTATTTTCAGTATTTCCGAGTCAGTTTAAATAAAGTTGTGTTGTTTTTTCTTTCATTTCTTCTAATAAAATAAAATAAAAACTAAACCTTTTATTTTATCCAAGTTTCATTGTCATCGACATTTAAAGTAACGTCTGCTTTTATCCTTTTTTTGAATTTACCTTTAAAAATCTTTAAACTATTTTCAGTATTTCCGAGTCAGTTTAAATAAAGTTGTGTTGTTTTTTCTTTCATTTCTTCTAATAAAATAAAATAAAAACTAAACCTTTTATTTTATCCAAGTTTCATTGTCATCGACATTTAAAGTAACGTCTGCTTTTATCCTTTTTTTTAATTTACCTTTAAAAATCTTTAAACTATTTTCAGTATTTCCGAGTCAGTTTAAATAAAGTTGTGTTGTTTTTTCTTTCATTTCTTCTAATAAAATAAAATAAAAACTAAACCTTTTATTTTATCCAAGTTTCATTGTCATCGACATTTAAAGTAACGTCTGCTTTTATCCTTTTTTTGAATTTACCTTTAAAAATCTTTAAACTATTTTCAGTATTTCCGAGTCAGTTTAAATAAAGTTGTGTTGTTTTTTCTTTCATTTCTTCTAATAAAATAAAATAAAAACTAAACCTTTTATTTTATCCAAGTTTCATTGTCATCGACATTTAAAGTAACGTCTGCTTTTATCCTTTTTTTGAATTTACCTTTAAAAATCTTTAAACTATTTTCAGTATTTCCGAGTCAGTTTAAATAAAGTTGTGTTGTTTTTTCTTTCATTTCTTCTAATAAAATAAAATAAAAACTAAACCTTTTATTTTATCCAAGTTTCATTGTCATCGACATTTAAAGTAACGTCTGCTTTTATCCTTTTTTTGAATTTACCTTTAAAAATCTTTAAACTATTTTCAGTATTTCCGAGTCAGTTTAAATAAAGTTGTGTTGTTTTTTCTTTCATTTCTTCTAATAAAATAAAATAAAAACTAAACCTTTTATTTTATCCAAGTTTCATTGTCATCGACATTTAAAGTAACGTCTGCTTTTATCCTTTTTTTGAATTTACCTTTAAAAATCTTTAAACTATTTTCAGTATTTCCGAGTCAGTTTAAATAAAGTTGTGTTGTTTTTTCTTTCATTTCTTCTAATAAAATAAAATAAAAACTAAACCTTTTATGTTATCCAAGTTTCATTGTCATCAAAATTTTAAGTGACGTCTGCTTGTATCCTTTTTTTTTGAATTTACCTTTAAAAATCTTTAAACTATTTTCAGTATTTCCGAGTCAGTTTAAATAAAGTTGTGTTGTTTTTTCTTTCATTTCTTCTAATAAAATAAAATAAAAACTAAACCTTTTATTTTATCCAAGTTTCATTGTCATCGACATTTAAAGTAACGTCTGCTTTTATCCTTTTTTTGAATTTACCTTTAAAAATCTTTAAACTATTTTCAGTATTTCCGAGTCAGTTTAAATAAAGTTGTGTTGTTTTTTCTTTCATTTCTTCTAATAAAATAAAATAAAAACTAAACCTTTTATTTTATCCAAGTTTCATTGTCATCGACATTTAAAGTAACGTCTGCTTTTATCCTTTTTTTGAATTTACCTTTAAAAATCTTTAAACTATTTTCAGTATTTCCGAGTCAGTTTAAATAAAGTTGTGTTGTTTTTTCTTTCATTTCTTCTAATAAAATAAAATAAAAACTAAACCTTTTATTTTATCCAAGTTTCATTGTCATCGACATTTAAAGTAACGTCTGCTTTTATCCTTTTTTTGAATTTACCTTTAAAAATCTTTAAACTATTTTCAGTATTTCCGAGTCAGTTTAAATAAAGTTGTGTTGTTTTTTCTTTCATTTCTTCTAATAAAATAAAATAAAAACTAAACCTTTTATTTTATCCAAGTTTCATTGTCATCAAAATTTTAAGTGACGTCTGCTTGTATCCTTTTTTTTTTTAATTTACCTTTAAAAATCTTTAAACTATTTTCAGTATTTCCGAGTCAGTTTAAATTAAGTTGTGTTGTTTTTTCTTTCATTTCTTCTAATAAAATAAAATAAAAACTAAGCCTTTTATGTTATCCAAGTTTCATTGTCATCAAAATTTTAAGTGACGTCTGCTTGTATCCTTTTTTTTTTAATTTACCTTTAAAAATCTTTAAACTATTTTCAGTATTTCCGAGTCAGTTTAAATAAAGTTGTGTTGTTTTTTCTTTCATTTCTTCTAATAAAATAAAATAAAAACTAAACCTTTTATTTTATCCAAGTTTCATTGTCATCAAAATTTTAAGTGACGTCTGCTTGTATCCTTTTTTTTTTAATTTACCTTTAAAAATCTTTAAACTATTTTCAGTATTTCCGAGTCAGTTTAAATAAAGTTGTGTTGTTTTTTCTTTCATTTCTTCTAATAAAATTAAATAAAAACTAAACCTTTTATTTTATCCAAGTTTCATTGTCATCGACATTTAAAGTAACGTCTGCTTTTATCCTTTTTTTGAATTTACCTTTAAAAATCTTTAAACTATTTTCAGTATTTCCGAGTCAGTTTAAATAAAGTTGTGTTGTTTTTTCTTTCATTTTTTCTAATAAAATAAAATAAAAACTAAACCTTTTATTTTATCCAAGTTTCATTGTCATCGACATTTAAAGTAACGTCTGCTTTTATCCTTTTTTTGAATTTACCTTTAAAAATCTTTAAACTATTTTCAGTATTTCCGAGTCAGTTTAAATAAAGTTGTGTTGTTTTTTCTTTCATTTCTTCTAATAAAATAAAATAAAAACTAAACCTTTTATTTTATCCAAGTTTCATGGTCATCGACATTTAAAGTAACGTCTGCTTTTATCCTTTTTTTGAATTTACCTTTAAAAATCTTTAAACTATTTTCAGTATTTCCGAGTCAGTTTAAATAAAGTTGTGTTGTTTTTTTCTTTCATTTCTTCTAATAAAATTAAATAAAAACTAAACCTTTTATGTTATCCAAGTTTCATTGTCATCAAAATTTTAAGTGACGTCTGCTTGTATCCTTTTTTTTTTAATTTACCTTTAAATATCTTTAAACTATTTTCAGTATTTCCGAGTCAGTTTAAATAAAGTTGTGTTGTTTTTTCTTTCATTTCTTCTAATAAAATAAAATAAAAACTAAACCTTTTATGTTATCCAAGTTTCATTGTCATCAAAATTTTAAGTGACGTCTGCTTGTATCCTTTTTTTTTTTTATTTACCTTTAAAAATTTTTAAACTATTTTCAGTATTTCCGAGTCAGTTTAAATAAAGTTGTGTTGTTTTTTCTTTCATTTTTTCTAATAAAATAAAATAAAAACTAAACCTTTTATGTTATCCAAGTTTAATTGTCATCAAAATTTTAAGTGACGTCTGCTTGTATCCTTTTTTTTTTTTTAATTTACCTTTAAAAATCTTTAAACTATTTTCAGTATTTCCGAGTCAGTTTAAATAAAGTTGTGTTGTTTTTTCTTTCATTTCTTCTAATAAAATAAAATAAAAACTAAACCTTTTATTTTATCCAAGTTTCATTGTCATCAAAATTTTAAGTGACGTCTGCTTGTATCCTTTTTTTTTTAATTTACCTTTAAAAATCTTTAAACTATTTTCAGTATTTCCGAGTCAGTTTAAATAAAGTTGTGTTGTTTTTTCTTTCATTTCTTCTAATAAAATAAAATAAAAACTAAACCTTTTATGTTATCCAAGTTTCATTGTCATCAAAATTTTAAGTGACGTCTGCTTGTATCCTTTTTTTTTTGAATTTACCTTTAAAAATCTTTAAACTATTTTCAGTATTTCCGAGTCAGTTTAAATAAAGTTGTGTTGTTTTTTCTTTCATTTCTTCTAATAAAATAAAATAAAAACTAAACCTTTTATTTTATCCAAGTTTCATTGTCATCGACATTTAAAGTAACGTCTGCTTTTATCCTTTTTTTGAATTTACCTTTAAAAATCTTTAAACTATTTTCAGTATTTCCGAGTCAGTTTAAATAAAGTTGTGTTGTTTTTTCTTTCATTTCTTCTAATAAAATAAAATAAAAACTAAACCTTTTATGTTATCCAAGTTTCATTGTCATCAAAATTTTAAGTGACGTCTGCTTGTATCCTTTTTTTTTTGAATTTACCTTTAAAAATCTTTAAACTATTTTCAGTATTTCCGAGTCAGTTTAAATAAAGTTGTGTTGTTTTTTCTTTCATTTCTTCTAATAAAATAAAATAAAAACTAAACCTTTTATTTTATCCAAGTTTCATTGTCATCGACATTTAAAGTAACGTCTGCTTTTATCCTTTTTTTGAATTTACCTTTAAAAATCTTTAAACTATTTTCAGTATTTCCGAGTCAGTTTAAATAAAGTTGTGTTGTTTTTTCTTTCATTTCTTCTAATAAAATAAAATAAAAACTAAACCTTTTATTTTATCCAAGTTTCATTGTCATCGACATTTAAAGTAACGTCTGCTTTTATCCTTTTTTTTAATTTACCTTTAAAAATCTTTAAACTATTTTCAGTATTTCCGAGTCAGTTTAAATAAAGTTGTGTTGTTTTTTCTTTCATTTCTTCTAATAAAATAAAATAAAAACTAAACCTTTTATTTTATCCAAGTTTCATTGTCATCGACATTTAAAGTAACGTCTGCTTTTATCCTTTTTTTGAATTTACCTTTAAAAATCTTTAAACTATTTTCAGTATTTCCGAGTCAGTTTAAATAAAGTTGTGTTGTTTTTTCTTTCATTTCTTCTAATAAAATAAAATAAAAACTAAACCTTTTATTTTATCCAAGTTTCATTGTCATCGACATTTAAAGTAACGTCTGCTTTTATCCTTTTTTTGAATTTACCTTTAAAAATCTTTAAACTATTTTCAGTATTTCCGAGTCAGTTTAAATAAAGTTGTGTTGTTTTTTCTTTCATTTCTTCTAATAAAATAAAATAAAAACTAAACCTTTTATGTTATCCAAGTTTCATTGTCATCAAAATTTTAAGTGACGTCTGCTTGTATCCTTTTTTTTGAATTTACCTTTAAAAATCTTTAAACTATTTTCAGTATTTCCGAGTCAGTTTAAATAAAGTTGTGTTGTTTTTTCTTTCATTTCTTCTAATAAAATAAAATAAAAACTAAACCTTTTATTTTATCCAAGTTTCATTGTCATCGACATTTAAAGTAACGTCTGCTTTTATCCTTTTTTTGAATTTACCTTTAAAAATCTTTAAACTATTTTCAGTATTTCCGAGTCAGTTTAAATAAAGTTGTGTTGTTTTTTCTTTCATTTCTTCTAATAAAATAAAATAAAAACTAAACCTTTTATTTTATCCAAGTTTCATTGTCATCGACATTTAAAGTAACGTCTGCTTTTATCCTTTTTTTGAATTTACCTTTAAAAATCTTTAAACTATTTTCAGTATTTCCGAGTCAGTTTAAATAAAGTTGTGTTGTTTTTTCTTTCATTTCTTCTAATAAAATAAAATAAAAACTAAACCTTTTATTTTATCCAAGTTTCATTGTCATCGACATTTAAAGTAACGTCTGCTTTTATCCTTTTTTTGAATTTACCTTTAAAAATCTTTAAACTATTTTCAGTATTTCCGAGTCAGTTTAAATAAAGTTGTGTTGTTTTTTCTTTCATTTCTTCTAATAAAATAAAATAAAAACTAAACCTTTTATTTTATCCAAGTTTCATTGTCATCAAAATTTTAAGTGACGTCTGCTTGTATCCTTTTTTTTTTAATTTACCTTTAAAAATCTTTAAACTATTTTCAGTATTTCCGAGTCAGTTTAAATTAAGTTGTGTTGTTTTTTCTTTCATTTCTTCTAATAAAATAAAATAAAAACTAAGCCTTTTATGTTATCCAAGTTTCATTGTCATCAAAATTTTAAGTGACGTCTGCTTGTATCCTTTTTTTTTTAATTTACCTTTAAAAATCTTTAAACTATTTTCAGTATTTCCGAGTCAGTTTAAATAAAGTTGTGTTGTTTTTTCTTTCATTTCTTCTAATAAAATTAAATAAAAACTAAACCTTTTATGTTATCCAAGTTTCATTGTCATCAAAATTTTAAGTGACGTCTGCTTGTATCCTTTTTTTTTTTAATTTACCTTTAAAAATCTTTAAACTATTTTCAGTATTTCCGAGTCAGTTTAAATAAAGTTGTGTTGTTTTTTCTTTCATTTCTTCTAATAAAATAAAATAAAAACTAAACCTTTTATGTTATCCAAGTTTCATTGTCATCAAAATTTTAAGTGACGTCTGCTTGTATCCTTTTTTTTTTTTAATTTACCTTTAAAAATCTTTAAACTATTTTCAGTATTTCCGAGTCAGTTTAAATAAAGTTGTGTTGTTTTTTCTTTCATTTCTTCTAATAAAATAAAATAAAAACTAAACCTTTTATGTTATCCAAGTTTCATTCTCATCAAAATTTTAAGTGACGTCTGCTTGTATCCTTTTTTTTTTTAATTTACCTTTAAAAATCTTTAAACTATTTTCAGTATTTCCGAGTCAGTTTAAATAAAGTTGTGTTGTTTTTTCTTTCATTTCTTCTAATAAAATAAAATAAAAACTAAACCTTTTATGTTATCCAAGTTTCATTGTCATCAAAATTTTAAGTGACGTCTGCTTGTATCCTTTTTTTTTTTAATTTACCTTTAAAAATCTTTAAACTATTTTCAGTATTTCCGAGTCAGTTTAAATAAAGTTGTGTTGTTTTTTCTTTCATTTCTTCTAATAAAATAAAATAAAAACTAAACCTTTTATTTTATCCAAGTTTCATTGTCATCGACATTTAAAGTAACGTCTGCTTTTATCCTTTTTTTGAATTTACCTTTAAAAATCTTTAAACTATTTTCAGTATTTCCGAGTCAGTTTAAATAAAGTTGTGTTGTTTTTTCTTTCATTTCTTCTAATAAAATAAAATAAAAACTAAACCTTTTATGTTATCCAAGTTTCATTGTCATCAAAATTTTAAGTGACGTCTGCTTTTATCCTTTTTTTGAATTTACCTTTAAAAATCTTTAAACTATTTTCAGTATTTCCGAGTCAGTTTAAATAAAGTTGTGTTGTTTTTTCTTTCATTTCTTCTAATACAATAAAATAAAAACTAAACCTTTTATGTTATCCAAGTTTCATTGTCATCAAAATTTAAAGTGACGTCTGCTTGTATCCTTTTTTTTTTGAATTTACCTTTAAAAATCTTTAAACTATTTTCAGTATTTCCGAGTTAGTTTAAATAAAGTTGTGTTGTTTTTTCTTTCATTTCTTCTAATAAAATTAAATAAAAACTAAACCTTTTATTTTATCCATGTTTCATTGTCATCAAAATTTTAAGTGACGTCTGCTTGTATCCTTTTTTTTTTAAATTTACCTTTAAAAATCTTTAAACTATTTTCAGTATTTCCGAGTCAGTTTAAATAAAGTTGTGTTGTTTTTTCTTTCATTTCTTCTAATAAAATAAAATAAAAACTAAACCTTTTATTTTATCCAAGTTTCATTGTCATCGACATTTAAAGTAACGTCTGCTTTTATCCTTTTTTTTAATTTACCTTTAAAAATCTTTAAACTATTTTCAGTATTTCCGAGTCAGTTTAAATAAAGTTGTGTTGTTTTTTCTTTCATTTCTTCTAATAAAATAAAATAAAAACTAAACCTTTTATTTTATCCAAGTTTCATTGTCATCAAAATTTTAAGTGACGTCTGCTTGTATCCTTTTTTTTTTAATTTACCTTTAAAAATCTTTAAACTATTTTCAGTATTTCCGAGTCAGTTTAAATAAAGTTGTGTTGTTTTTTCTTTCATTTCTTCTAATAAAATAAAATAAAAACTAAACCTTTTATGTTATCCAAGTTTCATTGTCATCAAAATTTTAAGTGACGTCTGCTTGTATCCTTTTTTTTTTGAATTTACCTTTAAAAATCTTTAAACTATTTTCAGTATTTCCGAGTCAGTTTAAATAAAGTTGTGTTGTTTTTTCTTTCATTTCTTCTAATAAAATAAAATAAAAACTAAACCTTTTATTTTATCCAAGTTTCATTGTCATCGACATTTAAAGTAACGTCTGCTTTTATCCTTTTTTTGAATTTACCTTTAAAAATCTTTAAACTATTTTCAGTATTTCCGAGTCAGTTTAAATAAAGTTGTGTTGTTTTTTCTTTCATTTCTTCTAATAAAATAAAATAAAAACTAAACCTTTTATGTTTTCCAAGTTTCATTGTCATCAAAATTTTAAGTGACGTCTGCTTGTATCCTTTTTTTTTTGAATTTACCTTTAAAAATCTTTAAACTATTTTCAGTATTTCCGAGTCAGTTTAAATAAAGTTGTGTTGTTTTTTCTTTCATTTCTTCTAATAAAATAAAATAAAAACTAAACCTTTTATTTTATCCAAGTTTCATTGTCATCGACATTTAAAGTAACGTCTGCTTTTATCCTTTTTTTGAATTTACCTTTAAAAATCTTTAAACTATTTTCAGTATTTCCGAGTCAGTTTAAATAAAGTTGTGTTGTTTTTTCTTTCATTTCTTCTAATAAAATAAAATAAAAACTAAACCTTTTATTTTATCCAAGTTTCATTGTCATCGACATTTAAAGTAACGTCTGCTTTTATCCTTTTTTTTAATTTACCTTTAAAAATCTTTAAACTATTTTCAGTATTTCCGAGTCAGTTTAAATAAAGTTGTGTTGTTTTTTCTTTCATTTCTTCTAATAAAATAAAATAAAAACTAAACCTTTTATTTTATCCAAGTTTCATTGTCATCGACATTTAAAGTAACGTCTGCTTTTATCCTTTTTTTGAATTTACCTTTAAAAATCTTTAAACTATTTTCAGTATTTCCGAGTCAGTTTAAATAAAGTTGTGTTGTTTTTTCTTTCATTTCTTCTAATAAAATAAAATAAAAACTAAACCTTTTATTTTATCCAAGTTTCATTGTCATCGACATTTAAAGTAACGTCTGCTTTTATCCTTTTTTTGAATTTACCTTTAAAAATCTTTAAACTATTTTCAGTATTTCCGAGTCAGTTTAAATAAAGTTGTGTTGTTTTTTCTTTCATTTCTTCTAATAAAATAAAATAAAAACTAAACCTTTTATGTTATCCAAGTTTCATTGTCATCAAAATTTTAAGTGACGTCTGCTTGTATCCTTTTTTTTTTGAATTTACCTTTAAAAATCTTTAAACTATTTTCAGTATTTCCGAGTCAGTTTAAATAAAGTTGTGTTGTTTTTTCTTTCATTTCTTCTAATAAAATAAAATAAAAACTAAACCTTTTATTTTATCCAAGTTTCATTGTCATCGACATTTAAAGTAACGTCTGCTTTTATCCTTTTTTTGAATTTACCTTTAAAAATCTTTAAACTATTTTCAGTATTTCCGAGTCAGTTTAAATAAAGTTGTGTTGTTTTTTCTTTCATTTCTTCTAATAAAATAAAATAAAAACTAAACCTTTTATTTTATCCAAGTTTCATTGTCATCGACATTTAAAGTAACGTCTGCTTTTATCCTTTTTTTGAATTTACCTTTAAAAATCTTTAAACTATTTTCAGTATTTCCGAGTCAGTTTAAATAAAGTTGTGTTGTTTTTTCTTTCATTTCTTCTAATAAAATAAAATAAAAACTAAACCTTTTATTTTATCCAAGTTTCATTGTCATCGACATTTAAAGTAACGTCTGCTTTTATCCTTTTTTTGAATTTACCTTTAAAAATCTTTAAACTATTTTCAGTATTTCCGAGTCAGTTTAAATAAAGTTGTGTTGTTTTTTCTTTCATTTCTTCTAATAAAATAAAATAAAAACTAAACCTTTTATTTTATCCAAGTTTCATTGTCATCAAAATTTTAAGTGACGTCTGCTTGTATCCTTTTTTTTTTTAATTTACCTTTAAAAATCTTTAAACTATTTTCAGTATTTCCGAGTCAGTTTAAATAAAGTTGTGTTGTTTTTTCTTTCATTTCTTCTAATAAAATAAAATAAAAACTAAACCTTTTATGTTATCCAAGTTTCATTGTCATCAAAATTTTAAGTGACGTCTGCTTGTATCCTTTTTTTTTTTTAATTTACCTTTAAAAATCTTTAAACTATTTTCAGTATTTCCGAGTCAGTTTAAATAAAGTTGTGTTGTTTTTTCTTTCATTTCTTCTAATAAAATAAAATAAAAACTAAACCTTTTATGTTATCCAAGTTTCATTCTCATCAAAATTTTAAGTGACGTCTGCTTGTATCCTTTTTTTTTTTAATTTACCTTTAAAAATCTTTAAACTATTTTCAGTATTTCCGAGTCAGTTTAAATAAAGTTGTGTTGTTTTTTCTTTCATTTCTTCTAATAAAATAAAATAAAAACTAAACCTTTTATGTTATCCAAGTTTCATTGTCATCAAAATTTTAAGTGACGTCTGCTTGTATCCTTTTTTTTTTTAATTTACCTTTAAAAATCTTTAAACTATTTTCAGTATTTCCGAGTCAGTTTAAATAAAGTTGTGTTGTTTTTTCTTTCATTTCTTCTAATAAAATAAAATAAAAACTAAACCTTTTATTTTATCCAAGTTTCATTGTCATCGACATTTAAAGTAACGTCTGCTTTTATCCTTTTTTTGAATTTACCTTTAAAAATCTTTAAACTATTTTCAGTATTTCCGAGTCAGTTTAAATAAAGTTGTGTTGTTTTTTCTTTCATTTCTTCTAATAAAATAAAATAAAAACTAAACCTTTTATTTTATCCAAGTTTCATTGTCATCGACATTTAAAGTAACGTCTGCTTTTATCCTTTTTTTGAATTTACCTTTAAAAATCTTTAAACTATTTTCAGTATTTCCGAGTCAGTTTAAATAAAGTTGTGTTGTTTTTTCTTTCATTTCTTCTAATAAAATAAAATAAAAACTAAACCTTTTATGTTATCCAAGTTTCATTGTCATCAAAATTTAAAGTGACGTCTGCTTGTATCCTTTTTTTTTTGAATTTACCTTTAAAAATCTTTAAACTATTTTCAGTATTTCCGAGTTAGTTTAAATAAAGTTGTGTTGTTTTTTCTTTCATTTCTTCTAATAAAATTAAATAAAAACTAAACCTTTTATGTTATCCATGTTTCATTGTCATCAAAATTTTAAGTGACGTCTGCTTGTATCCTTTTTTTTTTAAATTTACCTTTAAAAATCTTTAAACTATTTTCAGTATTTCCGAGTCAGTTTAAATAAAGTTGTGTTGTTTTTTCTTTCATTTCTTCTAATAAAATAAAATAAAAACTAAACCTTTTATTTTATCCAAGTTTCATTGTCATCGACATTTAAAGTAACGTCTGCTTTTATCCTTTTTTTGAATTTACCTTTAAAAATCTTTAAACTTTTTTCAGTATTTCCGAGTCAGTTTAAATAAAGTTGTGTTGTTTTTTCTTTCATTTCTTCTAATAAAATAAAATAAAAACTAAACCTTTTATTTTATCCAAGTTTCATTGTCATCGACATTTAAAGTAACGTCTGCTTTTATCCTTTTTTTGAATTTACCTTTAAAAATCTTTAAACTATTTTCAGTATTTCCGAGTCAGTTTAAATAAAGTTGTGTTGTTTTTTCTTTCATTTCTTCTAATAAAATAAAATAAAAACTAAACCTTTTATGTTATCCAAGTTTCATTGTCATCAAAATTTTAAGTGACGTCTGCTTGTATCCTTTTTTTTTTTAATTTACCTTTAAAAATCTTTAAACTATTTTCAGTATTTCCGAGTCAGTTTAAATAAAGTTGTGTTGTTTTTTCTTTCATTTCTTCTAATAAAATAAAATAAAAACTAAACCTTTTATTTTATCCAAGTTTCATTGTCATCGACATTTAAAGTAACGTCTGCTTTTATCCTTTTTTGAATTTACCTTTAAAAATCTTTAAACTATTTTCAGTATTTCCGAGTCAGTTTAAATAAAGTTGTGTTGTTTTTTCTTTCATTTCTTCTAATAAAATAAAATAAAAACTAAACCTTTTATTTTATTCAAGTTTCATTGTCATCGACATTTAAAGTAACGTCTGCTTTTATCCTTTTTTTGAATTTACCTTTAAAAATCTTTAAACTATTTTCAGTATTTCCGAGTCAGTTTAAATAAAGTTGTGTTGTTTTTTCTTTCATTTCTTCTAATAAAATAAAATAAAAACTAAACCTTTTATTTTATCCAAATTTCATTGTCATCGACATTTAAAGTAACGTCTGCTTTTATCCTTTTTTTGAATTTACCTTTAAAAATCTTTAAACTATTTTCAGTATTTCCGAGTCAGTTTAAATAAAGTTGTGTTGTTTTTTCTTTCATTTCTTCTAATAAAATTAAATAAAAACTAAACCTTTTATTTTATCCAAGTTTCATTGTCATCGACATTTAAAGTAACGTCTGCTTTTATCCTTTTTTTGAATTTACCTTTAAAAATCTTTAAACTTTTTTCAGTATTTCCGAGTCAGTTTAAATAAAGTTGTGTTGTTTTTTCTTTCATTTCTTCTAATAAAATAAAATAAAAACTAAACCTTTTATGTTATCCAAGTTTCATTGTCATCGACATTTAAAGTAACGTCTGCTTTTATCCTTTTTTTGAATTTACCTTTAAAAATCTTTAAACTATTTTCAGTATTTCCGAGTCAGTTTAAATAAAGTTGTGTTGTTTTTTCTTTCATTTCTTCTAATAAAATAAAATAAAAACTAAACCTTTTATTTTATCCAAGTTTCATTGTCATCGACATTTAAAGTAACGTCTGCTTTTATCCTTTTTTTGAATTTACCTTTAAAAATCTTTAAACTATTTTCAGTATTTCCGAGTCAGTTTAAATAAAGTTGTGTTGTTTTTTCTTTCATTTCTTCTAATAAAATAAAATAAAAACTAAACCTTTTATTTTATCCAAGTTTCATTGTCATCGACATTTAAAGTAACGTCTGCTTTTATCCTTTTTTTGAATTTACCTTTAAAAATCTTTAAACTATTTTCAGTATTTCCGAGTCAGTTTAAATAAAGTTGTGTTGTTTTTTCTTTCATTTCTTCTAATAAAATAAAATAAAAACTAAACCTTTTATTTTATCCAAGTTTCATTGTCATCGACATTTAAAGTAACGTCTGCTTTTATCCTTTTTTTGAATTTACCTTTAAAAATCTTTAAACTTTTTTCAGTATTTCCGAGTCAGTTTAAATAAAGTTGTGTTGTTTTTTCTTTCATTTCTTCTAATAAAATAAAATAAAAACTAAACCTTTTATGTTATCCAAGTTTCATTGTCATCGACATTTAAAGTAACGTCTGCTTTTATCCTTTTTTTGAATTTACCTTTAAAAATCTTTAAACTATTTTCAGTATTTCCGAGTCAGTTTAAATTAAGTTGTGTTGTTTTTTCTTTCATTTCTTCTAATAAAATAAAATAAAAACTAAACCTTTTATGTTATCCAAGTTTCATTGTCATCAAAATTTTAAGTGACGTCTGCTTGTATCCTTTTTTTTTTAATTTACCTTTAAAAATCTTTAAACTATTTTCAGTATTTCCGAGTCAGTTTAAATAAAGTTGTGTTGTTTTTTCTTTCATTTCTTCTAATAAAATTAAATAAAAACTAAACCTTTTATGTTATCCAAGTTTCATTGTCATCAAAATTTTAAGTGACGTCTGCTTGTATCCTTTTTTTTTTAATTTACCTTTAAAAATCTTTAAACTATTTTCAGTATTTCCGAGTCAGTTTAAATAAAGTTGTGTTGTTTTTTCTTTCATTTCTTCTAATAAAATAAAATAAAAACTAAACCTTTTATGTTATCCAAGTTTCATTGTCATCAAAATTTTAAGTGACGTCTGCTTGTATCCTTTTTTTTTTTAATTTACCTTTAAAAATCTTTAAACTATTTTCAGTATTTCCGAGTCAGTTTAAATAAAGTTGTGTTGTTTTTTCTTTCATTTCTTCTAATAAAATAAAATAAAAACTAAACCTTTTATTTTATCCAAGTTTCATTGTCATCGACATTTAAAGTAACGTCTGCTTTTATCCTTTTTTTGAATTTACCTTTAAAAATCTTTAAACTATTTTCAGTATTTCCGAGTCAGTTTAAATAAAGTTGTGTTGTTTTTTCTTTCATTTCTTCTAATAAAATAAAATAAAAACTAAACCTTTTATTTTATCCAAGTTCCATTGTCATCGACATTTAAAGTAACGTCTGCTTTTATCCTTTTTTTGAATTTACCTTTAAAAATCTTTAAACTATTTTCAGTATTTCCGAGTCAGTTTAAATAAAGTTGTGTTGTTTTTTCTTTCATTTCTTCTAATAAAATAAAATAAAAACTAAACCTTTTATTTTATCCAAGTTTCATTGTCATCGACATTTAAAGTAACGTCTGCTTTTATCCTTTTTTTGAATTTACCTTTAAAAATCTTTAAACTATTTTCAGTATTTCCGAGTCAGTTTAAATAAAGTTGTGTTGTTTTTTCTTTCATTTCTTCTAATAAAATAAAATAAAAACTAAACCTTTTATTTTATCCAAGTTTCATTGTCATCGACATTTAAAGTAACGTCTGCTTTTATCCTTTTTTTGAATTTACCTTTAAAAATCTTTAAACTATTTTCAGTATTTCCGAGTCAGTTTAAATAAAGTTGTGTTGTTTTTTCTTTCATTTCTTCTAATAAAATAAAATAAAAACTAAACCTTTTATGTTATCCAAGTTTCATTGTCATCAAAATTTTAAGTGACGTCTGCTTGTATCCTTTTTTTTTTTAATTTACCTTTAAAAATCTTTAAACTATTTTCAGTATTTCCGAGTCAGTTTAAATAAAGTTGTGTTGTTTTTTCTTTCATTTCTTCTAATAAAATAAAATAAAAACTAAACCTTTTATTTTATCCAAGTTTCATTGTCATGACATTTAAAGTAACGTCTGCTTTTATCCTTGTTTTGAATTTACCTTTAAAAATCTTTAAACTATTTTCAGTATTTCCGAGTCAGTTTAAATAAAGTTGTGTTGTTTTTTCTTTCATTTCTTCTAATAAAATAAAATAAAAACTAAACCTTTTATTTTATCCAAGTTTCATTGTCATCGACATTTAAAGTAACGTCTGCTTTTATCCTTTTTTTGAATTTACCTTTAAAAATCTTTAAACTATTTTCAGTATTTCCGAGTCAGTTTAAATAAAGTTGTGTTGTTTTTTCTTTCATTTCTTCTAATAAAATAAAATAAAAACTAAACCTTTTATTTTATCCAAGTTTCATTGTCATCGACATTTAAAGTAACGTCTGCTTTTATCCTTTTTTTGAATTTACCTTTAAAAATCTTTAAACTATTTTCAGTATTTCCGAGTCAGTTTAAATAAAGTTGTGTTGTTTTTTCTTTCATTTCTTCTAATAAAATAAAATAAAAACTAAACCTTTTATTTTATCCAAGTTTCATTGTCATCGACATTTAAAGTAACGTCTGCTTTTATCCTTTTTTTGAATTTACCTTTAAAAATCTTTAAACTATTTTCAGTATTTCCGAGTCAGTTTAAATAAAGTTGTGTTGTTTTTTCTTTCATTTCTTCTAATAAAATAAAATAAAAACTAAACCTTTTATGTTATCCAAGTTTCATTGTCATCGACATTTAAAGTAACGTCTGCTTTTATCCTTTTTTTGAATTTACCTTTAAAAATCTTTAAACTATTTTCAGTATTTCCGAGTCAGTTTAAATTAAGTTGTGTTGTTTTTTCTTTCATTTCTTCTAATAAAATAAAATAAAAACTAAACCTTTTATGTTATCCAAGTTTCATTGTCATCAAAATTTTAAGTGACGTCTGCTTGTATCCTTTTTTTTAATTTACCTTTAAAAATCTTTAAACTATTTTCAGTATTTCCGAGTCAGTTTAAATAAAGTTGTGTTGTTTTTTCTTTCATTTCTTCTAATAAAATTAAATAAAAACTAAACCTTTTATGTTATCCAAGTTTTATTGTCATCAAAATTTTAAGTGACGTCTGCTTGTATCCTTTTTTTTTTTTAATTTACCTTTAAAAATCTTTAAACTATTTTCAGTATTTCCGAGTCAGTTTAAATAAAGTTGTGTTGTTTTTTCTTTCATTTCTTCTAATAAAATAAAATAAAAACTAAACCTTTTATGTTATCCAAGTTTCATTGTCATCAAAATTTTAAGTGACGTCTGCTTGTATCCTTTTTTTTTTTAATTTACCTTTAAAAATCTTTAAACTATTTTCAGTATTTCCGAGTCAGTTTAAATAAAGTTGTGTTGTTTTTTCTTTCATTTCTTCTAATAAAATAAAATAAAAACTAAACCTTTTATTTTATCCAAGTTTCATTGTCATCGACATTTAAAGTAACGTCTGCTTTTATCCTTTTTTTGAATTTACCTTTAAAAATCTTTAAACTATTTTCAGTATTTCCGAGTCAGTTTAAATAAAGTTGTGTTGTTTTTTCTTTCATTTCTTCTAATAAAATAAAATAAAAACTAAACCTTTTATTTTATCCAAGTTCCATTGTCATCGACATTTAAAGTAACGTCTGCTTTTATCCTTTTTTTGAATTTACCTTTAAAAATCTTTAAACTATTTTCAGTATTTCCGAGTCAGTTTAAATAAAGTTGTGTTGTTTTTTCTTTCATTTCTTCTAATAAAATAAAATAAAAACTAAACCTTTTATTTTATCCAAGTTTCATTGTCATCGACATTTAAAGTAACGTCTGCTTTTATCCTTTTTTTGAATTTACCTTTAAAAATCTTTAAACTATTTTCAGTATTTCCGAGTCAGTTTAAATTAAGTTGTGTTGTTTTTTCTTTCATTTCTTCTAATAAAATAAAATAAAAACTAAACCTTTTATGTTATCCAAGTTTCATTGTCATCAAAATTTTAAGTGACGTCTGCTTGTATCCTTTTTTTTTAATTTACCTTTAAAAATCTTTAAACTATTTTCAGTATTTCCGAGTCAGTTTAAATAAAGTTGTGTTGTTTTTTCTTTCATTTCTTCTAATAAAATTAAATAAAAACTAAACCTTTTATGTTATCCAAGTTTCATTGTCATCAAAATTTTAAGTGACGTCTGCTTGTATCCTTTTTTTTTTTTAATTTACCTTTAAAAATCTTTAAACTATTTTCAGTATTTCCGAGTCAGTTTAAATAAAGTTGTGTTGTTTTTTCTTTCATTTCTTCTAATAAAATAAAATAAAAACTAAACCTTTTATGTTATCCAAGTTTCATTGTCATCAAAATTTTAAGTGACGTCTGCTTGTATCCTTTTTTTTTTTTAATTTACCTTTAAAAATCTTTAAACTATTTTCAGTATTTCCGAGTCAGTTTAAATAAAGTTGTGTTGTTTTTTCTTTCATTTCTTCTAATAAAATAAAATAAAAACTAAACCTTTTATTTTATCCAAGTTTCATTCTCATCAAAATTTTAAGTGACGTCTGCTTGTATCCTTTCTTTTTTTTAATTTACCTTTAAAAATCTTTAAACTATTTTCAGTATTTCCGAGTCAGTTTAAATAAAGTTGTGTTGTTTTTTCTTTCATTTCTTCTAATAAAATAAAATAAAAACTAAACCTTTTATGTTATCCAAGTTTCATTGTCATCAAAATTTTAAGTGACGTCTGCTTGTATCCTTTTTTTTTTTAATTTACCTTTAAAAATCTTTAAACTATTTTCAGTATTTCCGAGTCAGTTTAAATAAAGTTGTGTTGTTTTTTCTTTCATTTCTTCTAATAAAATAAAATAAAAACTAAACCTTTTATTTTATCCAAGTTTCATTGTCATCGACATTTAAAGTAACGTCTGCTTTTATCCTTTTTTTGAATTTACCTTTAAAAATCTTTAAACTATTTTCAGTATTTCCGAGTCAGTTTAAATAAAGTTGTGTTGTTTTTTCTTTCATTTCTTCTAATAAAATAAAATAAAAACTAAACCTTTTATGTTATGCAAGTTTCATTGTCATCGACATTTAAAGTAACGTCTGCTTTTATCCTTTTTTTGAATTTACCTTTAAAAATCTTTAAACTATTTTCAGTATTTCCGAGTCAGTTTAAATTAAGTTGTGTTGTTTTTTCTTTCATTTCTTCTAATAAAATAAAATAAAAACTAAACCTTTTATGTTATCCAAGTTTCATTGTCATCAAAATTTTAAGTGACGTCTGCTTGTATCCTTTTTTTTTTTAATTTACCTTTAAAAATCTTTAAACTATTTTCAGTATTTCCGAGTCAGTTTAAATAAAGTTATGTTGTTTTTTCTTTCATTTCTTCTAATAAAATAAAATAAAAACTAAACCTTTTATGTTATCCAAGTTTCATTGTCATCAAAATTTTAAGTGACGTCTGCTTGTATCCTTTCTTTTTTTTAATTTACCTTTAAAAATCTTTAAACTATTTTCAGTATTTCCGAGTCAGTTTAAATAAAGTTGTGTTGTTTTTTCTTTCATTTCTTCTAATAAAATAAAATAAAAACTAAACCTTTTATGTTATCCAAGTTTCATTGTCATCAAAATTTTAAGTGACGTCTGCTTGTATCCTTTTTTTTTTTAATTTACCTTTAAAAATCTTTAAACTATTTTCAGTATTTCCGAGTCAGTTTAAATAAAGTTGTGTTGTTTTGTCTTTCATTTCTTCTAATAAAATAAAATAAAAACTAAACCTTTTATTTTATCCAAGTTTCATTGTCATCGACATTTAAAGTAACGTCTGCTTTTATCCTTTTTTTGAATTTACCTTTAAAAATCTTTAAACTATTTTCAGTATTTCCGAGTCAGTTTAAATAAAGTTGTGTTGTTTTTTCTTTCATTTCTTCTAATAAAATAAAATAAAAACTAAACCTTTTATTTTATCCAAGTTTCATTGTCATCGACATTTAAAGTAACGTCTGCTTTTATCCTTTTTATGAATTTACCTTTAAAAATCTTTAAACTATTTTCAGTATTTCCGAGTCAGTTTAAATAAAGTTGTGTTGTTTTTTCTTTCATTTCTTCTAATAAAATAAAATAAAAACTAAACCTTTTATGTTATCCAAGTTTCATTGTCATCGACATTTAAAGTAACGTCTGCTTTTATCCTTTTTTTGAATTTACCTTTAAAAATCTTTAAACTATTTTCAGTATTTCCGAGTCAGTTTAAATTAAGTTGTGTTGTTTTTTCTTTCATTTCTTCTAATAAAATAAAATAAAAACTAAACCTTTTATGTTATCCAAGTTTCATTGTCATCAAAATTTTAAGTGACGTCTGCTTGTATCCTTTTTTTTTTAATTTACCTTTAAAAATCTTTAAACTATTTTCAGTATTTCCGAGTCAGTTTAAATAAAGTTGTGTTGTTTTTTCTTTCATTTCTTCTAATAAAATTAAATAAAAACTAAACCTTTTATGTTATCCAAGTTTCATTGTCATCAAAATTTTAAGTGACGTCTGCTTGTATCCTTTTTTTTTTTAATTTACCTTTAAAAATCTTTAAACTATTTTCAGTATTTCCGAGTCAGTTTAAATAAAGTTGTGTTGTTTTTTCTTTCATTTCTTCTAATAAAATAAAATAAAAACTAAACCTTTTATTTTATCCAAGTTTCATTGTCATCGACATTTAAAGTAACGTCTGCTTTTATCCTTTTTTTGAATTTACCTTTAAAAATCTTTAAACTATTTTCAGTATTTCCGAGTCAGTTTAAATAAAGTTGTGTTGTTTTTTCTTTCATTTCTTCTAATAAAATAAAATAAAAACTAAACCTTTTATTTTATCCAAGTTCCATTGTCATCGACATTTAAAGTAACGTCTGCTTTTATCCTTTTTTTGAATTTACCTTTAAAAATCTTTAAACTATTTTCAGTATTTCCGAGTCAGTTTAAATAAAGTTGTGTTGTTTTTTCTTTCATTTCTTCTAATAAAATAAAATAAAAACTAAACCTTTTATTTTATCCAAGTTTCATTGTCATCGACATTTAAAGTAACGTCTGCTTTTATCCTTTTTTTGAATTTACCTTTAAAAATCTTTAAACTATTTTCAGTATTTCCGAGTCAGTTTAAATAAAGTTGTGTTGTTTTTTCTTTCATTTCTTCTAATAAAATAAAATAAAAACTAAACCTTTTATTTTATCCAAGTTTCATTGTCATCGACATTTAAAGTAACGTCTGCTTTTATCCTTTTTTTGAATTTACCTTTAAAAATCTTTAAACTATTTTCAGTATTTCCGAGTCAGTTTAAATAAAGTTGTGTTGTTTGATCTTTCATTTCTTCTAATAAATTAAAATAAAAACTAAATCTTTTATGTTATCCAAGTTTCATTGTCATCAAAATTTTAAGTGACGTCTGCTTGTATCCTTTTTTTTTTTAATTTACCTTTAAAAATCTTTAAACTATTTTCAGTATTTCCGAGTCAGTTTAAATAAAGTTGTGTTGTTTTTTCTTTCATTTCTTCTAATAAAATAAAATAAAAACTAAACCTTTTATTTTATCCAAGTTTCATTGTCATGACATTTAAAGTAACGTCTGCTTTTATCCTTGTTTTGAATTTACCTTTAAAAATCTTTAAACTATTTTCAGTATTTCCGAGTCAGTTTAAATAAAGTTGTGTTGTTTTTTCTTTCATTTCTTCTAATAAAATAAAATAAAAACTAAACCTTTTATTTTATCCAAGTTTCATTGTCATCGACATTTAAAGTAACGTCTGCTTTTATCCTTTTTTTGAATTTACCTTTAAAAATCTTTAAACTATTTTCAGTATTTCCGAGTCAGTTTAAATAAAGTTGTGTTGTTTTTTCTTTCATTTCTTCTAATAAAATAAAATAAAAACTAAACCTTTTATTTTATCCAAGTTTCATTGTCATCGACATTTAAAGTAACGTCTGCTTTTATCCTTTTTTTGAATTTACCTTTAAAATTCTTTAAACTATTTTCAGTATTTCCGAGTCAGTTTAAATAAAGTTGTGTTGTTTTTTCTTTCATTTCTTCTAATAAAATAAAATAAAAACTAAACCTTTTATTTTATCCAAGTTTCATTGTCATCGACATTTAAAGTAACGTCTGCTTTTATCCTTTTTTGAATTTACCTTTAAAAATCTTTAAACTATTTTCAGTATTTCCGAGTCAGTTTAAATAAAGTTGTGTTGTTTTTTCTTTCATTTCTTCTAATAAAATAAAATAAAAACTAAACCTTTTATGTTATCCAAGTTTCATTGTCATCGACATTTAAAGTAACGTCTGCTTTTATCCTTTTTTTGAATTTACCTTTAAAAATCTTTAAACTATTTTCAGTATTTCCGAGTCAGTTTAAATTAAGTTGTGTTGTTTTTTCTTTCATTTCTTCTAATAAAATAAAATAAAAACTAAACCTTTTATGTTATCCAAGTTTCATTGTCATCAAAATTTTAAGTGACGTCTGCTTGTATCCTTTTTTTTTAATTTACCTTTAAAAATCTTTAAACTATTTTCAGTATTTCCGAGTCAGTTTAAATAAAGTTGTGTTGTTTTTTCTTTCATTTCTTCTAATAAAATTAAATAAAAACTAAACCTTTTATGTTATCCAAGTTTTATTGTCATCAAAATTTTAAGTGACGTCTGCTTGTATCCTTTTTTTTTTAATTTACCTTTAAAAATCTTTAAACTATTTTCAGTATTTCCGAGTCAGTTTAAATAAAGTTGTGTTGTTTTTTCTTTCATTTCTTCTAATAAAATAAAATAAAAACTAAACCTTTTATGTTATCCAAGTTTCATTGTCATCAAAATTTTAAGTGACGTCTGCTTGTATCCTTTTTTTTTTTAATTTACCTTTAAAAATCTTTAAACTATTTTCAGTATTTCCGAGTCAGTTTAAATAAAGTTGTGTTGTTTTTTCTTTCATTTCTTCTAATAAAATAAAATAAAAACTAAACCTTTTATTTTATCCAAGTTTCATTGTCATCGACATTTAAAGTAACGTCTGCTTTTATCCTTTTTTTGAATTTACCTTTAAAAATCTTTAAACTATTTTCAGTATTTCCGAGTCAGTTTAAATAAAGTTGTGTTGTTTTTTCTTTCATTTCTTCTAATAAAATAAAATAAAAACTAAACCTTTTATTTTATCCAAGTTCCATTGTCATCGACATTTAAAGTAACGTCTGCTTTTATCCTTTTTTTGAATTTACCTTTAAAAATCTTTAAACTATTTTCAGTATTTCCGAGTCAGTTTAAATAAAGTTGTGTTGTTTTTTCTTTCATTTCTTCTAATAAAATAAAATAAAAACTAAACCTTTTATTTTATCCAAGTTTCATTGTCATCGACATTTAAAGTAACGTCTGCTTTTATCCTTTTTTTGAATTTACCTTTAAAAATCTTTAAACTATTTTCAGTATTTCCGAGTCAGTTTAAATAAAGTTGTGTTGTTTTTTCTTTCATTTCTTCTAATAAAATAAAATAAAAACTAAACCTTTTATGTTATCCAAGTTTCATTGTCATCGACATTTAAAGTAACGTCTGCTTTTATCCTTTTTTTGAATTTACCTTTAAAAATCTTTAAACTATTTTCAGTATTTCCGAGTCAGTTTAAATTAAGTTGTGTTGTTTTTTCTTTCATTTCTTCTAATAAAATAAAATAAAAACTAAACCTTTTATGTTATCCAAGTTTCATTGTCATCAAAATTTTAAGTGACGTCTGCTTGTATCCTTTTTTTTTTAATTTACCTTTAAAAATCTTTAAACTATTTTCAGTATTTCCGAGTCAGTTTAAATAAAGTTGTGTTGTTTTTTCTTTCATTTCTTCTAATAAAATTAAATAAAAACTAAACCTTTTATGTTATCCAAGTTTCATTGTCATCAAAATTTTAAGTGACGTCTGCTTGTATCCTTTTTTTTTTAATTTACCTTTAAAAATCTTTAAACTATTTTCAGTATTTCCGAGTCAGTTTAAATAAAGTTGTGTTGTTTTTTCTTTCATTTCTTCTAATAAAATAAAATAAAAACTAAACCTTTTATGTTATCCAAGTTTCATTGTCATCAAAATTTTAAGTGACGTCTGCTTGTATCCTTTTTTTTTTTAATTTACCTTTAAAAATCTTTAAACTATTTTCAGTATTTCCGAGTCAGTTTAAATAAAGTTGTGTTGTTTTTTCTTTCATTTCTTCTAATAAAATAAAATAAAAACTAAACCTTTTATTTTATCCAAGTTTCATTCTCATCAAAATTTTAAGTGACGTCTGCTTGTATCCTTTCTTTTTTTTAATTTACCTTTAAAAATCTTTAAACTATTTTCAGTATTTCCGAGTCAGTTTAAATAAAGTTGTGTTGTTTTTTCTTTCATTTCTTCTAATAAAATAAAATAAAAACTAAACCTTTTATGTTATCCAAGTTTCATTGTCATCAAAATTTTAAGTGACGTCTGCTTGTATCCTTTTTTTTTTTAATTTACCTTTAAAAATCTTTAAACTATTTTCAGTATTTCCGAGTCAGTTTAAATAAAGTTGTGTTGTTTTTTCTTTCATTTCTTCTAATAAAATAAAATAAAAACTAAACCTTTTATTTTATCCAAGTTTCATTGTCATCGACATTTAAAGTAACGTCTGCTTTTATCCTTTTTTTGAATTTACCTTTAAAAATCTTTAAACTATTTTCAGTATTTCCGAGTCAGTTTAAATAAAGTTGTGTTGTTTTTTCTTTCATTTCTTCTAATAAAATAAAATAAAAACTAAACCTTTTATTTTATCCAAGTTTCATTGTCATCGACATTTAAAGTAACGTCTGCTTTTATCCTTTTTTTGAATTTACCTTTAAAAATCTTTAAACTATTTTCAGTATTTCCGAGTCAGTTTAAATAAAGTTGTGTTGTTTTTTCTTTCATTTCTTCTAATAAAATAAAATAAAAACTAAACCTTTTATTTTATCCAAGTTTCATTGTCATCGACATTTAAAGTAACGTCTGCTTTTATCCTTTTTTTGAATTTACCTTTAAAAATCTTTAAACTATTTTCAGTATTTCCGAGTCAGTTTAAATAAAGTTGTGTTGTTTTTTCTTTCATTTCTTCTAATAAAATAAAATAAAAACTAAACCTTTTATGTTATCCAAGTTTCATTGTCATCAAAATTTTAAGTGACGTCTGCTTGTATCCTTTTTTTTTTAATTTACCTTTAAAAATCTTTAAACTATTTTCAGTATTTCCGAGTCAGTTTAAATAAAGTTATGTTGTTTTTTCTTTCATTTCTTCTAATAAAATAAAATAAAAACTAAACCTTTTATTTTATCCAAGTTTCATTGTCATCGACATTTAAAGTAACGTCTGCTTTTATCCTTTTTTTGAATTTACCTTTAAAAATCTTTAAACTATTTTCAGTATTTCCGAGTCAGTTTAAATAAAGTTGTGTTGTTTTTTCTTTCATTTCTTCTAATAAAATAAAATAAAAACTAAACCTTTTATTTTATCCAAGTTTCATTGTCATCAAAATTTTAAGTGACGTCTGCTTGTATCCTTTTTTTTTTTAATTTACCTTTAAAAATCTTTAAACTATTTTCAGTATTTCCGAGTCAGTTTAAATAAAGTTGTGTTGTTTTTTCTTTCATTTCTTCTAATAAAATAAAATAAAAACTAAACCTTTTATGTTATCCAAGTTTCATTGTCATCAAAATTTTAAGTGACGTCTGCTTGTATCCTTTTTTTTTTAATTTACCTTTAAAAATCTTTAAACTATTTTCAGTATTTCCGAGTCAGTTTAAATAAAGTTGTGTTGTTTTTTCTTTCATTTCTTCTAATAAAATAAAATAAAAACTAAACCTTTTATTTTATCCAAGTTTCATTGTCATCGACATTTAAAGTAACGTCTGCTTTTATCCTTTTTTTGAATTTACCTTTAAAAATCTTTAAACTATTTTCAGTATTTCCGAGTCAGTTTAAATAAAGTTGTGTTGTTTTTTCTTTCATTTCTTCTAATAAAATAAAATAAAAACTAAACCTTTTATGTTATCCAAGTTTCATTGTCATCAAAATTTTAAGTGACGTCTGCTTGTATCCTTTTTTTTTTTAATTTACCTTTAAAAATCTTTAAACTATTTTCAGTATTTCCGAGTTAGTTTAAATAAAGTTGTGTTGTTTTTTCTTTCATTTCTTCTAATAAAATTAAATAAAAACTAAACCTTTTATTTTATCCATTTTTTTTCTGGCTTCTTCTGATTATCTCTGCCACTCTCACTAGTATTTTCCTCTTTTTAGTCTTTTAAGTTCACATGTATTATTCGACTTATTTACTTCCGAAACTAGGCAAGCAGGTTCACTGCTGCTGATGATAATATGGACAAGACCCGATCTCACAGCAGCAGCAGCAGCAGCACCTCTAAGAGTAGTAGTTATAATAATAACTTGGAACCGGCGAATTATTAGCATATTAATAGTTCGATTTTCATCGGTTTTTAATTAAAAAAAACAAACCATTACACGGGATTGAACCTAAAATCTTTCCACCCAATCCCGGCTCTATACCCGTTACGATAACATATAACATTTTCAATTTAATTTCGAATCGCTGTAGTTGTTATGAAATGACTACATTTTTCATCAAATGTGATAACGAAAAATTTGAGTTCATTCAAAGAATATGTATATCATAGAATTTACTAATATTTTTAATCGATAAATTCACCATTTTTTGCTATAAAATCATAAGGAGAGTTAAAAAACATTAGTTATTAAAAAAAAGTTCGGTTTTTTAATTATAAAAAAAAAACGATACACGGGATTGAACCTAAAATCTTTCCATCAACCCCCGGGACTCTAACCGTTGCGTTAACATGTCACATTGGCAAAATTGCAGTAAAAAATATTTATATACAAAAAAAGTTATGCAAAATAAAAAAAAGCGTTAGTCACTTATGTATGTACTTACTCTCCTGTTTGTGAACCCACATATTTTGTTGGAACTTTTTTTCTACTGAACCAATTTTCGAAAAAAAATTTTTCAAAATGTAGCTAATGAGGTGTTCTATCCAACTATATAACCTGTTTGAAATTTGGTTGCGAACAGAATTAGTGGTGGGGGTTTGAATGTGTCTTGATTCATTCAATTTCAGACTTAAGCATATATTCAACCACTACCGTGGTTGAATGATGTATATAGATGCCAAAAAATCACTTACCTAAAAAAATACTATTAAATGGGTAGTTTCATTCTTCATTGTTAAGAATTTATCCATGTTTATATTTTAAATTCCATGTATTTTTTTTTTAATAAAAGGATTTTTTAAAGTGAGGGTCCTAGAAAAGGGGCCCTGTCGGTGGAGCATTAGAATACGCCGACTGCCCCCCTGCAGAGGGTAAAAGTCCCTCAATGGGGGTCCTGGATATGACCTTAAACTATATCCAGTGGTCCTGGATATGACCTTAAACTATATCCAGTGGTGAGGCCCCAGCTTGTGGGCTTTGGGGAGTGTGGAGCCACCCTTTAATTACCATTGCTCCCAGGTCCACTCTGACCCGGAGTGGTAGTACCTGTTAGGGTCCCAACTATGGGTTAAATAGAAACCGACTTGAAAACAACAAATATATTCTATTAAAAATTTTTTCTTCAAAATCTTTGGATTCGGCATTAAATAATCCGAAAAGGGTTGATATGCCGTAAAACAAAAACAACCAACCAACCAACCTAGAAAAGGTAATTGTAGATATATAGTATATTACTTAAATAAAGTTCTTCTGACTTCTACGGTAGAAAAAATAAGTCCACGTTTGTGCTAATTTCGGAAAATTTATCCTGCCTAATACTATTTTATCTTTAGCCTAAGTACAGAGCGTGGAATTATTTTAGTTGGAAGAGAACGTGATTGAGTTTTGCTTGGGGGGGGGGGTGAATTTAAAAAGCTAACCAGAGAAAAGACAAATGCATATATAAATGAAAATACACATAATTACAAAATCAAATAAGAAATTTAAAAGAGAAGAAATGACAAAGTTAGTATTTTTTAGGACTAGGGTGATTTGGATAATACTTATCTTGCGCCACGCTCGACGGCATTTTTTAAAGCGAGGGTCGTAGAAAATCGCATTTTCGGAAAGTGTTTTGTGCGAAGCATTAAATAGCTGCTGCTAAAATGAAATTAAAAAAAAAATTTTTTTTTATATTACATTTTCACCCCAAACAAGGCAAATTGCCACTTTGGTGTAGGGGGCTAATATCAGGGGCAACAACCACCGGGACACTATGTAGGGATTTGGGCAGCAAGATGTCGGTTCACGTTCCACTTGAACTGGTGCCGTCAGTACAGTTGGGGAAGCAGGGACCTGGAATGGAATTCCAGAGTCTAGCGGTTCTGGGGAAGAAACTACTGGAGTAGAAAGATCTTTTACATCTAGGGATCTCTACTGTATGGGGGTGGGACCTAGCTGCCTGTCGGGTTTGTCGAGGGTGTCTATGTCGTGGGGGAACAAGTCTGCAGTTCATCAGAGCATTCACCATTAAAATACTTGTAAAAGAAGAAGAGGGATGCAAGGTTTCGTCGATGGAACAAGGGCTGAAGCTTAGATGCCAGTTCATGGCCTATCAGATTGGCGACTCTTTTTTTAACCTTATCTAGGAGCGAGAGACTAGTAGCAGATGCACCAGCCCAAATGTGACAACAATACCCCATACATGGGCGAATGGTGGCCTTATAGAGGTACAGGATACTTTCAGGTGTCAGTAGTTTTCTAGCACGGTAGAGAGAGCCTACCTTTTTTTCAGCGGCCCTGGCAATGTTTTCAATATAATTGTCCCAACTTATGTTTCCTGTGAACGTTAAGCCAAGCAGTTTGAAAGATGTACTCTCAGACAGGGAGTCACTGGCCATTGCTATTGGTGGCAGATAAGGTTTCTTGTAATTATTGAAGGAAACCAGTTTAGTCTTGGCAGCATTGAATGTGACCATCCATTTATGTCCCCATTCCACTACATCCTCTAGTGTTTTTGCCATTTCTTTAGATATGTGTTCATTTGTTTTCCTGTCATGCCTGTTATAGAGTGTAGTGTCATCAGCATATATACCCATCTCAGAGGCAATTTTGTCGGGGAGGTCATTAATAAATATCAGGAACAATAGAGGTCCAAGAATAGACTCCTGAGGCACTCCCGCATTCATATCATACTGTTTAGATGTTTGACCGTCGAGGACAACCTGAATTTTTCTCTTATCTAAGAAGGATTTAATTATGCTAAGTATTCTACCAGTGATACCGTATGATTTAATTTTCCTGAAGAGACCCTCATGCCATACCCTGTCAAAAGCCTTGGATATATCTAGAGTTACCGCTCTGCCCTCCCCGGCTTTGTCCAGTGAATGGTATATACGTTCAGAGATTACAGTGAGGATGTCAGCTGTGAAACGGGCTTGTCTAAATCCATATTGTTTGTCAGTCAGAAGTTTAGCATCTGTAAGGTGCCGGACTAGAGCATGGTTAATTATGGTCTCAACTATTTTGGCAAAAAGTGGGAGGAGGCTAATGGGGCGATAATTTGATGGGTCAGTTCTTTTACCAGAATTCTTGAATATTGGTACCACAGAAGCAGTTTTTCAACAGCCCGGAAAGCATGATTCATTAAGGCATTTGTTGTTGATTTTAGAGAGAACTGGGGCTACTTCGGCTGAGCACTTTTTTAATAGCACAGCTGGGATCAGATCAGGTCCACATGCTTTTGAAGTGTCAAGATTTTTTATGATAGCATGTACCTAAGCAGGGGTGATTTTAAGATCGTCTAGCGAGGCGTCTGTCCGCAAAGGAAATTCAGGCAGGGGGTGGTTGGAAGGGTCCAGTGTCGAGTTCGAGGCAAACCCGGCTGGCAAGCATATTAGCCTTGTCGGTTGCTGAGCAAACACCCTTGTGATTGTTGGTTAGCGGGGGAATTGTTGATTGCCCATTATTTACTACACTGTTGTAGATTTTCCAGAGGTCACGATTTCCTAATTTTTGTGCTTCGATGAATTTTTTTGTGGTTTCAGTAAATTCTCTCTTGTCTGTCGCTATTTCTTTCTTAACGTTACTTCTAGCTTCTATATACTTCTGTTTGTTTGAACTGGACTTATGTCAGTTAAATCTGCGGTATGCATGCTGCCTTTGAGCAATGGCAGTTGCACAAGTCGAAGTAAACCGTTGGGGAGAGTGGGGCTTGCTATAAAATTTCCGCATGGGAACATGTGCTTCCATTGCTGTTTTGAACCATTCAGTGGTCTCATTTGCGCACTGTTCAGCAGGAAGAGAAAAAATATTTCTGATAAAATCTCTGATGGCTTCCCAATCAGCCTTTTAATAATATCTCGTTGTTTTGAGCACTGGCTCTTCAGTTTTGGGTCTAGAATTTAGGGCGATTTCTACCATTATCACTGCATGGTCAGCGTTCCCGAGTGGGCTGTTAGCATTTGTTGTACAATCCTCGGAAACTGTAGTCAGAAACAGATCTAGAAGTGATGCTTGTTGTTCTTGCTGGTCAGGGAAACGGGTTGGAAACGTAACCATTTGTGATAGGGAGTCTGCTATAGCAAAACTATGTGTTGTGCTGCCCGCTGCATCTGTGTAAGTAGAGAATCCAAGCCAGTTTTTGCGGTGGACATTAAAGTCACCAAATACATGTACTTGTGCGCTAGTGTCGAGGGAGAGTACTGTGTCTATGCTGTCAGAGACTTTGTTTATTATGGTGCAGTCCTGGGTCGAGGGAGAGCGGTAGAGAAAATAAAAGTAGCTAATGTTATGTTGTATGTTTAGTCTAAAGCACATAAAGGCTTGATCGTCCATTTCTAGGTTTGTTTCTCTCGTCAGGGGGAGGGTGTTACGAATGTAGACTCCAAGTCCATGCATATGTCTGTCAGAGTCCTTACGGCAGAGATGGAGATAGCCAGGCATATTAAAGTAGTTAGAGGGGATGGAGGAGTGTAGGTTAGTCTCGCTTAGTGCTAGGATATCCGGGGTATTTGTTAGGAGAAATGCTTCAACATCAGCTAAATTAGTTCTAAGCCCACGGATGTTAGTGAATGCAAGCCTCAAGGGAGGAGGCAAGTTGAATTTGTTTGTCCCTAGGCCTGGTTTAAGCTTATTTTTAGATTTTAGTGTCATCATGTTTTTAAAGAGTTTCAGTTAGGTGAGGGGGAGCTGAACAAGAGGTTATGCAGGATATCAGACATGCAACACAAGTAGACCATCAATTGACCTTTCTTCAACTAGGACTGTGGCCTCGGAAAAGCCCATCGGGGATGAGTGCAGGGTCCCTTTCCATGCGCAACATGGCACTACAAACATCCCGATATTATACAACTGTTGATGGAGCAGCCGCTCTAAGCGCTACCAAAGAGTTAGGGCACCTGTACTACCAGTTGGGAACAGCAGCCAGGAACTGTCAATCCGGTACCCTCAGCCCATCAGAAGAAGATCACCCCAATATAATTGCACAGGCACTCAAGCACTCCCAAATGCCCAGTTATGAAGGCTGGGATGTGTCGGAAACAAGTGTTTTATCGATTCACCTGTGATAGGCAAAGAAGGAGTATGGAAGCCAGCGATAGACAGAGCCTATCTACTCCTTAAGCAATTTAGGTTTGCAGACCGGTAATTTGTTTTAGCCACCAGCTCTAGGAAGGTTGTCGTCCAAGACTGGAGAGGCCTCCATCCCCTTTGGTTTAGTTTCAGAGTTTTCCTTCTCCTAGACGGGTGATCTGGGAAGATCTACTGGGTCCATCAGCCCTGAGAGGGTTTGCTCCTGTCTTTTTCTCTCTTACTTTCCCTCTCTGTATTCCACAAATCCCAAAACCTCAACATGAAATATCTCCAGAATAAAAACTCGATTAAACCTAGAACCCCATCTTCCAACGTAGACCCCTACTACCAGGTCTCCTTCTCCAACATCAGGGGTCTACGTTCCAACCTTCCAGAGGTTGAAACCCAATTACAGGAGACGAAACCGGACATATTATTTCTAAGTGAAACTGGAATAGGGCCGACCACTTTCCTAGATGAGTTCATAATTACCGGATACTCTAATTTAACAGCTAAATCTGACACCCAAGATCGCCATGGGCATGGAATATGTGCCTACATTAAGGATGGCTTCCCGTGTGGCAGGGATATCTCTAGAGAAGATCCTAATTTACCCTATATGTGCTTCAGGGTTGCACTTGCTAACACCACTGCATTTATATTTGCCCTCTATAGGCCCCACAACAGCGGAGTTACTATCTTTAAGAGCATATCTGAGAAAATAGACCACATACTGTCTTCACATCCCTCAGCTAACATCCACATCTGTGGTAACTTCAACGTCCATAACGTGGAATGGCTGACCCATTCAAATAAGACTGATGATGAGGGGAGGTTTTGTCATGATTTTGCCATTGCTTATGACCTCACTCAGATTGTTCGTAAACCCACCCGTGTGCCCGATACACCCGGTCAATATGCAAGCCTCCTAGACCTTTTTCTCTCAACTTCCGCTGAGCTATGTTCATGTTCCATTCATTCTCCTCTAGGATCCTCCGACCACTCCATCGTATCAGTTAAGATAAAAACGAAATGTAAGAAGCTCCCAGATGTACCCCTCGACTGTACTGTATACCGATACTCTATGGCTGACTGGGATAGCTTCCGTACATTCATATCTGATTTACCTCTGCACTCCATGTTTAAAAAGGAAGTGTCCTCTATAGTATCAGATCTGACCGAATGGTTAATTGTAGGCATAGACCAATTCATACCATCTAAAAAATTCCAACAAAAACCTAACAGCCAGCCCTGGTTCTCCCCAGAATGTGCTGCTGCTATCGCGCACAGAAATCACTTTTTCCATAGCTACCAACGTAATAGATGCACTGAAACTAAAGCTGCTTTCAGGACTACCAGCAATCACTGTAAAAGAGTAATAAAAAATGCAAGAGAGCTATATGCCCAGTCTGTTAAATCCAAGGTAGCTGATCAGCGGCTTGGTTCCCACCAGTTTTGGCAAATAACAAATAGGATCCTGAACAGAAGTGTGCGTTCTATCCCAACCATTATTAATGGACCAGAGGTCATCTCGTCAGCATCAGACAAGGCCAAACTAATTGCAAAGAACTTTGCAGCTAATTCTACTCTATGCAACGAAGGCCATCGACTCTCCATATTTCCTCCTATAACACAGAACAAGCTAGGTAACATACAAATATCCATGCATGAGGTCGCCAAGCTAATCAAGAACCTAGATTCCAGTAAAGCAACTGGCCCTGATGGCATCCCAATTATAGTGTTAAAAAAGCTTCAACCAGAACTTGCTCCCATACTTACGAAACTGTTTAAGCGCTGCCTTAAGGAGAAGTGCTTTCCGACTCCCTGGAAGACCTCATCAGTTTGCCCTGTATTTAAGAATTCAGGTGATAAGTCATCTCCCTCTCAGTACAGACCAATAAGTCTCCTGTGTGTTATGAGTAAGTTGCTGGAATCTATATTAAATAGAGAAATAGTCAACCACCTCAGAAGGAATAACCTTCTTAGTGACACACAATATGGTTTCCACTCTGCAAGATCTTCCGCAGATGTGCTGACGGTTATATCCCACAGGATTAGTGAATCTCTTGACAAAGGCTTCCTTTCTAGGGCAATTGCTCTTGACATATCAAAGGCCTTCGACAAGGTATGGCATAAGGGTCTACTTCACAAGATTTCACGCCATGGTATAACTGGAAATGTTTTCTCAATCATTAAATCATTTCTCTCCGATAGGCTAATAAGAGTAGTGGTAGATGGACAAAAATCGGAGGCCTGCAATATAAATGCTGGAGTCCCTCAGGGGTCAATCCTAGGCCCAACTCTCTTCCTGATCTACATCAATGACCTCCCTAAACACATACTTAAATCATTCGTTGACATCTATGCTGATGACACGACCATCTACGTCAACACATCAAAGGCTGTAAATGACAAAGTTCTCTCTGATTCTCTCTCCTCTGATCTCGAGCGCGTGGTTCAGTGGGGGAAGATGTGGCTGGTTACCTTTAATGCATCCAAAACCAAACTCCTATCCTTACATCATCAACGCTCTGATCCCCATCTGGCATCAATTGTGATGGATGGCTCTCGTCTGGGTGAGTTTTGACAAGCTTCTGGGTTTGACCTTTACTCCTGATCTGAAATGGAAAACATGTGGGGCCTATAGAGGGCAAATATAAATGCAGTGTTGCCAAGGTCGCTGGAAAGATGGTGGGATCCTTCTACCGCTCCAGAAGATATCTCACTACTGATGCAATTCTCTATCTATATAAGAGCCAAGTACGTCCAAGGATGGAATACTGCTGCCATATCTGGGCAGGAGCTGCTAAAAACAGCCTATCCTGCCTTGACAGAGTACAAAATAGACTTCGTGGCTTAGTGGGGGATGCCCTTTTCTCTACCCTGCAACCTCTCTCCCACAGAAGAGACGTTGCGAGCCTATCCTTGTTTTATCGTTATTTCCATGGCAGGTGCTCGTCTGAACTCCAATCTCTGGTCCCCCCTCGCCAATCTTTCACGAAAAACACCCGTCTAGCTGAATCCACTGTGAAAAATTTCCCCAACTCTATATCTGTGCCTAAATCAAAACGTGGATTCCATGAACAAAGCTTCTTTCTTAGAACTGCACGCCTGTGGAACTCTGTTCCGTCTGCCTGCTTCTCACCGGACTACAACTTGGATGTGTTCAAGTCCTATGTTAACAAATTTCTAATGAACCGCCCCCTTAAGTAAACACTTCATCAAACCTCCACACTAACGTACTGTACTTGCAATAACCCTTATCCCTGAGTGGCTTCCGGGCCTTGGTAAGTGGTGATCACTGTGTAAAAAAAAAAAAAAAAAGAAGATAATTTCAGTTTTCCTTTAAGAGTTATAGAGAGTTTTAAATTAATATATACAAAACTGAATTTTAGAGGACATATACTTGACTAACAGAATAAATTCTGTAAAATACCGTGATCTACAAATCGGTAACTAGGCTCACATAAATAAGTGCTCATAACTTAATTGGTAATATACTAAAAAATGATCAAACTTGTAAATAGTTCAACAGTAAGTATTACTTAAATAAAACTACACAAAACTATATTAAACTTATATCTTAGTCCAATTAGACTACTCAAAATTAATTTAAGTAAATTTAAGTTTCTTCTAGGGAGTATCGGATTTGGTTTAGTATTGTTTGTTGCAAAACCATCTAGGAAGAGGCAATTGTTATGTAATTAAAAAAAAACAAAAAAACAAAAAAACAATACGTACGCATTTTATGGTCTGGAAGTGGGTGATCATTTAATGTTCCCTCACTCTGCAGTCAGTCTAAAGTTTAAAATTTTATTTCATTTTGTGTAAATTTCTCTTTGTTAATTTATTTAATGCGGACTATTTTCCTCGTCTTTCTTAGATGTTGTTTCACGACGTTTCGGCCAACTATTCGACGGGATAGGACCTCTGAATCTCCTAACTGCATTCTCAGCAATTACTGCCATTCATAGTAGTTGTCTTCTCACTGAAAATGCAGTTAGGAGATTTTTTTTTTTTTTTTTTTTTTTTACACAGTGATCACCACTTATCAAGGCCCGGAAGCCACTCAGGGATAAGGGTTATTGCAAGTACATCATGTTAGTGAGGAGATTTTATGAAGTGTTTAATTAGGGGGGCGGTTCATTAGGAATTTGTTAACATTAGACTTGAAGACATCCAAGTTGTAGTCCGGAGGGAAGCAGGCAGACGGAACAGAGTTCCACAGGCGTGCAGTTCTAAGAAAGAAGCCCTGCTCATGAAATCCGCGTTTTGATTTAGGCACAGATATAGAGTGGGGGAAATTTTTCACAGTGGATTCAGCTAGACGGGTGTTTTTCGTGAAAGATTGGCGAGGGGGGACCAGGGATTGGAGTTCAGACGAGCACCTGCCATGAAAGTAAGGATAAAACAAGGATAGGCTCGCAACGTCTCTTCTGTGGAAGAGGGGTTGCAGGGTAGAGAAAAGGGCATCCCCCACTAAACCACGAAGTCTATTTTGTACTCTGTCAAGGCATGATAGGCTGTTTTTGGCAGCTCCTGCCCAGATATGGCAATAGTATTCCATCCTTGGCCGTAGATTCGGAGTTCTTATCCTGTCGCGGTTACCACCTGACGAAGGACGGAATAGTGATGACAGATTTCCTGGCAAAGGGTACCACAATTACAGCCAATATATATATATATATATATATATATTGATGTAATATATATATACATATATTGATGCAATATATATATATATATATATATATCTTGATGCAATATATATATATATATATATATATATATTGATGCAATATATATATATATATATATATATATATATATATTGATGCAACTTATGTATATATATGTATGTATATATATATATATATATATATATATATATATATATATATATATTAATGCATACTTTAGCTGGTAAGTACCTAACTGGATAGGAATGAACTCTAATGCATGTCAGGGGTAGAAATGTTTAGTGAAGACCGTTAGGCGGTTAGTATGTGAAAGTTAGGAACTTGAGGTTAAGGATTCCACTACTAAGGCATATGTATGATGTAGGGTGTTAGTGGCAGCTAGTGGGGGGGCAGATTGTTAGCTTTCAAGGGTCAGGGTTATTTACTTACAGAATACAGTAGAGTTTCATTTGGATTTAGAGTTTACAATATTGTTTTAGTTTGGGAGAAAGGAATAAAATTTTTCCCTTCTTTTTATGTTGCATGCAGGTTAGACATAGGCAGTCGTTTTGGAAGTAAAGAGAAACAATTATTTCGTCGTGATTCGGAATTCATATTTTTAGGTAGTCATTAAGGTTGGGGATAAAACATTGTATCTATTCAGAAAAAAGTCCTAGTGCCGCAGCTAATATCACTGTAGATTTCAGTTACAATTATAGTAACAGTTAATTATAAACTATATCCAGAGGTTTGGCAGAAATATCAGCGAGGCCTCTTTATCAATACAAGCGAGCATAGGTTAATTGTAGATATTAAGTATATTACTTAAATAAAGTTCTCTTCACTTACGGATTTGTCCAAGGGACATAAATAATTTCTCTTTTTTATTGCGTGTGTTAACCAAAATTAGTATTTTTCGTCCTCCGTAGTTAAAAAGAAATGCCCATTCACTTATAAGTTTTCCCCTAGAACAAAAAAATCTGCTTCATCGATTTTTTTAAATTTTTTATGAAATACACAAGTTTTTGATTGATATATTTTAATACTTCTTCATCGACTAATTTTTTTTTTTTGATATCTAAAAAAAAAAAAGAAAACATTCAATGAAATAGAAAAATTTGCCGTCAGCATCTAGTATTTACTTGACGATGTAAGCATAACGTGAGCTTTCATTAAAAAAAAGAATCAAAGTGTTTTTTTTTTTAAAAAAAGGTTTTACACTTTCAACTTTACAGGTAAATTTCCCCCAAAATTATTCTTTTTGTTTGTTTTAAATTAGAATATTTTCTTTATTGATCTTTTATCTTCAATTTGTGATATATAAAACTTTGGCCCATGAATTAATTATTAAAATTTTAATAGACATTTAAAAATGGGGGGGGGGGTGAAAAAAAAAACGTTTGTCTAAAATATTATATTTGGTTTATTGGAAAGAGCATAAAGTTTCACATTGACCCTGAAAAAATATTGTAAAAATTGAACCAATAGAAAAATTCTGATAGATTTTTAAAGTTTAAAAAATGAAAAATATTCAACTCGTAAACTTCTATAGATTTTATTACGTAAAACAAAATGGCTGCATAAAGGCGCGCCAGCATTTTGTAAACATTTTGTAAACACTGTTTTTTAAAAACTAAAAAAAATAATATTTCTATTATTTTTTTTAACAACTTTAATAGTTTATTTTGGAAGTATATTCCATACAGAAAATAAACAATCCACTTTAAAAAGAGAAATTACGAGTTTTTTTATATTTTATTCACAGTTTTCTGTTAGGGGTATCAAAAATTTTTCTCCACATTTCTGATGCACCTAACTATTCAGTTCCCCCACTCCCGGGGGAGCTGCCCCCCTTCCACTTCACTCTCCACATTAAAAAACGGCCGTGTGCCTAATTTGCTCAGTGAGGAAAAAACAAATAAATACAAACCCCACATATAAGACTCTTGTAGCAATACATTATATGTTAATGTAAGGGAAACCCCTCCTTGTCACTCTCCACATTAAAAAAAAAAGGTATTTTTTTTTAGATTAGGTCCACCTCCATAATTTTCTTTTAAATGACGACTTTAAAAGTTATCGACTATGCTGATTACGAAAATCACATCGAAAAATTGCAGAAATAAGTAGTTATCGAGATATAAAAAGTTGTATTACGCATTTTATTCTTTGGCGGCCATCTTTGTTGCGCGCATGTGCGCGCAATATACAAATCTACGTGCGTAACAAAGATGGCCACTAAAGAATACAATGCATATTACTATGACGAGATCCCTGGCAACAACAGATGATCTTGCTTTTCAAATCGAGGAAGAGAAGATGGGAGAGGATGAGGTATGGTTGGGGGGGGGCATGCTGACACTTGGTCAAGGAAAAACAGATGTTTATGAAAAATGTCCAGGAGAAATAAAATATTTCAATGGGAAATAAATAGTTATCGCTTATCACATCAGTACCGGGGTGGGGTTTTTAAGAGAAAGACAAACGACTACACATCTATCAACAATAGAATTTAATATTGTCTTTCATTGTACTACTGTATTGCTGGAAAGGTTGTTTTTAAAATCTCTGTTGAGCGAGATGAAGAATGGGGGTCAAAAAGTAGGGGTCACCGCCAGGCATTGTTCGACCTGGGTGACTAATCATGCCTAATTGGTAACAAGTAAAAAACTTCAGTGCAGGTGGGGGGGGTGAGGTCTGGTAGAGATAGGCTCTAAAGAAAAAGAAAGAATAACTCCAAAAGGGTGGAAGGAGGAATTACTGATTTGATAAAAACGATTGGCTTTTTAGAGTTAGAGTCCCTTTTACTGGCTGGCATTCGAGGCGTCCACATCGCTCTCACCCCGCCTGGGGGGGGGGGCAAAACCCTCATAAGAGCTAAGTTGAAAAGCTCTTGTTCTTAGCTGGGAAATTGATTAGTGGAACTTACGTATACAACCTGCATCATGAAGCTTGAATCAAAGAACTCGACTAAACAAGTGTAAAACGATTTATGAATAATTATTTTGTTTCGTTATATAAAAATGTCCCAGTTTTTCCTTGTTTCTCGATTTGCCAGCCTGGATGAAGATGCAGTTTGTTTCAGGTATGCCCTGACGCCAGATGATGAAGGAGACAGACTGGATCCAGCACGAAGCCAGAGTGACGGCCGAAATCGACAATGTTGCCACACGGACTTAGGGTCATGTACATTTCGTGTGCCCTGAGCAGCAGAAAGATATTTTCCAGTGACCAGTGAGAGTCTGGTCACCCTTGAGGGGTCCACCACTAGACAAGTAAGAATGTAGCCCTGCTGGGTTGCATCTATGGTCCTGTGAACTGGGAGTGACGAACACAGCCAGAAGTACATCACAAGTATGCTCCCGTGAACTAGGGTAGCGACGGATGCGGCCCGGCCCTCGGGCAGAGAGGGGGTAGGGTTATATTTCAACTTTTTATATCTCGATAACTACTTATTTCTGCAAAATTTCAATGCGGTTTCCGTATTCAGCATAGTCGAAAACCTATGCAAGTCGTCATTTTAAAAAAGATTGTGAAGGTGGACCTAATCTAAAAATTTACCAATAAAAAACGGCCTTGTGCCTGATTTGGTCAGTGGGAAACAAATAAATACACAGAGTTAGAATTTCCGAAATTTCGTCCTAAAAGCAAATTTAAATGGATTATCTCTCCTGGTTCGTAACTCTTCAACAACAAAAAAAACAAAAAACAAAACAAAAAAGAAATCCCTCTCTGATTGTGAGTTCGTCAACCAGAAAACCCTCCATTTCCAGCGCATCTGTTCTAAAAAAGACAAGAACCAAAAAAGTAAGTAAAATATTATTTATAGACATATATGCAGTTTTGGGCTGTAAAAATGGCGTTGCATGACTAAAAAGGGACCGATTTTGAAATTACACCGTTGGTACGTTTTAAATGTCAACACGTGGTTAAAATTTAGATGCCAGGGAGGGAACTTATTCGGGCACCTGTCATTAGTGGATCTGCACTATTTTTTTTTTTTTTTTTTTTAAATAGTATTTCCAAGTTTAATTAAAGTTTTACGATATCTGTTTTCGGTACTTCTACAGTTTATCGCCGAAAATGGGGGTTTGTATTACTGTACACATAGATTCGAAAAAGTTGTCAAAAAACAAATATATAAAAAATAAATGTTATCAAATGCAAGATAAGTTACTTTTCTACAAAACTGGATATATTTTTTGTGTTTTTATTCAATGTAACATATTTATTCAGCTCGAAAAACAGTGTTTACCGATGTATTGGAACATTCAAGATGGTGTCTGATTCTTTCTTTAACACGGTAAGTTTGGGAAAAGGTGTTATAAATAAAAAACCGAATAAAATATTGTTAAAAACTCGCTCAATATATGTTACCGTGACATAGGTTGACATATATTCGGCGGGTTTTTAATAGTATTTTCTCTAGTTTATTATTTATAACACCTTTTCCCAAACTTACGGTGTTAACGAGGGTGTGAGACGCCATCTTGAATTTTCCAATACATCGGTAAACACTGTATGTTTTTCGAGCTGAATAAACATGTTACATTGAATAAAAACACTAAAAATATATCCAGTTAGGTAGAAAAGTAACTTATTTTGCCTTTGATAACATTTATTTGCTATATATTTGTTTTTTGACAACTTTTTCGAATCTATGTGTACAGTAATACAAACCTAAAAAAAACAACAAATATACTACAAATAAATGTTACCAAAGGCAAGATAAATTACAGGTTTGAGGTTTGTATTACTATACTAGGCACCGCCAAAACTGGGGGGTGGCAGGTCAGTACTTTTTGACGGACCGTCTTTTTAAAAATCTACCAAAAATCAGGTAATTATCCGATCAATACGAAATTTTCAGCGATTATTAGGAGAAGAATGAACTTTATAACAGTGTACTTATTTTTCATAAACGATATTTATATATATATATATATATTTGCTTACAACCCCCCCCCCCTTGTTTTGAAGTGGGAATAAATATGCTTAAAATAATCATCTGAAACTGTACAAAACATATTGTGTTGTTGTAAGGGACAGAATTATAGATTCAAAAAAAAAAAAAAAAAATTGTTTGCATACCTTATTTTGATGTCTGAATATCAGAACTTCGATTGTGTTTAATTATCCCGCTTTTGAGTTTTGAAGTGTGAAATTCGGTGAATATGTTAAATAAAATAATTAATTTAAGTTAAGCAAAACAAAAAAAATTTTTTTTAATATTTATACGAAAAAAGCCATTTTAAAATTTTTGATAAAAAAATTAACAATTTCTTTTTAGCGAGCCGAATAATGCATGACCATTATTAAACAGGGCATGCTTTGAATAATCGATACAAAAAAAAAATTTCGATAAATATTGTGCCCTTTGTGTTAAAAATAGCATCATTTTTTTCGATCCCGTTTGAAAACGTTTGCCGCCTTTCGACTACGGTGGACCAAACGCGCTGAAATAATTTTTTTTATTCTGCTTTAAATTCCCCCCCCCCATTTTGGGGAGCCTGGCCCTCACACACATACACATTAAAAATTAAAATCATACAAATGGTCACCCATCTGGTACTGGCCAGCCTCAGCTTAATAATACATTGAAAATTTCGTCATTGAAAAATAAGTTTTTTTGGCCTGTTTGGTCTTCCATAGTTTTCTCCTTATCAAACGAAAACGTAAACAGAGTCGATCTGAACTCTACGTCCACGCGAAATATCTGGTTACCTATATGAATAAGTGGAATTATTTGAAATTCAGGTATTTATATTATAATATTTTTGCATTTTCTCTTAGAAAATCATCCTAAATCTTAGTTAGACAATAAATAAATAAATTAATTATTTCAAAAACCCTTTTTTTTTTAAAAATATTTAAGTACGTTTTTTGTGCAAGACAAAAAATGTCAATTGTTAACTTTTTGGGAAAATTTAACATTTAAAATTGAATTAAAAATAGTAGAAAAAGTTTTACATTATTCTGTTTTCTATATGATAAAATTCAGGGTTTTATCTTTCTGGAAAAAAAAAGTTACTCAGAAATAATGGATTTTAATAAATGTAATTTAGTTTTAAAAAACAACAACAACTTGATTTTGCGGCCATTTTTGGCGGTGCCTATACTATACACATAGATTCGAAAAAGTTGTCAAAAAACAAATATATAACAAATAAATGTTATCAAAGGCAAGATAAGTTACTTTTCTATCTAACTGGATATGTTTATAGTGTTTTTATTCAATGTAATATGCTTATTCAGCTCGAAAAACAGTGTTTATCGATGCATCGGAAAATTACAAATGGCGCTAACTCTCTGTTGAACACGGCAGGTTTGGGAAAAGGAGTTAAAAATAAAAAAAATATACAAAATACTATTTAAAAACTACTGAATATATGTCAGCCTATGTCACGGTGGGTAACATATATTGAGCGAATTTCTAACAGTATTTTGTGTAGTTTTTATTTTTAACACCTTTTCCTGAACTTACCGTGTTAAAGAGAGTCGGGCGGGCGCCATTTTGAATTTTCCAATACATCGGTAAACACTGTATGTTTTTCGAGCTGAATGTTACATTGAATAAAAACACGAAAATTATATCCAGTTTGGTAGAAAAGTAACTTATCTTGCCTTTGGTAACATTTATTTTTTATATATTTGTTTTTTGACAACTTTTTCGAATCTATGTGTGCAGTAATACAAACCCGAAAAGTTTAATTAAAGTCTTAAGATATCTGTTTTTGGTACTTCTACAGTTTATCGCCGAAAATGGAGACACCATGTTTTTTTTTGTTTTTTTCGGGCACCTGTCATTAGAATGAGAGGGCGTAAATCAGTATTTTAAACTCCTATGACCGAAGCAGTAAGCACTAGCAGGAAAAAATAACAAAACAAAAAAAAAAAAAACATATATCCGTAACTGTTTAATTGGAAATGTTTTGATTTAATTAATGAAAACGGAAGTTTTTTATGAAACATTATACATATATGAACAAATGATTAATAAAACAGAGGGCAGGAATTAGCAAAATGCAGGATCGGATTTTGCATATAAAAGTATTTAATGAAACTACAAGTAAGTCACAGATCTTACTTGGTTAAAAAAACAAACAAACAAAAAAAAAAGGGTGAGTTAAGGGGAATAGGAGGTAAAAGAAAAATGATAAAAAGATTTCACATGAATGGATAGTCCGGTGGAGGGTATATATAATATAAAGCTGAATGTCTGTGTGTGTGTGTCTGGTCACGAATAGGCTTCTATACGGTTGACTATTAAAAAAAAAACTGATTACATATAATGATAGAAGATGTATCGAGACACAGGAATGGGTATGTTTGATCTGGCAGAACGGTGGTTCATTAAAATTGTGGGGTCTGTGTTCGTGCCTGGTCCACAAAGTATGGAAATAAAAAAATAAAAAATAAAAAAAAGACGTTTACAAGTGTTTTTGATATAGATGTACATAAGAATACTTTGATAAGTATGTTTTAACTTAAATAGGGATGGTATAATAAAATTGAATGGAAATAGGCACAAACTTTAATAAAGACTTTTCATATCTATCTGCGTAAGTATACTTTGATAATTATGTTTCAGTTTGAAGAAATATGGTATAATAAAATTATGGGGTGTTCGTTCGCACCTGACCTCCATAGAATGGAAATATGTCACAAAGTTTAACAAGGTTTTTTAATATAGATCCACAGAATATTGTGATAAGTGTTTCAGTGTGAACAGGTATGGTATAATAAATTATGGGTTTTATCTATTTTATTTTTACTTTCATTATATTTTGCTTTGGTTTTGATACCCCCAAATTTGAAGCCATCTCTTTACAACCCTTCCTTTTCATAACCTATCATACTTTCATAAATCAGAGTCCATTTTCATATATAAAACAGAAAATAAAATATTTGGGTTTGTTTTACTGTACACATAGATTCAAAAAAGTTGTCAAAAAACAAATATATAACAAATGTTATCAAAGGCAAGATAAGTTACGTTTCTACCCACTGGATATGTTTTTAGTGTTTATATTTAATGTAATATGTTTATTCAGCTCGAAAAACATACAATGTTTACCGATGTATTGGAAAATTCAAAATGGCGGTCGACTCTCTCTTTGAGGCGGTAAGTTTGGGAAAATTAATTATAAATAAAAAAACAGACAAAATACTGTTAAAAACTCGCTCAATATATGTTACCGTGACATAGGCTGACATATATTCGGCGGGTTTTTAACAGTAATTTCACTGGTTTTTTTATTTATAACTCCTTTTCCCGATCTTACCGTCTTTGTGAGAGAGTCGGCCGCCATTTTGAATTTTCGAATACATTGGTAGGTGTGTCAGAAATTTCGTGAAAAATGTTGAATAATTCCACCCGGTCTTTTCAAGCTTATAACTCCTCGAAAAATGTAATTCAAGCCCTATTTTTTTTTTTTTCAATTAAAGGAGCAACGAGCAAGGTTTCATTAAAAAAACAAAAAGAAAACAAACAACGTTGTTTTTTTTTAAAAAAAGGTTTTAAACTTCGGACTTTACAGGTAAATTTCTAAAATAACCACTACTTTTTTTGTTTTAAATTTGAATATATTATTTATTGATCTTTTGTCTTCAATTTGTGATATATAAAACTTTGGTACATAAATTAATTATTTACTTTTTAATAGACATTTCAAAATGGGAGGCGTGAATTATTCGACCCCCTGTCTTTCCAAGCTTATAACTACTCGAAAAATGTAATTCAAGCCCTAATTTTTTTTTTCAATTTAAGGAGCAAGGACCAAGGTTCCATTAAAAAAAACAAAAAAACAAATAACATGGTTTAAAAAAAAAAAGGTTTTAAACTTCAAACTTTACAGGTAAAATTCTAAAAAACACTACTTGTTTTTTGTTGTAAATTTGAATATATTATTTATTGACCTTTTCTCTTCAATTTGTCAGTAAATTAATTATTTACTTTTTAACAGAAACTTGAAAATGGGGGTCGGGGCGTGAATTAAAAAAAAAAAATGTTTGCCTAAAATATTATATTCGGTTTATTGGAAAGAACATAACATTTCACATTGACCCTGAAAATATCGTAAAAATAGAATCAACAGAAAAATTTTGATAGATTTTTAAAGTTTAAAAATTGAAAAATATTGAGTTCGGAAATTTCATTACTGTTTAAAAAAAAAATATTTCTATTACTTTTAAAACAACTTTAATAGTTTATTTTGGAAGTATAATCCATAAAGAAAATAATCATTACAAGTTTTTTATATTTTATTCGCAGTTTCGTGTTAGGGGTGTCAAAAATTCCTACAAAAATTCTGATACACCTAGTGCTCCACTGCTCCACTTCAATAATCACTTTTAAAATGGCGAACTCGTAAAATTCAATTAATTTCATTACTGTTTAAAAAAAAAAAATATTTCTATTACTTTTAAAACAACTTTAATAGTTTATTTTGGAAGTATAATCCATAAAGAAAATAAATAACCCACTTTTAAAAGAGAAATTACGAGATTTTATATTTTATTTGCAGTTTCGGGAGACGGTAAGATTGGGAAAATGAGTTATAAATTAAAAAAAAAAACTATACAAAATACTGTTAAAAATCCACCGAATATATGTCAGTCTATGTCACGGTAACATATACTGAGCGAGTTTCTAACAGTATTTTGTCTGGTTTTTTATTTATAATTAATTTTCCAAAACTTATCGCCTCAAAGACAGTCGGCCGCCATTTTAAATTTTTTGACAACTTTTTCGAATGTACATTAATACAAATCCGAAAAGTTTTCGTAAGAAAATGTAATTTTAATAAAACGATTTTTGTAATTTTTTTGTTTTGTTATTTTTATTTTCGTACTTACTTCGGCCATAGTGATTTCTACCTCTGATTTTAACGACAGGTGCCCGAAAAAAAATAGCGTCTCCATTTTCGGCGATAAACTGTAGAAGTACCCCGTTTTTATTAAATTGTTAGGTGAAAGTACAGAATCGGCACACACGGTCACACCCCCTTCCCTTAATCATGTTAAGAATGGCTTTTTAAATAATAACGTTATTATCTCAACGCGGCAGCGGCACCATATCTGCGTAGTACCATGTTTTGTTTATTAATTTGTTAGGTGAAAGTACAGAATAGTTGCAAAACACCCTCCCCATGTTAAGAATGGCTTTCTAAATAATATCGTTATTATTTCAGCAGTCAGCACGGTACCTTCTCTGCATCTTTTGTTTATTAAATTGTTAGGTGAAAGTACAGAATTATTGCAAAACACCCTCCCCAAGTTAAGAATGGCTTTCTAAATAATATCGTTATTATTTCACCACGGTACCTTTTCTGCATAAGTAATATTTTTTGTTTATTAAATTGTTAGGTAGAAGTACAGAATAGTTGCAAAACACCCTCCCCATGTTAAGAATGGCTTTCTAAATAATAACGTTATTATTTCACCACGGTACCTTTTCTGCATAAGTAATATTTTTTGTTTATTAAATTGTTAGGTGAAAGTACAGAATAGTTTACAAAACACTCTCCCCATGTTAAGAATGGCTTTCTAAATGATAACATTTTCATTTCAGGACGGTACCTTTTCTGCATAAGTGACGTCTTTTTTTGTTTATCAGGTTGTTAGGTTAAAGTACAGAATAGTTGCAAAACACCCTCCCCATGTTAAGAATGGCTTTCTAAATAACGTTATTATTTCAGCACGGTACCTTTTCTGCATCTTTTGTTTATTAAATTGTAAGGTGAAAGTACAGAATTATTGCAAAACACCCTCCCCATGGTAAGAATTGCTTTCTAAATAACGTTATTATTTCAGCACAGTATGTTTTCTGCATAAGTAATATTTTTTTGTTTATCAAATTGTTAGGTGAAAGTAGAGAATAGTTTACAAAACACCCTCCATGTTAAGAATGGCTTTCTAAATAACGTTTTTATTTCAGCACAGTATGTTTTCTGCATAAGTAATATTTTTTTGTTTATCAAATTGTTAGGTGAAAGTAGAGAATAGTTTACAAAACACCCTCCCCATGTTAAGAATGGCTCTCTAAATAATGACCTTTATTTCAGCACGGTACCTTCTCTGCATAAGTACTATGTTTTGTTTATTAAATTGTTAGGTGAAAGTAGAGAATAGTTTACAAAACACCCTCCCCATGTTAAGAATGATTTTCTAAATAACGTTATTATTTCAGCACAGTATGTTTTCTGCATAAGTAATATTTTTTGGTTTATCAAATTGTTAGGTGAAAGTACAGAATAGTTAACAAAACACCCTCCCCATGTTAAGAATGGCTCTCTAAATAATGACCTTTATTTCAGCACGGTACCTTTTCTGCATAAGTAATATTTTTTTGTTCATCAAATTGTTAGGTGAAAGTACAGAATAGTTAACAAAACACCCTCCCCATGGTAAGAATGGCTTTCTAAATAATGACCTTTATTTCAGCACGGTACCTTTTCTGCATAAGTAATATTTTTTTGTTCATCAAATAGTTAGGTGAAAGTACAGAATAGTTAACAAAACACCCTCCCCATGTTAAGAATGGCTTCTAAATATCTTTATTATTTCAGCACGGTACCTTTTCTGCATAAGTAATATTTTTTTGTTTATCAAATTGTTAGGTGAAAGTACAGAATAGTTAACAAAACACCCTCCCCATGTTAAGAATGGCTTCTAAATATCTTTATTATTTCAGCACGGTACCTTTTCTGCATAAGTAATATTTTTTTGTTTATCAAATTGGTAGGTGAAAGTACAGAATAGTTAACAAAACACCCTCCCCATGTTAAGAATGGCTTCTAAATATCTTTATTATTTCAGCACGGTACCTTTTCTGCATAAGTAATATTTTTTTGTTTATCAAATTGGTAGGTGAAAGTACAGAATAGTTAACAAAACACCCTCCCCATGTTAAGAATGGCTTCTAAATATCTTTATTATTTCAGCACGGTACCTTTTCTGCATAAGTAATATTTTTTTGTTTATCAAATTGGTAGGTGAAAGTACAGAATAGTTTACAAAACACCCTCCCCATGTTAAGAATGGCTCTCTAAATAATGACCTTTATTTCAGCACGGTACCTTCTCTGCATAAGTACTATGTTTGGTTTATTAAATGGTTAGATTAAAGTACAGAAAAGGGGTAAATATCCAGATACGCTACTACAGAACACCGACCACTCTAATTTGTTTTTTTATAGGTAATTGAGGTCGCTGACAACGAATCTGATAGTCAAACTTGGGGCAAATTTACCGTTTGCATGGTATTTACCCCTGAACCCATGAATAACTTTCCACCATTTTGCAGCTTCCGTTTACGCTATGCGCGTGCGCATGCTGCAGAATGAACGACGGCTTGCTTCACCTAGCAAACTGCCTTCTCACATGGCGTACCAATCAAAAAATTACGGACTGACATTTTTATAATGACTTACAGTTAAAGAAAAATACAACAAATTGGGAGACTTTTTTTTTTGTCTCGCATAGTTTTTAATGTGGTTTACAAAAACATAAGCACCAAACATCTTTATGTTTTTCATTCTTTTTTTGCGGGAGGGGGATTCAATTATAGAACTTATGTGGCTTAATAGGTGCTTTTGCAGTTTACTTAAACGTTTTTCCGTAAGTAACGCACCGACATTTACCAATTAGAACACCATTTAACATTTTCCGAAGATTTTACTGTGTACATTGTGGGCGCGCGCGCCCCAACATCACATCCCCCCGCCCCCCGCTCGCGCCCCCAATGTACATAGTAAAATCTTCGGAAAATGTTAAATGGTGTTCTAATTGGTAAATGTCGGTGCGTTACTTTTTGAAAATTCTATGTTCCAGGTAAAAAAAAAAAAAAAAAAAAAAAAAAAAAACAGATAAATTACCCCCCCCCCCTACTCCAACTTGGAGTGCTTTCCTTTTCTTGTTTTATTTCTTTTTCAGCTAATTTTAAATTTTCCACCCAAAAATGTGCTATAATGTATTTTTAAAAATTAGAAAATTCTATGTCCTGGAAAAAAAAAAAATCCCCTCCCTCCAACGTAGTTTGCTTGGTGAAGCCGTCGTTTATGCTACAGTGGGTGCTCGGTAAAAATGGCACCGGTAGAAATGGCACCGGTAAAAATGGCACTGGTAAAAATGGCACCGGTAAAATTGGCACCGGTAAAAATGGCACAAGTGAATAACTAGGTAAAAATGGCACCAAAAGGTGCTACTGAAGCTATGGGGTCCCAAATTCTAACCTCATTTTGGGTTTTGTAAAAGTTCCTATTTTCTTGCCGTCAACGAGGGCAGAGTTAGACACAAGGTCGATTTTTAATATCCAGCCCCCCCCCCCAAAAAAAGGGGCAGTTTTCATCGGAACAAAAGATTACAATTACCTCAGTTTAGAAGCATTGTTTATCTAAAGGTTCTTATTTAATTGCACCCCGCTAGGGCAAAGTTAGACACAAGGGTGGTTTTAAATCTGGGGAATATCCAGCTCCCCAAAAAGGGGCATTTTCGATCGGAACAAAAAATTACAATTACCTCAGTTTAGAAGCATTGTTTATCTAACGGTTCTTATTTAATTGCACCCTGCGAGGGCAAAGTTAGACACAATGTCGGTTTTTAATCTGGTGACTATTTAGCTCCCCAAAATGGGGTACTTAGGACTAATGAATCGCAACTTATCAAGGATAAAACACACTCGAGGATAAGGGTTAATGTGGAAGTTTTCAATTACACTAAACAAAATGCATCTTTTCTGGACAAGTTGTAGTTGTATTTTTGGGTTCTTTTTTCATAATGAATCGCTAGTTATCAAGGATAAAACACACACGGGGATAAGTTTTTTTTTCCCCTAAAACAAAAACAAATAAAAATGATCCAGAAAAGATGCACTTTGTTTAGTGTAATTAAAAGCTCCCTGGTTGACACTTATCCTCGACTGGCTTTTATCTTTGATAAAAGAAAAAACTAATTTTGGTGCACTCTAAATTTATTTTATCATTGAATGTATTTAATCGTTGATAAGTTAGCTTTGCCATTTTTTCTTATTTATCCAAAACTGCTATTATTGAATAAATATTGAACTCTGGAATGTTTCTGTTGAACTCGAGAATCTGCATAGAATTTCTGTCGGAGGTTGCATCGACTGATACGTTAACAAAGTGTAGTAGTATCACTTCTGATGCTATACTCCACCTATTATCTCCCCGTTCAATGAAGAATTAATAAATCCTTTCAGACTGAGACAATTTTAATTTTTGTTCTGATCCAGAGTTCCTCTTGTAGGAGAGCTGGATATTGCCCACATAAAAAAACGACCTTGTGTCTAACTTTGCCCTCTTGGGGAAGCAAGTAAAAAGGAATACTCAAGATGAGAATAGTAGTCCAAAGCTGGAATGGGAACAGTAACACAAAATTCTCAAAGCTAAACTGTATCAATGTTGTTAATTACCAAAAATAGTTTTATTGCCTTATTAAAAAATTCAACAGACACATAAACTAAAGTGAAAGATAACACGTGTTGTCGCGTATACGTGCGAAAAGGTTTTATCTCACAGTTGAATATGAAACCGTTCTGGGGACATTTCTGGGGTCAATCGGTCACTGAGTATATTTCTGACATAAAATTATAAACTGATTCCAATATAAATAACAGTAAAATAGGTACTTATAAATGTTTGACACCCCGAGAGTACAAACAACTATTTAGAAAGCCATTCTTAACATGGAGGTGGGGTGAACTATTTTGCACTTTCATCTAACAATTTAATGAAATAAAAGTAACATTATTTTTTTAAGTTAATATTTCTTTCGGTATCAAACATCCATAAGTACAATACGTTCTTTTTTTTACAAAATAAAAAAAGTTTATTTCCGCACCAAGGGAAGAGGTCATTGAATATCTGAACTATAAGACTCAACGCACAAGGAGTACTTAATTTTAAAGTATAAAAATGTATCGAACTCTAATTTTAAAGTTTTAATATTTCTTTTTAATGAGTGATTCATAATTGAAAAAAAAATATGCTAAAACCATTTATAGATTGTTTTTAGTAGTTTTTTGGGGGGGGTTACATTAAGGTTGTATAAAATGTATCAAAATATAATTTTAATTCATCAATGTAGTAATTTAAAAAACATGAAATATTTATGAAGAAACTTCTTTATATTTGAGTTTCATAAAGGGGTCGATAACTCGTCTCCATTGCCGACATGTTGTAATGCAGGAGTTCCATAAAAAAGAAACAGCACTAAGTGTACATAAATTACGAGGAACGAATAACATAATGTTGATTTCTGATTTCAATATCAGAAGCCGTCATCAAATGAACTGTTCCTCGCTATAATTGTTTATGCCTAAGTTATTTTGTTTGTATTTTTGAAAAATATATAAACTGCTTATTTTTATTTTATTTTTACTTTTAGCATATCTTGCGTTTGGTAGCATTTATTTGTTGTATATTTTACCTTTTCATTTTGTTGTCTATAGTAATAAATGTTCGATAATTCTTATTTTTAAGGCATTTATTAGTATAGACATCGAATCGAATATATGGTAAATAAACAAATAAATAGAAGTAACTAATTAAAATAAAAGGAACTTGTTTGTAAATAAGGGAGTTTTTTTCATTTATTTCTGCCCAGTGTTCAACTTATAATAGGGGAGAAGAGGTAGCAGTGTCAGAAATTTCGTGAAAATAGTGAATAATTCCACCCCATCTTTCCAAGCTTATAACTCCTCGAAAAATGTAATTCAAGCCCTAATTATTTTTTCAATTAAAGGAGCAAGGACCAAGGTTTCATAAAAAAAAAAAAAAGACAAAAAAAAGACAAAAAAAAAACAATGTGTTCTTATAAAATAAGGTTTTAAACTTCGGACTTTACAGGTAAATTTCTAAAAAAGCGATTTTTTTTGTTTTAAATTTGAATATATTATTTATTGACCTTTTCTCTTCAATTTGTGATATATAAAACTCCCCGACATAAATTAATTATTTACTTTTTAATAGACATTTCAAAATGGGTGACACTTGGGGGGGGCGTGAATTTAAAAAAAAACGTTTGTCTAAAATATTATATTCGATTTATTGGAAAGGACATAAAATTTCACATTGACCCTGAAAATATCGTAAAAATAGAATCAATAGAAAAATTTTGATAGATTTTTAAAGTTTAAAAATTGAAAAATATTGAGTTCGGAAAATTCATTACTGTTTTTTAAAAAAAAAAAAAATATTTCTATTACTTTTAAAACAACTGTAATAGTTTATTTTGGAAGTATAATCCATAAAGAAAATAAATAACCCACTTTTAAAAGAGAAATTACGAGATTTTTATATTTTATTCGCAGTTTCTTGTTAGGGATGTCAAAAATTCCTACAAAAATTCTGATACTGAAGAGGTGAATGAAATTACCACACAGATGAAAAAAGTTACTTCTGACACCTGTGACGTAATAGCACTTTGGGAAATCTCAAAAACGAGATTCGCATTTAGGATCTATTTAAATTTGACAAACTGGGTTTGTATTACTGTACACATAGATTCGAAAAAGTTGTCAAAAAACAAATATAGAACAAATAAATGTTATCAAAGGCGAGATAAGTTACTTTTCTACCTAACTGGATATATTTTTTGTTTTTTTTTATTCAGTGTAACATGTTTATTCAGCTCGAAAAACATGCAGTGTTTACCGATGTATTGGAAAATTCAAAATGGCAGCCGACTCTCTCTCGAAGAGGGTACTTTTGGGAAAAGGTATTATAAATAATAAACCAGACAAAATACTGTTAGAAAACAACCGAATACATGTCAACTTATGTCACGGTAACATATATTGAGCGAATTTCTAACAGTATTTTGTCTAGTTTATTATTTATAATACCTTTTCCCAAACATACCCTCTCCGAGAGAGAGTCGGCTGCCATTTTGAATTTTCCAATACATCGGTAAACACGGCACGTTTTTCGAGCTGAATAAACATGTTACACTGAATAAAAACACAAAAAATATATCCAGTTAGGTAGAAAAGTAACTTATCTTGCCTTTGATAACATTTATTTGTTATATATTTGTTTTTTGACAACTTTTTCGAATCTATGTGTACAGTAATACAAACCCAAAAAACTTATAGGAGTCGGAGTACACGAGGGAAATCGTATTACGTACTATCACTTAGGAAGAAAGTGTAGTATCTGTGCTGATGCTACATTTCATCTATTTTCTCCCTGTTCAATGAAGGAGAAATCCTTCTAAACTGAGGCAATTGTAATTTTTTGTTCCTATCAAAAGTGCAATTTTGGGGGGAGCTGGATATTCCCCAGATTAAAAACCGACCTATGTCTAACTTTGCCCTAGCATGTTGCAAGTAAATAGGAACCTTTAGATAAACAATCCTTCTAAACTGAGGCAATTGAAAGTTTTTGTTCCTATCAAAAGTGCCCCTTTGGGGGGAGCTGGATATTCCCCAGATTAAAAACCGACCTATGTCTAACTTTGCCCTAGCATGGTGCAAGTAAATAGGAACCTTTAGATAAACAATCCTTCTAAACTGAGGCAATTGTAAGTTTTTGTTCCTATCAAAAGTGCAATTTTTGAGGGAGCTGGATATTCCCCAGATTAAAAACCGACCTATGTCTAACTTTGCCCTAGCATGGTGCAAGTAAATAGGAACCTTTAGAAAAACAATCCTTCTAAACTGAGGCAATTGAAAGTTTTTGTTCCTATCAAAAGTGCAATTTTTGGGGGAGCTGGATATTCCCCAGATTAAAAACCGACCTATGTCTAACTTTGCCCTAGCGGGGTGCAAGTAAATAGGAACCTTTAGATAAACAATCCTTCTAAACTGAGGCAATTGTAAGTTTTTGTTCCTATCAAAAGTGCCCCTTTGGGGGGAGCTGGATATTCCCCAGATTAAAAACCGACCTATGTCTAACTTTGCCCTAGCGGGGTGCGAGTAAATAGGAACCTTTAGATAAAAAATCCTTCTAAACTGAGGCAATTGTAAGTTTTTGTTCCTATCAAAAGTGCCCCTTTGGGGGGAGCTGGATATTCCCCAGATTAAAAACCGACCTATGTCTAACTTTGCCCTAGCATGGTGCAAGTAAATAGGAACCTTTAGATAAACAATCCTTCTAAACTGAGGCAATTGTAAGTTTTTGTTCCTATCAAAAGTGCCCCTTTGGGGGGAGCTGGATATTCCCCAGATTAAAAACCGACCTATGTCTAACTTTGCCCTAGCATGGTGCAAGTAAATAGGAACCTTTAGATAAACAATCCTTCTAAACTGAGGCAATTGAAAGTTTTTGTTCCTATCAAAAGTGCCCCTTTTGGGGGGAGCTGGATATTCCCCAGATTAAAAACCGACCGATGTCTAACTTTGCCCATAGTGGGGTGCAAGTAAATAGGAACCTTTAGATAAACAATCCTTCTAAACTGAGGCAATTGTAAGTTTTTGTTCCTATCAAAAGTGCCCCTTTGGGGGGGAGCTGGATATTCCCCAGATTAAAAACCGACCTATGTCTAACTTTGCCCTAGCATGGTGCAAGTAAATAGGAACCTTTAGATAAACAATCCTTCAAAACTGAGGCAATTGTAAGTTTTTGTTCCTATCAAAAGTGCCCCTTTTGGGGGAGCTGGATATTCCCCAGATTAAAAACCGACCTATGTCTAACTTTGCCCTAGCATGGTGCAAGTAAATAGGAACCTTTAGATAAACAATCCTTCTAAACTGAGGCAATTGTAAGTTTTTGTTCCTATCAAAAGTGCCCCTTTGGGGGGAGCTGGATATTCCCCAGATTAAAAACCGACCTATGTCTAACTTTGCCCTAGCGGGGTGCGAGTAAATAGGAACCTTTAGATAAAAAATCCTTCTAAACTGAGGCAATTGTAAGTTTTTGTTCCTATCAAAAGTGCCCCTTTTGGGGGAGCTGGATATTCCCCAGATTAAAAACCGACCTATGTCTAACTTTGCCCATAGTGGGGTGCAAGTAAATAGGAACCTTTAGATAAAAAATCCTTCTAAACTGAGGCAATTGTAAGTGTTTGTTCCTATCAAAAGTGCCCCTTTTTGGGGAGCTGGATATTCCCCAGATTAAAAACCGACCTATGTCTAACTTTGCTCTAGCGGGGTGTAAGTAAATAGGAACCTTTAGATAAACAAAACTGAGACAATTTTAATTTCTGTAGCAGAGGTTAGCAATCCTGCCTGACAAGAAATAGACGAAAGGTGTGAAAAGGCTTAGCCTTGAATTGAATGTCATGTTTATGTGTGACTTTCTTTCATTCTGCCGGTATCATATACTTAGGGAGGCGCCAGTGCCGTCTACATCCCACCAAGCTCAAAAACCTAGGTCCTAGACCACTAGCAGAAAGAGCGTCTTCGATATGGTTTGGCTTCGACAATTTGGCAACATAAAATGTAAGTGTATTTTTAAAGATATTCAAAATGTGTTTCATGATTTGAAAATTAATTACCAGCATATTTTTACTTTATTTTTGTTTAATATTTATTTTAATGTAATGCGAAAGTTCTAATTGTTTTTTTTTTTTTTTTGTAAAAGTCAAATATATTCTTTTGCTAGGTAGACATATAACTTATCTTGCCTTTGGTAACATTTATTGGGTGGGTTTCTACTAGTATATTGTTTAATTTTTAATTTTTGAGTCATTATCGAGAGTTAAAAGTGGTATGTCGACCTTTTTTTCTTGTTCTCACATGGCATCAGATAAACATAGCAACGTTTCTTGGGTGCGTTTCTATCAGTACTTTGATTTCTGAGCTATTATCGAGACTCGAATATGGCTCAAATATGACCACCATTGTGATTTCGTTTTAACTCAATAGGCTTTACACTACCATCATTTTAAATTAAAAAAAAGGTATTTTTTTCGTTTAGGACCACCTCCACAATTTCCTTTAAAATGACGACATATATAGGTTTTCGACTATGCTGAATACGAAAATCGGGGTTTGTATTACTGTACACATAGATTCGAAAAAGTTGTCAAAAAACAAATATAGAACAAATAAATGTTATCAAAGGCAAGATAAGTTACTTTTCTACCTAACTGTATATATTTTTTGTGTTTTTATTCAGTGTAACATGTTTATTCAGCTCGAAAAACATGCAGTGTTTACCGATGTATTTGAAAATTCAAAATGGCAGCCGACTCTCTCTCGGAGTGGGTACGTTTGGGAAAAGGGATTATAAATAATAAACTAGACAAAATACTGTTAGAAAACAACCGAATACATGTCAACTTATGTCACGGTAACATATATTGAGCAAATTTCGAACAGTATTTTGTCTAGTTTATTATTTATAATACCTTTTCCCAAACGTACCCTCTCCGAGAGAGAGTCGGCTGCCATTTTGAATTTTCCAATACATCGGTAAACACTGCACGTTTTTCGAGCTGAATAAACATGTTACACTGAATAAAAACACAAAAAAATATATCCAGTTAGGTAGAAAAGTAACTTATCTTGCCTTTGATAACATTTATTTTTTATATATTTGTTTTTTTGACAACTTTTTCGAATCCATGTGTACAGTAATACAAACCCGAAAATCGCATTGAAATGTTGCAGAGATGAGTAGTTATCAAGTTAAAAAAAAATGCATTATTCACTGTATTGTTTGGCGGCCATTTTTAACGCGCATTTTCCTGCTTGAGGCCGCCCCACCCACCACACCCACCCTCCGGATATTTTCCAAAAAAAAAAATGCCAAATTTAATTTAGTTAGTAATATTTGTTGTTAGTAAAATTGGAGTTTGAAAAAAGTTCCGATCACTGCAAAAAAAAAACCGACTGTACAGACAAAGTAGGGGGGGGGGCACCGGCGCAGCCGGGCTAATCCCCCCCCCCCCGTCGAGCGCTTACTTTACTCCCCGGATTGAGGGGGCGTAAGCCATCCTCAATTCGGTTAGGTGAGCTTAGCGCAGCGTAAATTATCACGGACTCGGGAACAGAACCGTTTTTTTTTACCCGATCTACTATTCACAGAAAACAAACTCTGTATTTTCATTGAATAAAATTTATTTTCGGCCTCAAGCAGGAAAATGATATTCTAGCCAGGCGATTCTCGCACGCGCGTGCGCGTTACGAAATGGCCGCCAAAGAATACATTGAATACTGCATTTTGGTATAACTTGATAACTACTCATCTCTGCAATATTTCAATGACATTTTCGTATTCAGCATAGTCGAAAAGTCGTCATTTTAAAGAAAATTGTGGAGGTGGTCCTAAACGAAAAATTTACCAAAAAAAACAGGGTTTGTATTACTGTACACATAGATTCGAAAAAGTTGTCAAAAAACAAATATATAACAAATAAATGTTATCAAAGGCAAGATAAGTTACTTTTCTACCTAACTGGATATATTTTTTGTGTTTTTATTCAATGTAACATATTTATTCAGCTCGAAAAACATACAGTGTTTACCGATGTATTGGAAAATTTAAAATGGCGGCCGACTCTCTCTTTAACGCGGTAAGTTCGGAAAAAGGTGTAATAAATAATAAACTAGACAAAATATTCTTAGAAATTTGCTCAATATAAGTTACCGTGACATAACTTGATATATATTCGGTGGTTTTTTAATAGTATTTTGTCTAGTTTATTATTTATAACACCTTTTCCCGAACTTACCGTGTTAAAGAGAGAGTCGGCCGCCATTTTAAATTTTCCAATACATCGGTAAACACTGTATGCTTTTTGAGCTGAATAAACATGTTAAATTGAATAAAAACACGAAAATTATATCCAGTTTGGTAGAAAAGTAATTTATCTTGCCTTTGATAACATTTATTTGTTATATATTTGTTTTTTGACAAGTTTTTCGAATCTATGTGTACAGTAATACAAACCCAAAAAACACTTAAAATAAGTCTACAAAAAATAAAATTAAAAAGTTATCCAGGTAGTTGAAAAAGTAGCTTCGCTTGCTTTTGGTAACATTTATTCGTTGTGTATTCATTTATTTCGCCCCTTTTTCTTCCTTTCTTATTCCGAAAAATCATCCACCAAACAAGACGAAGAAAAATAATTAAGAATTCATAGTGTCTGTTTTACATGTAAATTTAACAGAAAATAAGCCTCCATATCCAAGTAATTCTAACGTTTAAGGACAGTTAACCAAAGATTGGCTTATCACTCGCTCGGATTTCTCCGTAAAATGACGTCACAAATTTGAAGCCAAAAAACAAATTAGAGTGGTCGGTGTTATTCGTTAATTAATTTTTCAAGCACTGGAAACTTGTATTTGGCGCTGTTGCTGCTGCTAGCCCCCCCCCCCCAGTCGTCCATTTTTTTTTTGTTTAGCTTTTTTCCTTGGAAACATTACGACAAGTTTTCTTCTATTTGACTCCCATGCATGTGAAAAATAATTACGGTAAGTTTTTCTGTTATTATTTCACAATAAAAATTACTTTGCAACTTACCTGCATCATTCATTTTTCTATTTAAAAAAAGTAGTAATTATTAAAAAAACAAAAAAAAAACAGGGTATGTTTTACGGCATTTTAGAACTTGGTAAAGTTAGCGGAAACCGCTCTAACATTCGATATGAAATAAAAAGCACTTAAAACTACTTAAAAATGCCAACGAATGATGCAGATAAGTTGGAAAATAACTTTTATTGATAATGTTATTGTTACCATTTATTATTCTTTTAATGGCTAATTTCGTGAATTTGACCTTTTTTGAAATGGTTTGGCTTCTGTTTTCTTTTTTTTTTTTTTTTTTTTTAAATAATTTTACCACTATATTAATTTTATAGTAATTAAAGAAAATGCTAGAATTAATTTTTCAAGCAGTTTCGTGTTGAAATATTCTGGAAACTTGTATTTGGCGTTGCTAGCCCCCCCCCCCCCTGTCGGCCATTTATTTTTTCGCGTTTTCTCTCTCTGTAAGCCCCCCCCACCCCCACCCCTCGTCCATTTTCTCCGTCAGATGGCAGCATGTGACGTCATTTTACTGGAGAAATCCGAGCGAGTGATAAGCCACGCCCAGGCCAGCTCATGCACTAGTACCCAAAGATTGCTATAGTATGTAAGTTCTGTGTGTTTGTTAAAAACGAAAAAAAAAATAATAAACGATTTCTGTTAAAACTAAAAAAAATAATAATAAACGACTTCTGTAAAAACGAAAAAAAAACAGTAATAAACGACATCTGTTAAAAACGAAAAGGAAAACAATAATAAACGATTTCTACTGAAAAAAACAATAATAAACGATTTCTGTTAAAAACGAAACAAAAATCAATAATAAACGACTTCTGTTAAAAACGAAAAGAAAAACAATAATAAACGACTTCTGTTAAAAACGAAAAGAAAAACAATAATAAACGATTTCTGTTAAAAACGAAAAAAAAAAAACAATAATAAACAACTTCTGTTAAAAACTAAAAAAAAATAATAAACGATTTCTGTTAAAAACGAAAAAAAAACAATAATAAACGACTTCTGTTAAAAATGAAAAAAAAAAACAATAATAAACGACTTCTGTTAAAAACGAAAACAAAAACAATAAACGATTTCTGTTAAAAACGAAAAAAACAAAACAATAATAAACGATTTCTGTTAAAAACGAAAAGAAAAACAATAATAAACAACTTCTGTTAAAAACTAAAAAACAATAATAAACGATTTCTGTTAAAAACGAAAAAAAAAAACAATAATAAACGACTTCTGTTAAAAATGAAAAAAAAAAACAATAATAAACGTCTTCTGTTAAAAACGAAAAAAACAATGGAGGTTACTTTTTAAGTGATAATATGCGGGGTTAGGGTTAGGGTTAGGGTTTCATGAACCTACCAGTCTAACTTAGGGTTACAACGAATCTGATAATGAAACCTGTCGCAAATTTACCGTTTACATGGTATTAACCCCTACAGCTTGGCTCTAAGCAAGCCATGGGGGGGGGCTTTCTTTTTATTTATTCTTTTTAATTTGATTTTTATGATACGTTTTATTCAAATGTTAGGTGAAAGTACACGCCCAAACTATTCTGTACTTTCACCTAACATTTGAATAAAACGTGTCATGAAAATCAAATTAAAAAGAATAAATAAAAAGAAAGCCCCCCCTCCCTCCCATGGCTTGCTTAGAGCCAAGCTGCAGGGGTTAATACCATGTAAACGGTAAATTTGCGACAGGTTTCATTATCAGATTCGTTGTCAGCGACCCCGAAAACCTGGATAAAACTAAATTTTATTGGTTGGAGCCGTGTTGTAGTACTTGTATACATTTACCCCCCAAAAGTGACAAAATTGAACATAAAGAGTTACAAAATTGGGGTTTGTATTACTGTACACATAGATTCGAAAAAGTTGTCAAAAAACAAATATATAACAAATAAATGTTATCAAAGGCAAGATAAGTTACTTTTCTACCTAACTGGATATATTTTTTGTGTTTTTATTCAGTGTAACATGTTTATTCAGCATTATTGTACACATAGATTCGAAAAAGTTGTCAAAAAACAAATATATAACAAATAAATGTTATCAAAGGCAAGATAAATTACTTTTCTACCAAACTGGATATAATTTTCGTGTTTTCATTCAATTTAAAATGTTTATTCAGCTCAAAAAGCATACAGTGTTTACCGATGTATTGGAAAATTCAAAATGGCGGCCGACTCTCTCTTTAACACGGTAAGTTCGGGAAAAGGTGTTATAAATAATAAACTAGAGAAAATACTATTAAAAAACCACCGAATATATGTCAAGTTATGTCACGGTAACATATATTGAGCAAATTTCTAACAGTATTTTGTCTAGTTTATTATTTATTACACCTTTTTCCAAACTTACCGTGTTAAAGAGAGAGTCGGCCGCCATTTAAAATTTTCCAATACATCGGTAAACACTGTATGCTTTTCGAGCTCAATAAACATGTTAAATTGAATAAAAACACGAAAATTATATCCAGTTTGGTAGAAAAGTAACTTATCTTGCCTTTGATAACATTTATTTGTTATATATTTGTTTTTTGACAACTTTTTCGAATCTATGTGTACAGTAATACAAACCCATGTTTACCGATGTATTGGAAAATTCAAAATGGCAGCCGACTCTCTCTCGGAGAGGGTACGTTTGGGAAAAGGTATTATAAATAATAAACTAGACAAAATACTGTTAGAAAACAACCGAATACATGTCAACTTATGTCACGGTAACATATATTGAGCGAATTTCTAACAGTATTTTGTCTAGTTTATTATTTATAATACCTTTTCCCAAACGTACCCTCTCCGAGAGAGAGTCGGCTGCCATTTTGAATTTTCCAATACATCGGTAAACACTGCATGTTTTTCGAGCTGAATAAACATGTTACACTGAATAAAAACACAAAAAATATATCCAGTTAGGTAGAAAAGTAACTTATCTTGCCTTTGATAACATTTATTTGTTCTATATTTGTTTTTTGACAACTTTTTCGAATCTATGTGTACAGTAATACAAACCCCAAAATTGATTTACGAAATAAAAGTTTAAAAAAAAATATTTATACCAAAAAAATTATAGTAATAAAAACAATTTATCAAACGGTCATCCGCCGGATTTTAATAAAGATAACTTTCATTTTAATGTTTTTTATTGACTTCCTTTTCTTATCAATTATTATAGTAAATTATGTCCGTTTGATCTTCCATACAATGAAATCTTACGCTAAGTTACGTCTGGTTCGCTATCTGCATAAGTACCTACCTTTTTATACATTTTTAAACTATATCTAAAAAACAAAACAAAAACAAATGATTCAGAAAAGTTAAAAAATAAATTGTTTTTAGAATTTTCTTTTTTTACAGTAAGATTAAAGATGTATCAACGTTGTTGTTTTTTAAATTTGACAAACTTCTGGCAGTGTCAAAATTCTGAGAAATCGTCATTAAACATTAGTGATAAAAATTAGACTCACAATCTAGAAAGCCGTTCTTACCATGGAGAGATTGGGGGGAGGGGCATTCCGAAAGTCGTTCTTAAAATGGGGAGAGGAAGGCGTTTTGTAACTATTCCGTACAGTCACCTAACAATTTAATAAAAAAAAACATCGGGTTTGTATTACTGTACACATAGATTCGAAAAAGTTGTCAAAAAACAAATATATAACAAATAAATGTTATCAAAAGGCAAGATAAGTTACTTTTCTACCAAACTGGATATATTTTTTGTGTTTTTATTCAATTTAACATGTTTATTCAGCTCGAAAAACATACAGTGTTTACCAATGTATTGGAAAATTCAAGATGGCGCCTCACTCCATCGTTAACATGGTAAGTTTGGGAAAAGGTGGTATAAATAAAAACAATTGGACAAATTTTTTAAGATTTCTGATGATAATAAAAATAAATCAATATGCCAATTGTGCAATACGCGAATAACTAGAGGAACACACGCTTCTTCTTTTACCACAACAAACATGTTGAAACACTTACATACACAGCATCGCAAAGAACTTCAAAAAGAAAAAGACGAGAAAAGGAAAGAAGAGATGATTTAACTATGAAACGCGCCAAAATTGTCAGATTCCTTTAAGCAACAAACCTTGCATGATATTGTCGCTGAAAATAAAACTTGGGATATAAATGATAGCAGAGCTCAAAGAATTCATAAATATATTGGCGAAATGGTTGCAATTGACTTACAACCTTTTTCTATTGTAGAAGACCTTGGTTTCAAAAGACTATTGAAGCACATTTGTCCAAATTATATAATACCTTCTAGAAAGTATATCAAAGAAAATATTGTGCATGATATATAGGAAGGTCAGAAATAAGATACAGGAGGAAATAAACACTGCTAGTTATGTATCTCTTACCAGTGATGGTTGGTCTGTTGGTATAGCGAACTTATCTTTTCTAAGTGTGACATCTCATTGGATCACTGAAAACTTTGAGCAAAAAAGTGCAGTTTTAAGAATAACTCCATTTACAGCATCACACACTGCAGTCAATATTAGTGAAATTATTAAAAACACAGTAGAAGAATTTGATATTTCTTGCAAAATCCATATTATTATACGAGACAATGCAGCTAATATGGCAGCAGCAACTGTTCAAACGAATTATGCAGCTTTACCATGTTTTTTACACACGTTACAGTTGACGCTTAATGATGCCATTTTTACACAGAGATTTGTGAAGATCATCATATCTGTTTGTAAACAAATAGTTGGGCACTTTAACCATTCGCCGACAGCTTTTGCAAAGTACCAGGAATACCAGAAAAATTTTAATTTGCCCAACCATCGATTCATTCAGGATGTTAATACAAGATGGAACAGTCAGTATGCTATGCTGTCGAGAGTATTCGAACAAAAGAATGTTCTTATTGCATATTACAGTGAAAATGCAAAACCACATTCTTTGGAATCCAACCAATGGAAGATGTTAGAAAAAATATTAAAAATACTAAAACAATTTAATGAATGCACAAATGTTCGGGTTTGTATTACTGTACACATAGATTCGAAAAAGTTGTCAAAAAACAAATATAGAACAAATAAATGTTATCAAAGGCAAGATAAATTACTTTTCTACCTAACTGGATATAATTCACGGGTTTTTATTCAGTGTAACATGTTTATTCAGCTCGAAAAACATGCAATGTTTACCGATGTATTGGAAAATTCAAAATGGCAGCCGACTGTCTCTCGGAGAGGGTACGTTTGGGAAAAGGTATTATAAATAATAAACTAGACAAAATACTGTTAGAAAACAACCGAATACATGTCAACTTATGTCACGGTAACATATATTGAGCGAATTTCTAACAGTATTTTGTCTAGTTTATTATTTATAATACCTTTTCTCAAACGTACCCTCTCCGAGAGAGAGTCGGCCGCCATTTTAAATTTTCCAATACATCGATAAACACTGCATGTTTTTCGAGCTGAATAAACATGTTACACTGAATAAAAACATAAAAAATATATCCAGTTAGGTAGAAAAGTAACTTATCTTGCCTTTGATAACATTTATTTGTTCTATATTTGTTTTTTGACAACTTTTTCGAATCTATGTGTACAGTAATACAAACCCAAATGGCCCTTTTTCCTAAATTTCTAAATTTAATATAAAATGATCCCCCGTTTCCCAGCCATTCGAATCGTTTTAAAGCAGTTAACTAATTTTTTTACCATTGACTCACAACCCAATCGGCAAAATCATAAAAGCACAAATAATCGCTTTTTTTTTTTGTATTATCACGGACTGAAGGTTAGTAGTAGGAAGGGTCCGTGTCTTTTAAAAAATGGAGAATCGAACTTTTCTTTTCACAACAAAAAGTTATAATTGCGATGGGCGAAAAATGAAAACGGAATAAAAACACCGATAATTTCACGAGAATACATTATTTACATCTACGTACCGTTTTACACGTAACTATTTAAAAATGAAATAAAAAGATTGCCTATAAACACTCATGATTATAAAATATATATATATATATATATATAAAACGATTAGAAATTTAAAATAGACGGTCAGTTTCACAAATAAATATAACGTAACATGAGCTGTAGTGTGTTACCAATTTTAAATTATGTGCGCTTATTGGGGATAGGGTGTCTACTTTTTAAGCGATTACACATGGTTTTACAACGTTGCAAACCGAACTTAATTTAGTGGGAAACACTTTAGTTAATAGCCATAAAGAATTAGGATGGCCAGCAATGATGATCATTTTACGTTAAATTTATATTCGAAACTGATCTTACACTCTAAATTCTAAATGATCGCTTTTCTTTCCGCCAATTAAAAAAATGTTCTAACACGTAATCTATAAAAGTAATATTTCATTTTGGAATAGGGATTTAGCTGCGAGAGAAAGCACAGAAAGCTCACGCAATCTCACGTTAAAAATGGTTTTCATAATAGTAATATTATTATTTAGAAATTCGTTCGTAACAATGAGATGTGGCTTTGCTAAGTGGCGTTGTTAAATATATTGTTCTTACATCGTTTTCTTATTTTGCCTACCAATCTTCGAATATTTTCCACTATTCATGTAAGTAGCATGTTATACAGTAAATACGAACTGGTACAATATAGCTTTGTTTTAAAATCAAAATAAATGTTTTGTTGTGTTACAATTTTTAATCAATTACAAGGCAAACATTTGAGATAAAATATACGCGGACATTAACCAGGGGTTTATGTAATAATTTGAAAATTTACGAAAAAACAAACAAAAAAAAATCTCTAATTAAATATGTATAAATTTTACAAGAATCGGAATCGGGAATCGGATCGGAATCGGAAATTTTGAACGGAATCGGAATCGGGAAAAATTTTGGCATCGTCCCATCACTACTCAGTACCCTGTATATCAAATTTCGAATCTGTAGGCTTAAAATTGACAGAGTTATAGCGTAGGGAAATGTGCACAGACACACACAGACACTTTCACTTATAAGTAGATTGTAGTTTGCTTGAAGCATTGTTGAAGAAAATTATAAGGTAAAATTAAAAGCCAAGAACAATGCGAGATTTTTTTTTATATAGAGTAAAATTAAATGAAAACAAGAGTTAAAATTTGTGTGAAAAAGAAAAAACAAACAACAAAAAAAAAGAAATTTATTTCTTTTGTTTTCATTTAATTTTACTCTATATAAAAAAAATCTCGCATTGTTCTTGGCTTTTAATTTTACCTTATAATATATATATATATAATATATATATATATATATATATATATATATATATAATATATATATATATATATATATATATATATAAACATAAACATCATATATATAAGGATAATAGTACGCCATATATATATAACAAAAGACCATATATTTAAGGATAATATATAATAAAACACCATATATAAAAGAAAAGGTTATATTGTACGTATCCGTTATGGAATGAAGTCCCCCGAAAAAAAAATTTCACTTAATTTCATCAAATAATTTTTTTTTTTTTTTTTTTTTTTTTTTTTTTTTTTTTTTTGAGTACTTTACAGATAGTAGATCTCAAAGTGTTTAGACAGTTAAGCAACTAGATGACTGCTTGTTGAAATGAAATGTTATAACAGATCTCTCTCTCTCCCTCTCCCCCTCTCTCCCCCCCCTTTCCCCCCTCTCTCTCTCCCCCCTCTCTCCCCCCCCTCTCTCTCTCTCTCTCCCTCTCTCCCGCCTCTCTCTCTCTCCCCCCTCCCCCCTCTCTCCCTCTCTCTCCCTCCCCCCTCTCCCCCCCTCTCTCTCTATTTAATGAATGACATCATCCACAGTACAGGATTATCTTCTCTTTTTTTTTTTTTTTTACTGGATGACGTCACAAAAAATGTTATCTAGTGAGTAGGACAGCAACAAACAAGATCTACAACGTTTTAGTTAACACAGTTAATCAACCGGGAGCTACATTACTCTATATAAAAGCGTATAAGATATCAACGGATACACACTCGAGAGTCAGAACAATACGAAGAATATTCTTTTATCCTAGCCCTAGTAATCACCAAGTCCAATTTATCAGTTACGAGCCGTGCTTTGTGGTACCTATTTACTATGCCTCCCCACGGGACAGAGTTAGACACCAGGGTCGTTTTTTAACGTGGAGAAAAGGTACAAAAATAATAATTGTCTCAGTCGTGAAGGATTTCTCCTCCAACGAAAGAGAACAAGAAATAGAAGTGCAGCAATCTGAAAAACAGATACTACACTTTGATCTTGTCCCGAAGGCCAAGCGAACGAATAAAAACTTGTCTGACTTGTGACAGAATTGGTCAGAAAAGCTTTTTTGTAGAGCAAAGTGCAAAATCGAAAGCCAGATACGACACACCATAACAAAGAAAAAGGACGATAAAAATATACGTAAATATGTGCTGGTGAAATAACGGTAAGTTAGTAAATACTAGGGCTATGACAAGAAAATTTTCTTTTCGTTATTTTTTTTTTTAATTTTTTTTTTTTACATAGACGTCACCACTTATCAAGGCCGATAGGCCACTCAAGGATAAGGGTTAAAGAGTGTAGAGTAGTCACTTAATTTCATCAAATAATTTTTTTACAAAAAAAAAACCCAAATTGTTATGATACCGAGCAAAAGGGTCGATTTTTAGGAAGAAAAGCTAGAATTAAAGATGGGGAGGGAGTGTCGGCGATTTAAACTGAGTTATCTCCCCGTAGCGTGTTCAAAAATTTCAAAGATGGCTACCTCCAACATGTTATCATAAAGACGTTTTTCCGCTGTAAAAAAAAAAAAAAACTATTCGATCAAATTAAGTGAATTTTTTTTTTGTTTTTTTTTCGGAGATCTTCAATCCAAAACGGATGCGTACAATATAACCATTTCTTGATATTTTCATTTTTTTAATGTTGATTAAACTGTAAAAGTATCCAAATTGTCTTATTGTTTAGGCGTTTAATTTATTTTTTGGTAAATATTTACAACATGCCCCAGCATATTATAAGCACCCCAAAAAGCCGTTCTTAACACAGGGTAGTCGGTGGTGTTTCTACTATGCTTGGGAAGGTCGTAAAAAAAATACCTCTTTTTTTTTTTTTTTTTTTTTTTTTTTTTTGCATTTATTCTATTTTTTGGTATCCTCTAGGCATTTCTCAGTATCTATACTCCTATAAATTTTTTTTTTTTTTACATAGGCTTCATCACTTATCAAGGCCGATAGGCCACTCAAGGATAAGGGTTAAAGAGTGTAGAGTAGTCAAAAAGACAATATAGTAATCGATAGTAATGGAAGTTCGGTAAATTTGTTAACTTAAGTGGAACGGCTCATCAGAAACTTGTTCACATTGCTGGAAAGCAGGAAAACGGAAGACAATTCCACAGGCGTGCAGTTCTAAGAAAGAAGCTTTGATCATGGAATCTACGTTTAGGTTTAGGTACAGATAACGAATGGGGGGAATTATTGACTGTGGTTTCAGCTAGACGAGTGTTTATATTATTACTAGCATTTCTGCCCGGTGTTGCCCAGGTGCTTGTAGGTGTATGCTGAGCAGACAGGTGTTTCTTGTGAAAGATTGGCGAGGGGGGATGAGAGAGTGGAGCTCAGACAAGCACTTGCCATGGAAATAACGATAAAGCAAAGACAGGCTTGCAACGTCTCTTCTTCGGCACAGATAAAGAGTGGGAGAAATTGTTGATAGCCTTATTTAATCTGCCGGTTTTAAAATCACTAACTATTTTGCCAGTATCATTGTAGGATTTAACAAACCTGCCTACAACACTCTAGGAACCTTTCACTTTCTCTGAAATCTCTCTAATGGGGTGTAAGACTTATTCTTTAGAGGAAATCAAAAATTATAATATAGCATACGGTGTGAGAATTAATTGTCTCACACGCCTTAGAACTCGGCAGAGTGCAGAAAAAGGACAATGGATAAAAGCAAGTCTTACCTGCGATGACGAATTTCAGCCTTCTTGGTAGGTTTGCGAAAAATATGCCCAATTTCTCGCGTCTCTGAGAGTCTGGTAGTTTTGCAGAGTTAAATTGCTTCTCTTCGGAGAAGCTAGTAAAAGGGAACAGAAACCATTTAATTATGGTATCTGAAAGAATAAAACTCCATAAACGGAGCTGAACTGTTTTAGTTCTAGTAAAGACGATATTTGTCTAAAAAATTCCTATCACAATAGGAGAAAATACTTGGTTAAAGGAAAAGGGGGATGATGCTACAAGCACAGTTGACCTCGAGGCTGTGCCTTTTAGGGAGACACTTTATTTAACGTCTACACTCGAGTAGAGTTTTTTGCAAAGAGAGCGAAAATGTTTTTTTTGTTTTAAAACTGCGCGCGCAGGAAGTTTTTAGCGGTCCAATGAAAGTCCCTGAAAGAGAAACCATGGCTTCAGTGCCACAGCCAATAAGGCTCGACCTTCCATGTACGCTTTCCAACAACGGTTTACATTGTTTTCCTCAATTTTGTCCTTACTTTTGGACATTCCTATTTTGAAAATCTATCTATCTATCTATCTATTCTCGTATAAATTCGTTCTTCTTTTCAACTACCCCTCTACGCCCCCCCTTCCTCCTTTGCTTCCTTCCAGTTTTTTTTTTTTTTTCTTTTTTGACATTTGCGTACCTTTGTTTCATGCTGAATCACATTCTCCCCTACTTGAGAAGAACTTGGCTCGTTTCGATGGTTCTGAAGACATCTCGCCGCTCTTCTGCGATTTGGGTTATTTACTTACCGATATACATCTCTTGGCCTTCGGGACAAGATCAAAGTGTAGTATCTGTTCTTCAGATGCTGCAAGCTATGACTAGCTATGACTAGCAAAGACCAGATGTGGGGGCAACCCCACATGCCTGACCTTTAACCAGCTCCCATTTCCCACCTCTCGGGAGCTGGTCCCCTTTTTCCCTTCCCCCTCCCTTCACTCCTCACATTAAAAATCGGCCTTGTGCCTAATTTGCTCAGTGGGGGAGCAAATAAACACCATCTGTTCTTCAGATGCTGCACTTCTATTTCTTGTTCTCTTTCGGTGGAGGAGAAATCCTTCACGACTGAGACAATTTTTATTTTTGTACCTTTTCTCCACGTTAAAAAACGACCCTGGTGTCTAACTCTGTCCCGTGGGGAGGCATAGTAAATAGATACATCACATGTATGTTTATTTACAAGTGGCGTATAGAATCTCCACAGTGGCAGAAAAAAAAAAAAAAGCAAAAAACTTAAAGCATTACATTATTCCAATTACGTTTTTTTTGTGAAATTTAATTTTCTGTATTTAACGCAAACTTGCTAGCAACATAAACTGGGTCGTTAACAAGAACAGAACAATAAAAGTCAGCCATCTGCTCTATTCAATACCTAGAAAGAATATTGTTTGTGTTAAAATACAACCCTTGAGCATTAGATGACGAAGGATAATGTTCAGGAGAATATATAAAACACTTTAATCGAATACATACATCGGAAATATTACTTAAAAATGCCATCCATCAATTGTGCCTTGCAATAAATTTGCTAATTACTTGCTAACAACATAAACCAGGTCGTTAGCAAGAAGAGAAAAATAAGTCAGCCATCTGCTCTATTGAATACCTAGAAAATTATGTTGTTTGTAAATACACTGAGCATTAGATGACGAAGGATAATGTTCAGGAGAATATATAAAATACTTTAATCGAATCCATACATCGGAAATATCACTTTTAAAAAATGCCATCCATCAACTGATAAAAGCTGTCTTTTCTTATAGGTTGCATTTTTCATTGGCCACATGCCAACATTAGACACCTTGACACAAACGATAAACAAAATGCTCTCCTTACATCATGCCAATTACGTTTTTTTTGTGAAATTTAATTTTCGTAATTCCTGTGTTCATATTTTTGCTATTTTCAGATGAAAACGTTAACAGATAATAAAATTAGGTTATTCACGTATAATTGTGTCTTGTTATTCATAGATTTTAATATTAAATCATAAATAATTTTTTTTTTTTAATGTTAGTCAAATGATAAAATTAATTTTTGACGTTTCTGGATTTTTATTAGATGAGGATTGGTTATTCGTATTATTTGGATTTTTATTTGTGTGTACACACGTACGCACACAATCACACGGGTCCATTTTCACAAGAAATGTTGCATATATATATATATATATATATATATATATATATATATATATATATATATATATACTCGGGGTTTTTTATTCAAAAGTAATGGACTAATGAATTCAACGAGGTTGTTAGATAGTGCTCAATAAAAAGAGCTGATAATACTTGTTTATTGTTATATAAACATGCTCACATCCCGCTGCTACAAACAGCCACTTGTTTCAATCAAACAACAGATATCATCAGGCAGCGACTTGACTATTCAAAAGTTCAATGAATAATCTAGGTTATTAATAATAATAATAGGTTATTCATTGAACTTTTGAATAGTCAAGTCGCTGCCTGATGATATCTGTTGTTTGATTGAAACAAGTGGCTATTTGTAGCAGCGGGATGTGAGCATGTTTATATAACAATCAACAAGTATATATATATATATATATATATATATATATATAGCCAGTAGAGTTTAGTTTCCTAGAAGTACATCCAATGAAACAACATGTGTCTATCAAAAGAGTGCTCAATGAGTGAACAGAGCAGGTATATTAAAACCTCTTTTCTACTTATTTAAGTATTTATTTAAGAAGAAAAATCACAGATTTTACAAAATTTTAAAATTAAAATTATATGAAATAGGCAAGTAGTTCTTTTTAAATGTGGCATGAGGCCAGAAAGGGGGGGTGTGGGGGGGGATGGGCGTCGGGGGTCGTCCACTTGGTCTATTTCCTATAACTAGTTGCATTCACCACAATACCGCATTCACTCTAGGGGTTGGATCTACTTAAAGCCCCAGATGACAATATGTACAATTTTTTTTTTTTTTTTTTTTTTTTTTAAAATAAAATATATAATGACTTTTATTTACAATGCAATAATGACAAAATGGAAATTGTGATGCGTATGATATCTGCGGGTGATGGGCGGGGGGTAATGAGAGCCTTAAAAACACCCCAAAATAAAGAAAAATAACAGTAATAAAAAATAAATGAACCAAATAAAACGTTAAGCGATGAATGTGTTAATCAGGACCCACCCTTACCTATTTAATTTTGAAATGCTTCCTGTTTTCAGGTATCAGCCGAAAACAAGGGGGCACTTCCTAAGAGGGAATGGGCACAACTACGGACAAAATAAAGGGGGGGGGCATGGGGATATTCGGTGACCTCCAAGAAAAATAACATCGGGACGGGTTTGGACTAAAATAAATTAATCAGGACTGGGCTTCTTTGGAAGTATCCTAACACCTAAAATAAAGATTGGGGACATGGAACTCATTTATACCAACTAGCTAAGGGACTGATCCACTACGGGATTGTCTTGATCTTGTCTGGGGATTGCTTTTACGGTCGGCGTGTGCCATGCCTAGGCAGGGAACACGCACTCAAGCCTGTTTTGCACGAACGCACATAAACTAGGGGTGTGAATCCACCTGCTACTAAACTGTGAGCGAGATAACCTCCTTCCATCGCATCTGATTTTGATTTTAAGTTGGTGTTTAAAATACAAAATCAGATCCCAATGAGAAGGCGGCTTCCCCCCCCCCCCCCACGCCCTATCTCTATGCGTGAAACCCACACTACCAGTCTAGCTACGGCCAAGATCGCTAGGAACACCATTCGTTCCTCCCTAGGCCACAAGGGATCTGCGTTATAGACAATGGATGCTAAATCCAGGATCGTCACCTGATCGGGAACGATGCATGCCGTGACCTCGCCGACATACCCCCAGAATTCACGGAGCTTGGAACAAGTAAAAAATGCATGATCTACAGTTTCCAGACTATCTTCCTCGCACCGTGGACAAAAAGGACTAAACGTACTACCAATTCTGAACAGTATGTCATTGAGGGGTAAAGCGTTTCTAACCAATCGCCAGGTCAGGGAAAATTCGGAATTGTTAAGATATCCCCGGCCTGGCACCCAATTCCATAGAGATCGGACCTCCCCCTCCGACAGCTGCAGCTGCTCCCCAAGCGGGTCTGAAGCGGTCTCCACCACTAAACCCGATACAATGCCCTTCTAGGCCGTGCAAGGTCAAGGGACCCTGGCATTGCTCTAAGCGCATTTCGGCATTCGTTGAGGAATTTTGACTGCCCTCTAGGTCTTCTTTGGCATTCAATTAAGTGATTGGGGATAAGGTTGGGAAAAGCCTCACCAACCGCGGGACCCCAATCAGAGTTCTACCCAGGAATGCCAACCTTTCGGCGTTTTATGACTTGCCAGGTCAGGCATCTCCAGGCCCCCATCTTCAAGACGTTGAGTACAGACCTGTCTACGGACAAGCGGCCGTCGCTCATTCCACAACAGTGAAAAAAGTGCACGCGTTAAGGTCGCCATTCGGACCGCAGGCAGAGAAAGTATAGCCAGTCGGTAAAGGATCAGCGGAAACACGTAAGTAGCACATGCCTCCGCTCTACCTTTAAGGGACAATCCCCTTCGAAGCCAAATCCTCACAGATGCTTCGACCTTGGTCTGTACCTCCCACCAATTATTATCAAGACAGAGACTGGGCCCAAACCAAACACCAAGGATCCAGACCGGGCCATCCGTCCAGACAAATGCACCAGGCAGAGCATTCGGGCCCCGCCAAGCGGCCAACCTCAGGCCAACGGATTTGCTGAGATTGACTACAGCCCCTGTAACTTTTTCATAACGCTTGAGAGCCTTAATCACCGTAATAATATCTACGACGCTGGAAACGAATACGGTGACATCATCGGCAAATGCGGAAACCCTGGCTCGCGCACCGCCAGGAAGAGCAATACCGCGCAGGGCCGGTCCAGCCAACCTAGACCTCACGTTCCTAAGGAATGGTTCCAACGTGAGGACATATAGAAACTGCGAACAGCGCCGACCGCACCCCATTGACCTGCACAACTGCCGTCGGCCGAGCATACAAAATGGAAATCCATCTGCAGAAGGTGGACCCAAAGCCGGCGGTCTCTAGAACAGCCATCAGGAAACGATGATCCACCCTGTCAAACGCCTTAGACTGATCTAAATTGATCAGTGCGGCTTCAGTGTCGTCTTCTAGGTTTTCTAAGACTGTACGAATCAAATGCAAATTGTTTTGAATTGATCTCCCCTTCACAGCGTAATTCTGATCCGGTTCGATCAAGTCAGTGATAACAACCTGCAAACGATTCGCCAGAACTCTGGCCAGAATTTTAATATCCGTATTCAACAACGTGATGGGCCTAAAATCATCCAACCCCCCAACATGTGTATCCTTCTTCTTCAGAAGTGTGACCATGCCTTTGGTAACCTGACTCTGGATAGATTTCGTGTCAAACCAGTGGTTAAACACACCCGTCAGAATCGGGACAAACATGTGCGACAACCTGCAGTGTTGGCCAACCTGCCGGGCTCTCAGCCAGGGACGATGGTATTGGGGTTGGTGTGACACCAACTGCCCCTCTCTTTTGGTCTGAGCGAGCAGCCCCCTTCTTCCTCCTGGAACGGGATGCTCTCGCTACTTATTTTCTTGCCGTTGGACTCTCTTCCTGGCCGCTTTCATCGCTGCTGCATTGCAGATCCCGGCTCACTGTGAAATTAAGCTGAGAGTCCAGCCGTGAGAGCATATTGATGGCCTCTTCCCGGTCGTCCAGCACATCGTTCTTAAACGCCTGATCCGGGTCGGTGGTTCTCAAAGTTGAGAAATCGGCAGAGGTGGAAGGTCTTAATCCCGTCCCTAGGAGTTCTGTCCTACTATGGGCGGGAGGGCTAACAGTTAAAGCCCTCTTCCTCTGCCGATCCCACCGAGCCGGATCACTTCTCCCAGCTGGCCTAAACCTACCACTGCCAGGGACAGCAGTGTCAGAAATACTCCAGGAGCCGCCGCCTAGTGCGACGGACTCCTCTACAGTGATTGTGCAGGGGCCAGCACCGGGTCTAGTGTGGGGGGCAGCACCGACCGTACCTGATGGTCTCTCTACTTGGCCTGAACCAGTGGGCATGTCAGGGACACAACCACTAGAACCCGGGCTAGGCAAAGGAGCGGAGCGTGGACCGCGTGTCGGGGGGTGGTGGAACTTTTTCAGGGCCTGATCCAGGCCCCAGATTGGGCCAAAGCCCCCTCTGGGAACTGGACCCCAGGCTAGGCATTTCTGCACTGAAGCCCGGACCAGCTACCCTCCCCCTCTGCGTCTTCTCCCTGGCTCAGACCCGCCGATTTGGCCTGGCTGAGGATTCTGTTGGATGTGACTCCAACCACCTCAGACGCAGACCGGCCACCTGCTTAAGTCGAGCCTAGGAAGAGAGACAACCTGAAAAAGATCGAAAACAAGGCAGTTAGTGGCCTCTACAGGAGGCAGAACAATAAAAAGCAAAGCTTTAACCAGCCCAAAAGGGGCCGGTAGCTGGTCTGAAAAAAAATAGAAGGCTGTCGATACATCACGGAGGTCCACCTACAGAAGTTTGATTTAAGACAGATGCCAAGAAACGATAGTCAACCCTATTGAACGCTTTGGAATGATCTAAATTGATCAGCGCTGCTTCTGTGTCATCATTTATCCCTCCCTCTAAGATCATGCGTATCAGGTGCAAATTGTTCTGAATCGATCTCCCCTTTCACAGCATAGTTTTGTTCCGGTTCAACCAACTTGCCGATAATAACCTGCAGCCGATTCTACAGGACCTTGGCCAAAATCTTCAACTGTGTTTAGCAGAGTTATGGGCCTGTAATTGTCCAACACTTCCCCGCCATGCCAATCACCTTTCCTCAGCAATGTGATCACTCCCTTGGTGACTTGCCCTGGGATGGATTCCTGAGCAAACCAATGGTTGAACGCATCCGTCAGAAGAGGCAGAAACATGAGCGACAGCCTCAAATATAGATCGTATGGCAGACCAACGGGACCCGGCGATCTGTCACAGCTGACCTGCTTCAGCACAGTAAAGACTTCCCGCTCCGTCACCTGGCCCTCGCACCTAGCCGCTCTAGCTACCTTGAGGTGTGGAGAGTTAGCTAAATAGTCGCTAACTCAAGGACCAGAAGATTAGGCTGCTGAGTAAAATGCTCCTCGAAATGTTCTCGAAACCCCTTGCAGATCTCCCGAGTCGATTCCAAGGTGCGTCCATCCAGATGTTTCACTATATTTGTCCGAGCCACGCCTAGAAACATCACGATGCATATCCGCATCAGAATTGACTGCTTCATCGCTTATCTTTCTAAGCCTAGCTCTAACTACTTAACCTTCGTAATACTCGCTAGTCTCCTGGAGACGGTCCTGCTTAGCTAGTTCCTGACTAACCCCCGAAAAAAGCCTTTGGTGGACATACTCAAAATATGCACACACTAATACACATGTTGCCTTTCATATATATATATATATATATATATATATATATATATATATATATATAGTCGTTTAAGTTTTTAACCTTTAAAACTATGCAAAAAAATATTTTTTATCATTCATTAGAAAACCATCTAGTCAGTAAGTCATTTAATCACCTGCAATCACTGCACCAACTCGCTCTCGAATTTACTATAATACAAATAATTTATTTTTCAAGGGATCATCAGTTGTTTACCATGAAACACTGTTTCGGGGATTTAATATATATATATATATATATATATATATATATATATGAATTTAGGAAAGCTCATCTCCGGAAAGCTTGTCAATTTTTGCTAGATTGGAGAAACTGGTCCCTTATTGAATAAATATCGATTGAAAACACTTTCTATGATTTGTTAAGATTTTTGTTCCGTAGATATTTTATACTCTCCGCGTGTTTTGTTTGGCTTTTCCGTATAAAAAAGCAAAACTGAAAACGAACGATCCATGCGGGGGGGGGGGGCTTATACCAGACAATTGCTATTCATTTGGAAACTCCCCTTTTTTATGGGGAGCTTATTTTCCCAAACATCGACTCCTGAGGAACTCCTGCATTAATGTTACGCTGCTTGGATGTACATCTGTCAATGACAACCTGTACGCTTCTATTGTCAAAGAATTATATTTATCCAGAATTATATCATCCAGTTATACCGTAAGATTTAATTTTTAACGTTTTTTATTCTCAAAAATCATTGCCTTTACTGGACAAGCCAGAAAACTACGGAAGGCAGTAATTGCAGTGGATGCAATCAGGAGATTCATAGTTCCTATCCCGTCGTGGTTACAACCTGATAATGAAGTCCAGAGGAATAGTTGACGGAAAGGTTGTGAAACAACTAAGGAAGATTGTCCGCAATAAATAAAAATTAATAAATGACCAAACCCGGCCAGAGTCTTATTTGGCCAAAACGTGGTGAGACATCAACTATGGAAGGCAGTAATTGCTGAGAATGCAGTTAGGAGATTCGGAGTTCCATTCCCGTCATGGTTACCACCTGATGAAGGCTAGAGGAATAGTTGGCCAAAACGTCGTGAAACAACTAAATAAAAGATGAGAATAATAGTCCGCAATAAATAAAATAATAAATAATACTCATCTCAATAATGAATTCCAATTAAAATGATATATATACCATTTGGTACGGACCAGACCATGGAAGATCAGATAATAAATAGCCATGGGCTAGTTTCTGCTCTAGCTGCGTCTTCGTCTTGTCCTTATCTAGTGCGAGGCGCTGGGCATACTTGACGGAGAAGCTTCTGATCTTTGCAGCATCACTTACTCCCTGTAACTGCCCCCATTAGTGCCTTTTTAATTAAGTCTGTAAACTGATCTCCGAAGTCTTGTATCTCTAGAAAGGAGGTGTTTAACGTCCAGTACCCCGCTAACTTGGGCCTATTTCCTAGCTTCAGCTGAGCCATAACAGCGTGACGTGGTATTGCTTTCTTTGCCTCGTGTATATTACGTGGCAATATTTTCTTATAATCATTGTCAAATAATAAATACGCCATTATTACGGAAAGTAGTCTGTGGGTTCAGGGGTTAATACCATGCAAACGGTAAATTTGCCCCGGGTTTGATTATCAGATTCGCTGTCAGCGACCTCGATTATCCCTAAAAAACAAAAACAAATTAGAGTTGTCGGTGTTCTGTTGTAACGTATCTGAATATTTACAAAAAAAAAAAAAAAAAAAAATGAAATATTATTTTACTTACGTTTTGTTGCTGTTGATACTATATTATAAAAAGTGGAAGATTTGACCACACACACACAAAAGTTTCCTGCTAATATTAAGGTTGTGTTTGTTTTTAATAAGATATTCATTTTCAGCATACCCGAAAACCTATAAAAGTCGCCATTTTAAAAGTGATTATTGAAGTGGAGCCGTGGAGCACTAGGTGTATCAGAATTTTTGTAGGAATTTTTGACACCCCTAACACGAAACTGCGAATGAAATATAAAAAACTCGTAATTTCTCTTTTAAAAGTGGGTTGTTTATTTTCTTTATGGATTATACTTCCAAAATAAACTATTAAAGTTGTTTTAAATGTAATAGAAAAATTTTTTTTATTTTTTACAAAACAGTAATGAAATCAATTGAATTTTACGAGTTAAATATTTTTCAATTTTTAAACTTGTAGTGGACTGGTGCATATATATATATATATATATATATATATATCTTCTAAATATAAATAAAATGAACTCATTTTTTCCCATCTGATTTTGACATTAATAGGATAAAAAAATCAAGATATTTCATGCAAATATAATATGCACAAACGGCAGAACAATATCTGAGGTGTGTTATAGGCTTATTATTTCTCAAATTCCTCGATAATCTTAGATTTCTATACTTTTTCTGCTGAGAAGTCACGGCCAAAATCGGTTAAGATCAATGGAAGTGGTAAAATATTTTCTCTCTAATAAATTCCTCCTCCCCCTGCCACCACTTAACACCGTTTGGGGATCGTTCATAAGGAACAGTTGAGAAGAGAACACCGGCTTGGCTTCGTAGTTCTTTCATGTGAAGTTATTTAAAATCACTAAACTAAGCTGCAGTGCTCTGTGGCGTAGTAGTTAGCGTGCTGGACAATTCACATTATATTTTCACGTTCGCGCCGACCTACCGTAGTCGTTTTTTTTTTTTTTTTTTTTTTTCCTAAACAACTGGAATGGACTTTTCTTGGTGGCCGAACTGTTAACGTTGCAGATGTTTTTTTTTTGTTTTTTTTTACACTTTATTTTCCTACTTTTACTCATGACTCCAGGTTTGATCCTTCCTACTTACCTACCATAACATTTTTTAACCCCCCCCCGTCCCGGAAACAAACACTCGGGCAACACCGGGTACCCCCGCTAGTATTCAATAAGATTGATTAAAATATAGAATAAAAAAACAAACAAACATTTCTTCTGTATTTGTTCTTAGTGTCATATGAATACTTTTTGCCTTTATCTAGGTTGAGCTGGGATTTTAAACAGTTCTAGCTCCACCCTATAATAAATATGCTATAATGGAACTTTTATCAAATTGAAAAAGTCTGGTTATTTTTAACTCGTTTAAAAAGCTGGTTAAGAAGTAATACATTTAGGGTTATGTATTAACTTTAGCTAGAACTACGAAACTTGACTTTTGCATTTTAATCTTAAAGTGAAACCATCAGTTACAGATAATTTTATGAACTCGACACTAGATTCTCTACAGTGCAATATAGACTACAATGTATTGTGAACTAAGTAGACTAAGTCACTGCAAGGAGGTATATGAAGCTTCCTCTCAGTGCACAGCGATGGGTCTCCAATTAGAGCAGGCAATCAATCGATTTGATTTAAAAAAAAATGAACGATTTCACCGATTTCGATGACAACCAATATCAAGCAGCACTAACCCTATGCAAGTTTAACCGGCTTCTTCCAAAAGAAGGAAGCTCCATGGGAGTATGAAATTCACAAGCTGCCACCAGTCGCATGTATATTATATATATATATATATATATATATATATATATATATATATATATATACCTGTTGGAGGAGATGAGGACGTTAGGTCCTTGCAGTTATTGCGGGAAATGTTGACATCCTCCCACATACAGTACCTTGTATTCCCAAATTGTCACCCATCTGGTACTGACTGTCTAAAAGGTGCTTAACTTCAGTGATCTAACGAGTTTTTAATAGTTTTTATTTATATTGTTTATTTATTCTTATATCGCGAACGTCTATTCTGATGTGGATGTGCATTCTAATGCTAGAGTCCCTCAGGGGTCAATCCTGGGCCCAACTCTCTTCCTGATCTACATCAATGACCTCCCTAAACACATACTTAAATCATTCGTTTACATCTATGCTGATGACACGACCATCTACGGCAACACATCAAAGGCTGACGGTTATATCTCACAGGATTAGTAAATCTCTTGACAAAGGCTTCCTTTCTAGGGCAATTGCTCTTGACATATCAAAAGCCTTCAACAAGGTATGGCATAAGGGTCTACTTCACAAGATTTCCAGCTACGGTATAACTGGAAATGTTTTCTCAATCATTAAATCATTTCTCTCCGATAGGCTCATAAGAGTAGTGGTTGATGGACAAAAATCAGAGGCGTGCAGTATTAATGCTGGAGTCCCTCAGGGGTCAATCCTGGGCCCAACTCTCTTCCTGATCTACATCAATGACCTCCCTAAACACATACTAAAATCATTCGTTGACATCTATGCTGATGACACGACCATCTACGGCAACACATCAAAGGCTGTAAATGACAAAGTTATCTCTGATTCTCTCTCCTCTGATCTCGAGCGCGTGGTTCAGTGGGGGAAGATGTGACTGGTTACCTTTAATGCATCCAAAACCAAACTCCTATCCTTACATCATCAACGCTCTGATCCCCATCTGGCATCAATTGTGATGGATGGCTCTCGTCTGGGTGAGGCCCCATGTTTTGACAAGCTTCTGGGTTTGATCTTTACTCCTGATCTGAAATGGAACACGTACATCAAGTCTGTTGCCAAGGTTGCTGGAAAGATGGTGGGATCCTTCTACCGCTCCAGAAGATATCTCACTACTGATGCAATTCTCTATGAAATTCCTAATGAACCGCCCCCCCTGAAGTAAACACTTCATCAAATCTCCACACTAACGTAATGTACTTGCAATAACCCTTATCCCTGAGTGGCTTCCGGGCCTTGATAAGTGGTGATCACTGTGTAAAAAAAAAAGTACAATTTACTTATATAGAGCAACTAAGAAAAGTCCGCAATAAATAAAAATTAATAAATAATTACTGCCTTCCATAGTTGTCGTCTCATCGCGTTTTGGCCAAGTAAGGGGTTGTATTTATTTATTAAATGGTAATTAGTAAAAACTTGAAGAAAGTGCTCAATACTGTTGCAGAGCAATAATATACATATAGATATATAAGTAAAAAGATCGATGTTATTTAATTGGAATTCATTATCGAGATGAGTATTATTTATTAATTTATTTATTACGGACTATTATCCTCATCTTTCTTAGATGTTGTTTCATGACGTTTCGGCCAACTATTCTTCTGGCCTTCGTCAGGTGGTAACCGCGACGGGATAGGTACTCCGAATCTCCTAACTGCATCCTCAGCAATTACTGCCTTCCATAGTTGTCGTCTCACCACGTTTTGGCCAAATAAGGCTCTGGCCGGGTTTGGGTAGGACTGAAACCGCTATCTTAAGACAATTCTAATCTGGAACCGTAGACATTCAACGTCTCTATCCACTGCGCCACGGGCCCCAAAGGGCAATCAAGGTTGGATTTTTTGTTCTTATAGATCAGCATTTATTTATTATCTGATCTTCTATGGTCGGGTCCGTACCGAATGGTTATATAAAATTTTAATTGGAATTCATTATTGAGATTAGTATTATTTATTAATTTATTTATTGCGGACTATTATCCTCATCTTTTTCTTTATTGTTGTTTCACGACGTTTCGGCCAACTATTCTTCTGGCCTTCGTCAGGTGGTAACCGCAACACGATAAGAACTCTGAATCTCCTAACTACAAGTAAACCTTAATCGAATATTCTTTTAAAAATCTGCTTGATTATCGTTTGAAGAAATAATACCAAACAAAAGATATATCTTTGGTCCTCCCTGGACTGACATTTACAAAAAAAGCACTCATCTAGCTGAAACCGCTATCTAAAATTTCCCCCACTCTTTATCTGTGCCTAAACCTAAACGTAGATTCCATGAACAAAGCTTCGTTTTGTAGACGCTGACGACAGTACCATTTATGGCAACACTTCAAAGGTCACAAACGACCAAGTTCTCTTTGATTCTCTCTCCTCTGATCTTGAGCACATGGTGCAATGGGGAAAGAGGCGGCTGGTTAATTTTAATGCATCTAAAACTAAGCTTCTATCTTTACATCATCAACACTCTGATCCCCGTCTGGCATCAATTGAAATGAATGGCTCTCATCTTGGGGAGGTTCATGTTTTGACAAACTTCTGGGCTTTGACCTTTACTCCTGATCTGAGATGGAACACGTACATCAAATCTGTGTCCAAGGCTGCTGGGAAAATGGCAGTATTGTTCTACCGTTCCAGTAGATATCTCACTGCTGATGCAATTCTCTACACTTATAAGAGCCAGGTACATCCAATGATGGAGTACTGTTACCGCATCTGGGCCGGAGCTGCTAGAAGCAGCTTATCCTGCCATGATAAAGTTCAAAATAGACTTCATAGCTTAGTGGAAATTGCTTTTTTCTCTTCCCTGCAACCTCTCTCCCACAGAAGAGACATTACGAGCCTATCCTTGTTTTATCGTTATTTCCATGGCAAGTGCTCGTCTGAGCTCCAATCTATGGTCCCTCCTGGCCTTACTTTCACGAAAAACACTCATCTATCTGAAACCACTATCACTAATTTCCACCACCCTTTATCTGTGCCTAAACCTAAACGTAGATTCCATGAACAAAGCTTCTTTCTTAGAACTACACGCCTGTGGAATTCTCTCCCGATTGCCTGCTTTCCAGCTGACTACAATCTGATTGTCTTCAAGTCCAATGTAAACAAGTTCTTTATGAACCGTCCCCCTAAGTAATCCAATTTACAAAATTCCCACTACTTATGTTTACTGTGCTATAATGACATTGACTAATGTATGCCCACTAACCCTTATCCTCGAGTAGCCTCCGGGCCTTGATAAATGATCATTTCTGTGTAAAAATAGAAAAACCCGTTCTCTTAAATAATCTAATCATACCAAATTTTCACTACTAGCTATTACCACGCAATACACGCATCAAGCCTTATCCTCGAGAGGCCTTTAACCCTTATTCTCGAGTTCTTGATGAACCGTCCCCTAAGTAATTTAATTTACTAAATTTCCAATACTAACGATTTCTACGATGTTATCCCATTGATTACTGTACACGCAATAACCCTTATCCCTGAGTGGCTTCGAGGCCTTGATAAGTGGTGACTACCATGTAAAAAAAACTTGTATAAAGCAAAAAAAAAATAACAACTACAGATATGTTTCAATTTTTTAACCATACTAGCGGGGGGTACCTATACCCGGCATTGCCCTGGTGTTTGGAGGTGTGTGGGGTTTTGGGTAAATCAACACTCGGGGGGGGGGGGGTTAAAATAAAAAAAAAAGTTTTGGTGAGTATGAGGATCGAACCTAAACCCTTGAGGCGAAGTTGGAAATTAAAGTGTGAAAAAAAAAAAGAAAAAAGTGTGACGTTAACCATTGGGCCACCGCAAGATACTAACGGAAACATGTTTGAATTTATTTAATTTATTTAGATTTGGCAGGTGCACGGTTTAATGACTTAATGAGGTCAACTTTGACTGCGGAATAGTATTTCATTTACTGCGGGAACGCTTTTTTTTATTTTCCTAAGATCTTGGGGGGGGGGCCAGCTCCCCTTGTCCAAATTGAACAGTAATTGTCTGATGTAAGGAAAATATTTCCACATTGATAAAATCTGGACATACACGAAAAGCGAACATACATCATACACACATTTTCACTTTTATATATAGACTAGCGGGGGGGGGGGTACCCGGCGATGCCCGGGTGTCTTGAGGTAAATCAAAACTCCGGGGGGGGGGGGATTTAATTATAAAAAAAATGTTTTGGTCGGTGAGTATGAGAATCGAACCCGTACCCTTGAGTTGGAAATTAATGTGTGAAAAAAAAAAAAGTGCTACGTTAACCATTGAGCCACGGCGACAGACAACGTTACGCAGGTTTGAATTTATTTATTTAACTATAAAAACAGACGTGCGCAATAAAAGTTAACTCTGCTGCTTCCATTTGACCTAATTAAGAAGGTCAAATAGAAGTCACACAGCGTTTGGGTTTGTTTACCCAAATTTTACTGTTTTTTTCCCCCAACAGATGTTGGGGAGGTAAAAGCAGCTCCCCCCACCCCCAATTGTCCAGATTGAATAGCAACGGTCTGATATACAAGATTGATCAAAGCTGATTGCTTCTGGACGTTTTTCCCGGCGCAATGTCAAGAATACGTCCGTTTGAGTTTAGTTTCACTTTATTTATACTAAAAAGCCCAATCAACACGCGAGAAGCCAAAATAGCAATAATTTTGTAAAAATTGACGTAAATAAATCTAGACGCTACATGCATTCTCAAATCCTACATATTATTATCTACGGCCTATATAAACAGTTCTAAGCAATAGTAACCCCCCCCCCGGAGCGTGTTCGAGAAAAGCCTTTGCGAGACATACACGAAATGGTCACACACATTTTGCCTTTTATATATATATAGACTAGCGAAGGGTACCCGGCGTTGCCCAGGTGTTTGTGGGTGTGTGTGAAAAAAACCCGAAATGTGAAAAAAAACAGGTGCCTGTGAAAAAAAAACAAAGCCTTGATGATGAGCAGTTGGAAAATAGTAAAGTGTGAAAGAAAAACAGGTGTGCGTTTTTGATTGACGTGATGGTGATAGCTATTCAGCAGTTAGCATTTTGTGCGGGACAGTTTTTAATGAGGTCAATAAATCGGTTTGTTTGTTTTTAAAAACCCGCTCCCTCATCTCGAAATGAAAGCTACCGTCTGATATGACGAAGTCGACATTGACCAAATGTTACTTAGCTCTCTAGAGACCACTGGCTCTGGGCCTGTGTGTATTTATTTGCTTCCCCACTGAGCAAATTAGGTACAAGGCCGTTTTTTAATGTGGAGATGGAGGGAGGGGGAAGGAAAGGGGGGACCAGCTCCTGAGAGGTGGGAAATGGGAGCTGGATAGTAACTGTGGTCTGTAGGGTGATCCCTACATTGACCAAGTTCAGATATGTGGGGTTACCCCCACATATGGTCTTTGCTAGTCATAGCTAGTCTTTGCTTGCAGCATCTGTCGGAACAGATACTACACTTTGATCTTGTCGCCCGGGCCGCCGAAGCTGGCGCCTGGGCCTGTGTGGATTTATTTGCTTCCCCACTGAGCAAATTAGGCACAAGGCCGTTTTTTAATGTGGAGAGAGGGGGAGGGAAAGGGGGATCCAGCTCCCGAGAGGTGGGAAATGGGAGCTGGATAGTAACTGTGGTCGTAGGGTGATCCCTACCTTGACCAAGGTCAGATATGTGGGGCTACCCCCACATATGGTCTTTGCTAGTCATAGCTGGTCTTTGCTTGCAGCATCTGCCGGAACAGATGGTATTTATTTGCTCCCCCACTGAGCAAATTAGGCACAAGGCCGTTTTTAATGTGAGGTAAAAACCAGCTCCCCTAAAAGTAGGCAAAAAGGGGGCACTCTGGTTACCAAAAATAATAATTGTCCCAGTATAGAGGGTTTCCCCTCCATTGACTGGTACAAATTATCTTAAGTGCAGCATCTGCCGGAACAGATAGTATTTATTTGCTCCCCCACCTAGCAAATTAGGCACAAGGCCGATTTTTAATGTGAGGAGTGAAGGGAGGGGGAAGGGAAAAAGGGGACCAGCTCCCGAGAGGTGGGAAATGGAAGCTGGTTAATGGTCAGGCATGTGGGGTTGCCCCCACATCTGGTCTTTGCTAGTCATAGCTAGTCATAGCCAGTCATAGCTTGCAGTATCTGCCGGAACAGATGGTATTTATTTGCTCCCCCACCGAGCAAATTAGGCACAAGGCCAATTTTTAATGTGAGGAGTGAAGGGAGGGGGAAGGGAAAAGGGGACCAGCTCCCGAGAGGTGGGAAATGGGAGCTGGTTAAAGGTCAGGCATGTGGGGTTGCCCCCACATCTGGTCTTTGCTAGTCAGAGCTAGTCATAGCTAGTCATAGCTTGCAGTATCTGCCGGAACAGATGGTATTTATTTGCTCCCCCACTGAGCAAATTAGGCACAAGGCCGTTTTTAATGTGAGGTAAAAACCAGCTCCCCTAAAAGTAGGCAAAAAGGGGGCACTCTGGTTACCAAAAATAATAATTGTCCCAGTATAGAGGGTTTCCCCTCCATTGACTGGTACAAACCATCCCAAGTGCAGCATCTGCCGGAACAGATACTACACTTTGAGATATTAAATCTTTTATTCATGTTAAAAAAATACAGTAAAATTAACGGTGAACAAAAAACTTAGGCACATGGCCAACTCAAAAGGGGGGATTTTGGGGGTCGTTGGTCATCCTTGTCGCTCCAGAACTAAACAAAGTCAAAAGTTTCTCCCAGCTAGTATCTTCTTTCACCATAATACCGCATTCACCCTTTCATCTTGGGGGACGTCCTAGTAACTCCCAATTTTTAAAACATTTTTTATTGACGTGTAAAAACAAAAAAGATAACAATAAAATGGTAACAATAATTCATTTGTGTCGAGGGAGGGGGAAGAAAAAACAAAAGGTGATTAGTAGGACCCTCCCAACCCCGTCTAGTTGATAGACTGCCCGTTCCACTAGGTTTGTAAAAGGAACCTCGCTTCTGCGGGTCAGTCTCTAGGTGGGGATGCCCTCTAGATGGGGGTGAATGGAGAAAAGAAAATTTTGTGGGTAAGGGATGGAGGTTAGTTTGTATTTCTTTTTCTCCAAGATGGGTAAAATTTAGAGGAAGGGGTGAAAAACAAAAATTGCAGGTAAGAGGGGATGGGGATCTTGGAGGCTTCCTAATCGGGGAGGGATGGAACACACACTCAGCTAGCTGAGAGACTACTTGTTTAATTTAACTTTACAGAACTGCGCGTTCCACACCTAGGCGGGGAACACGTATTCGAATTTGGCTCCTCTTCGTACACACAGACTTGCCACATGTATCCATCTTCTGTCAAATGCCGCGCGATGCAGCCTTCTTCTATCACATCTGATCTTCACCCGTAGTTGGTGTTTAAAGAACGCGATCAGATCTTGATCAGAAAAAGACAACACCCCCCGGCAACCTTGCAGACGCGACGTCCAAATCACCATTCTCGCCACGGCCAGAATCGTAACGTAGACCATTTGTCTTTCCCGGTCCCACGGCGGCCTCACGTTGTCCACAACATTGGATACAGTAATTGGGCGAGGATGCTCAGGATCGATGCGAGCCGTCACCCCACTGACATACGACCAGTACTGGCGGAGTTCGCGGCAATCAAAGAAAGCGTGATCCGTAGTTTCCACAGCCGTTGTCCCACAACGGGGACAATCGGGCGACTCCAGAAACCCAGAACTGCATTGTATGTTGTTGAGTGGAAGTGCATTTCGGGCCAATCGCCAGGTCAGAGAGAACTCCGAATTGTTCAGATGACTCGAACCTGGCGCCCAGCTCCACGCGGAGCGGATCTCACTCTGCTGCCACCCCAAACGCGCGCATAGCGGGTCGTCAGCGGCCTCCCTCACTAGATCCCTGTGGAGTTCTCTACGGGTAGCAGTCACAAGGTCACTGGACCTTGGTAGTCGTTTTAGCGCGGCTCGGCACTCTTTCATGTAGGCAGATTCTCCCCGCGGCCTGCGACGGCTCTCGATGGAAGGGTCGAGAACGAGGTCGGGGAAGGCGGCAGTAACCACGGGGTGCCACGGTTGGTCCTCCTGCATATAGTTGCTCAGGAAGGCCAGTCTCTCAGCATCTCGATGACACTTCAAGTCCGGCATTCCCAAGCCTCCCTCACACGGACGTTGAATACAGACCTGTCTGCTCACCCAGTGTCTTCCTCTGTCCCAAAGGAGCGAGGACAAGAGTTCGACGAGAGCTTTTAGGTGTTGTGCAGGCAGGGGAAGTACGGCCAGTCGGTAAAGGATGAGAGGAAAGACGTAAGTGGCGCACGCCTCAGCTCTACCCTTTAAGGAAAGTTTCCTAGGAAGCCACGAACTGACTGCAGCCTCCACCTTTGACCGTACCTCCAACCAATTCTTGTCAAGCTGGAGACCCGGTCCGAACCACACGCCGAGGATCCGGACCGGGCCATCTGTCCAGCTGAAGGGCGCAGGGAGGTTTGCGTTGCCACTCCATGCGCCCAACCGCAGTCCTACCGACTTGTTGCGGTTTATCTTGGCCCCTGTAATTCTTTCGTACTGTGTGAGTGCCTCCGACACGACCTCAATGTCTCTGGAGCCCGACACGAAGATCGTGACATCATCGGCGAACGCGGATACCTTGGCAGCTGAGCCGCCAGGCAGAGCCATTCCGCGCAGGGCCGAATTTGCCTCCCCATGTCTCAGCTTGCGGAGAAGAGGCTCCAAAGCCAGGACATAAAGCAGGGGCGACAGCGGACAACCCTGACGAACCGACCGAGAGATAACAAAGGGTTTCGAGCGCTTTCCGTTCACTTGCACGACAGCCATGGGCTGCCGATACATTATGGAGATCCACTTGCAAAAGTCCGGTTTAAAACCGGCGGCCTCTAAGACAGATGCCAGGAAACGATGGTCGACCCTATCGAAAGCTTTGGACTGATCTAAGTTTATCAGCGCGGCTTCTGTGTCGTCATCTATTCCCCCCTCTAGGATCATGCGGATCAGGTGCAAGTTGTTCTGAATCGATCTCCCCTTCACAGCGTAGTTCTGTTCTGGTTCAACCAACTCGTCGATAACAACCTGCAGCCGATTCGACAGGACCTTGGCCAAAATCTTCAACTCTGTGTTTAGCAGAGTTATGGGCCTGTAGTCATCTAACTCTTCCCCTCCATGCCCGTCACCTTTCTTCAGCAATGTGATCACTCCCTTGGTCACCTGCCCTGGGATGGATCCCTGAGCAAACCAATGGTTGAACATATCCGTCAGAAGAGGCAGAAACATGGGCGACAGCCTCAAGTACAGTTCGTATGGCAGACCATCAAGTCCTGGCGATCTGTCACAGCTGACCTGCTTCAGCGCAGTAAAGACCTCCTGCTCCGTCACCCGGCCCTCGCAACCAGCCGCTCTAGCCGCCTCGAGGCGGGGAGAGTCGGCCAAATAGTCGCTAAACTCAAGGACCGGAAGATCGGGCTGCTGCGTAAAACGCTCCTCGAAATGTTCTCGAAACCCCTCGCAGATCTCCCGAGTCGATTCCAGGGTGCGTCCATTCGGATGTTTGATTTTTGCAATATATTTGTCCGAGCCACGCCTAGAAACCTCACGGCGCACGTCTGCATCAGAATTGACTGCTTCGTTGCCTATCTTTCTAAGCCTAGCTCTAACTACTTGGCCTTCGTAACGCTCGCTAGTCTCGCGTAGAAGGTCCTGCTTAGCTAGTTCCTGACTAACCCTATCACCCTCCCCGGTAGCCTGGGCTAGTTTCTGCTCTAGCTTCTTCTTCGTCTTGGCCTTATCTAGTGCGAGGCGCTGGGCATACTTGACGGAGAAGCTTCTGATCTTGGCTTTGAGACCTAACCACCACTTACTCCCGGTAACCGCCCCCACTAGTGCCTTTTTAATCAATTCTCTTAACTGATCTTGGAAGTCTTGTCTCTCCAGAAGGGAGGTGTTTAACTTCCAGTACCCCGCTAACTTAGGCCTATTTCCTAGCTTCAGCCGGGCCATAACTAATTTATGGTCCGTCTGGCCTAGCCAAGTGAACGTGGGACAAGATAAGAAGTCTACTTCGCCTCTCCTAACTAACATCCTGTCCAAATAAGTATTTGGATAGGAGGAAACACTATTGGTCCACGTCCACATCTCCCGCCCTGGATGCTCGACCCGAAACCTGTCGACCAGACCGCATCTAGCCATCAGATCAGCCAGGCTGGACTCGCACCTCTCCGATCCTCTAGCTCCGCCTCCTACCTTATCTATGTCGGGGTCTAAGATGGAATTCCAATCCCCCATTAGCACTACCCGCTTCCGACAATCTACAAACGCGTCAAGCTGACTGAAGAATGAGACCCTCTCACGAGCGGTGCTGGGCGCATGAACCGCAATCACCCGAAACACAGAATCTTTTACGGCAACATCGGCCACAACCAGCCTACCCACTGCATCTCTATGGACAACGTCGACCGTCGCCGACAGGGTACGTTTAACCAGCACGGAAACTCCCTTCCCCCGCGGGCTGCCATATGCTGAGAAAACCTCAAAGTCTCGGGCCAGCACCTGACAGTCCACAGAGGAAACGAAATGCGTCTCCTGAATCGCAGCGACATCCACTCCCAGGGACAAGAGGTCGTGCCGGAGGCGAGCCGCCCGGCCCGATGATCTCAAGCCCCTCGCATTCAGACTAGCCAAATTCAAAGCCATGGTACCTACCTTAAGGTGTGTTACACTCAGCTCCGAAGTCAGCCGGGGAAAGGACACCGACGTTGTGTGCAATGCTCAAGGTGGTCAGGTTTTTCATGTCCTGACCTTCTCTCACAATGCCGCCGACATCCAAAGGGTAGGTCAATTTAAGGGCCCTATAGAGTGACGGATGGACCAACACTGGGACCCTTCCCTTGCATTGTTTTGACAGTTCATCAAGAGAAGGGTCATTTTTTTTAACCAGTTCAATTCCCGGAAACGCCCCTTCAGCGGCCTGCAGCCTTGTCCACAAGTTGGTCTTGCAGGCCTCTGGAGTTCTGACAAAGGTTATTAGGAGTGGGGCGTCCGGGAAATTTGAGGGGATATTTACATCTTTCCCCTCTATCTGTTTGTAATCGAGCAGAGGTTTTAAGTTTTTCCTCTGCCGATGGGAAATGTCTGTGGCCACAGATAGAGGGTCTACATAACATAGTTCCTCAGGGGCAAGGACCTTTGGTCTGCAAGAGGCAGAGGTGTCTCTCCTCTCCCTCGGTTCATTCTTTTCATTTTCTTTTTGGGGTAGTGGCTCAGTTTGCCTTGGTGTGGGGACGGGTGTTTGTGTGGTGCCTGGTGTTGGTGTTGGTGTTGGTGCAGTGTTTGGTGTTGGTGCGGTGTCTGGTGTTGGTGTTGGTGCGGTGTCTGGTGTTGGTGTGGTGTCTCGTGTTGGTGCGGTGTCTGGTGTTAGTGCGGTGTCTGGTGTTGGTGCGGTGTCTGGTGTTGTTGCAGTGTGTGGTTTGGGGGTGGAAGTGGATTTTGTTGTTAGGGGTGGTGTATGTTCACAGGGAGTGGGGGCCACCTTTTCTTCCTCTTTTCTTCTTTTGTTTTTCTTTTTCATTCTTTCGAATGAACCGGGGAGAGGTGAGGTTGAGTTCCTCTCCCTCTCACTTGCGGATTCATCCTCAGAGGAGCAGTCTTTTCTCCGCTTGATCCCCGTCTCGATTGGTGTGGGGACCGTTGGTTGTGTCTGCTCCTCTATTTGCTGCTGCAGCTGTTTTTGTTGTTGCTGCTCTCGCTGGTGTCGTTGCTGCTGCTGCTTCTGCTGCACTTGCTGATTTTGCTGTTGCAGTAGTTGCTGCTGCAGTTGTTTCCGCGGCATTGGCTGCGGTGGCTGTTGTTGTTTCTGCATTTGCAGAGGCTCCTGCCTCGATTTTTGGGCTGGTGGTGGGACGGTGGCAGAAGGGATTAAGTGTTTCCGCTTTTGTCTCACTACCGTGCTCCATTCTTCCCCCTTGGCCTCCTGGGTGGTTTGAGTTTTCCTTGGAGCTGGGGTTGGTGCTGCAGTTGCAGGGGTTGTTACCGCCTGTTTTGGTGCGGGCGTTGTCTCAGTGGATGTGACCGCCTTTTGGGTTATTGGATTAGGGGTTACCCTTTGGGGGCAACTCCTAGCCATGTGGCCCTGCTTTTGGCAGAACCAACAGTGTGGACGACGGCCCTCCACCACTACCGTTATGCTGGCGTCTTTGTATGTCAGCAGCGGTGGTATTGCCTGAAAACCTTTCCTCTTCAGCCTCATTGCTATTGTGTAGCAGCCCAGGTGAGTCCCAGTTTTTGACCGTATTGGGGTCACCTGTTCTACCTCACCGTACTGGCTGAAGAGGCATCCTAATACTTCCGCAGGTATTTGGGTTGGCACATTAAATACCTGCACCCGAGTCCTTCTCTTGCCCTGGTATTCAGGTGTTAGTTTGACTCTCCCATGCTTTATTTCTTGGAGGGAGAGTCTCTCTGCATCTTCCTTGGTGGGTAGGAGGATGTCCCACATGGCGTAGCTCCTCTGGTACAGGTATAATACCGGGATATTTAGCTTATGTAGGAGCCCTGCCATGTCTTCCTTTTTCATCCCTAGGAGGCGGTTTTCCGGCATATCCGAGATGATGAGGGAGAGCACTCTGTCTTCGATTGCCTCCCAAGCGCCTGGCACTGGTTTAATTTCTGCCCCCTCTATGTATTGTCTGTACTTGGTCAAGTACAAGTCTTTATACTCTTGAGGGGACAGTTGCTTCTCTACAGTCTTCCCCCATGCCAACCCTCTTGTTGGTGTTGGATCTTTGGTGAGGTTGGACTGTTTTTGCTGTTCCTTGGCGGAAGGGTTGCTATTTTGAGGGGCATTTCCCTTTCCGCTTTCCTTTGGGACCGACTCTCCCTGCTCTATACTTCTTCCAGGAAATACTTCCCTTTTTGGGGAGTCGGCCTCCTGGGGAGCATTGTCCTTGGGAGCTTTTGCCACTTTTGTTTTGGGGAGGTTTAGGCTGTATGCCCCCTCGTTTTCTTGATTTGCTCCCCTTTTGGGGCAGTAGCCCTCCTGGGGAGCACTGTCTCTCTTATCGTCCTTTGGGGCTACTGCCTCTTGATTTTTGTTGTCAGAGCGGGATGCCCTGTCCAACATTGTTTTTTCTCCCCTTTGTGGGGAGTCGCCCTCTTGGGGAGCTGCTGGTGAGTTTTCTCCCTTCTGGGGGGCGTCCTTCGGTTTCGTGTCCGGGCGGTATGCCCCGTTGCTTTTTGCTTCCCCTGTTGGGGAGCCGTCCTCTTGGGGAGCAGTTTTTCTTGTGGTAGCCTCCTGGCTGGGGGTATCTGTATTGGTGGTCCCCGGGCTGGGGGTGTCCATTTTTGAAAAAAGCTCTCTCTCTTCTGTATAATTCACCAAAATGAGTGACGTGGAGTCGGCGTCCAAATTGGGAGCCGACTTTGGCGCCAAAAAGAAGTGGCGCCAAAGGCGGCAAGAGGGGAGATAGAACTGAGAGAGGGAGTGGGAGGTTAGTGGAGGGAAGAGAGAAAGTGTTTCCGACCCTCCCTCGCGGGAAGGTCGTAAATTATCAGCTCGGATCCCCCCCCGTGGGGGAGGGGGGAGAGCAGAGAAAGACAGACAAAGTGGGGGTGCGGACAGAACGCTACCCAACAAGCTCTCCGGGCACGAGAATGTGTCGCCAGAACACGACTGCCTATCGCTGTGTATGTATCAGAGAACAGATACTACACTTTGATCTTGTCCGCGGGGCCTGTGATTAGAGTCGAGTTTCGCTTTTTGTTTATACCGAAAACCAAATGTAACGCGTGCCAATGCGGGAAATGTCAAATAATTAACGTTTGAAAGTCAATAAAATTAAATAGACAGGCGAGCTCCATGGTTAACTGAGATATTACAATTTATAGATGATATAAAAAGTTTAAAGTTGTGAAGCGAGCGAGCGCTTCTCTGAAAGAAGCCTTTTGTGGACATTGAGGAAAAGCGTACATACATACATACATACATTTTCGCTTTTATATATATAGATTACTATATTTTATTATCTAAAGCAAAAAAAATAACAAATAATATTCTATTCACTTTTAAAGAACGTAAATTTGAAATTCACCGAACGTTTGGCAAATCGACAGTTGTTGACTTCTGTTGTGAAATGATGAAACGACTGGGGTTTACAATGCGTACAGGAAACAGGTGGTGCTTTATATATGTCAGGTTTTCTAAGGTGAAAAAACTCTGTCGCGAGCTAGAACACAAACCTGACGGACTAATTGAGGCGTGAATTTTATTCACATACTGATGTAATTACGTTGCGCTGTGCCTTAAATAAGTTTCCAAACTTGTCTTTGTACAGGCATGCCCATGTGTAAACAAATCGAGCAAAGGTATTTCGAACGATGTCAAGACATCGTTAAACTCACTACTCGCCCAGCAGCCGCCAATAGCGTAATGGCTAGGAGCCTTGACTGTCGTACAGACGGTCGGGTTTCAATCCTGGCTTGAGGTAGTTGCCTATCTAGCCGCAGTGATGAGCTGTGATACAGCAAAACAGTACTGTATGTGGATTACTATATATATATCTATCTATCTATCTATATATCTATAAAAACAGATGTGTGTGCCACAGACGGTTTCTGATTGGTTAATCCAATAATCACATCTCCTAAAAAACTATGGTTCCTACGTTCTTAACTTTACCATAAAAAATTATGCCCTTATTTATTGTCCATCTTGGGAGGGTCTATTTTTTCCCTAACTTGCCACTTACAAATTACAAAATTACGAAACTTACACCAGCCATCACAATCCAACCTCCGACACCTACTATTCCCAGCACAAGCGCACACACACACACACACACACTCTGGCGCTAGCCGCACACACGTACACACAACACGAAAACAAACGCTGTCCTCCAAAGGACAGACTATTAGTACTACTACTATTCCCAGCACACGCGCGTGCATACACACGTTCACTACCGTCCTTGTGTACGTCACGTTGCTATGGCAACCAAGCCCGCTGACTTTCACACCATAAACACACACAGTAAATCTGATTTTCTTCATTTTCTCATTTTATTACTTTGGTATGTTCCCGTTTATCCATTCATTTGCTTATACTTTCTTTTACTACATTTTTTATTTATTTTTTTTATTTATTAAAGGTAAGAGAGTAATTCGGGTATGCATACTAAACTGTTAACCGTTAGTTTGTGTGTTCGATCCTGATCTTTGGAATGATAACGGTCTGACTATTTTTGGTATAATTTCAGTGTCATTTAGTTTTTTCAGTCTGCTTTTATTACTGCTGCATTGGCGTGTGTTACAAATGATGTTTACATGCCTTTCTTTTAATACGATTGATGGCAATATTATGCATGTTATCACATTGTAAACTTCAGATTTATAATGAGGTATATGAAAAATACGCAACGCCTTAAATACTATAATGTGTAAGCATTGTGGTCGAATATTTGTGCAGGCTATCAATGTTACAGGAATAGGGTTGCCTCCCTTTCCTTAAAATGAGAAGAACATTAGATAAGTGGAAAGTGGTATTAGGATAAGTCGAGACTCGTACCTTGTAAACAACGTTCAGAATAAATTCCTTAATTCCAATGTTAGAATTTAGATATTGTTTTGCAAATAGTTAGATATTGATTCTATTGTAAAAAGAATGTAATTGTTCATTATATTATGACAACAGAATTGAAACAATAGGTTAGTTTAGAATGCTTTGTATGCAGAAGTGGATTTGGGAAACGTAGGCTAAGCCACGTGAGTTGGTCACGTTTTAGAACCACACGTCTGGCGTCATAGCAAAAACGGACTTTTTCAATAGAGCAGCTTGTTTAAGTCTGACCAAGACAGGAAGTTTCAAGAGTCATCAAAGACAGTCAGAAAAATTGACATGATCAGAGGAGGGCCCTTTTAGAAACAAAGGAAAAGCATCATCGTTAATTCGGGTATGTTAACCGTTAGTTTGCGTGTTCGATCCTGATCGATTCTACTTTTTTTTGTAATTCTATTTGTTTATTAAATCCTATCCAAAGCGGGGAGGGGCTATACCCTTTCCTTCCCCCCCCCCCAAGGGTGGGTTCCTAACGGAAGTCCGTCCGATCCTCCACCCACCTACGGGCAAGCAGGGGGAGCTGGCCACCATCCCCCCACCAAAAGGGGAAGCCTGGCATTTTCTCACCCGAAAGGGGGGAGCTTGGCAGTTTCTCCCCCCAAAGGAGGGAGCTGGTGTCCCCCCCCCCCAAGGGTGGGGGGGGGCGAAGAGGCCAGGAGGAGGTGACTTTTTTCCTTGGGGGGTGGGGGAGAAGCCTCCAGGCACCCTCCTCCCTGAAGGTGGGGTTGGGGATTATCTCTCCCTGAAGGGGGGGGAGGCCGGCACCAAGCATGTAAATCCAGAGGGGTGACTTTTTTTGTTACCCCTCGGAGTGGGAAGGGGGCCGATCACCCAGGCAACGCCGGGTAACCCCTGCTAGTATATATATATATATATATATATATTTGTTGTTGTTGTTGTTTTTTTAAACGATAGATTCGGTTAATAATGGCTTCACCTCAAAGCTAGATTTTAGAAAGTCGCTCTAATTAGTTAATATATTTTTTTTAATTTATTTTTTTATTATTTTAAAACAGTAATCTACGTACATGCGTGTTTCAAGTTTCATTAACTCTCATCAGCATAGCTCAACCATTTCTAGGGATCGAACTGAAGACTATGTTTCTACAGTCCAGCGCCCCAATCGTCAGGCTATACATATATATATATATTAGCTATGTCATTTCATCATTAACATATAACGAGTAGAAAGTATTAATTTATTCATTGCAGCCTATTCTCCTTGTAAAATATTTTTGACTCCTAATGGGGGTATGAGACGAATGGATTCGCCAATCATTTTTATAACCAACGGCTGTGCTAAACAACCAATGAAAACGTCGCAAAATTATTATAAAAATTGTTGAATTTTGGATTCAATCAGTTCGTCATTTACTACGTCACGGACTGCATTTAATTCTTGGACACCATCTTGGTTACTGATCTGAACTACGCCGCCATCTTTGTTCAGCACAATGTCTCAAAACTTAACAGGTTAACTACGCCATGTACCGTTTTTGATTCTTCGTCGCCAACTTGGTTACTGATCTGAACTACGCCGCCATCTTTGTTCAACACAATGTCTCAAAACTTAACAGGTTAACTACGCCATGTACCGTTTTTGATTCTTCGTCGCCAACTTGGTTACTGATCTGAACTACGCCGCCATCTTTGTTCAACACAATGTCTCAAAACTTAACAGGTTAACTACGCCATGTACCGTTTTTGATTCTTCGTCGCCAACTTGGTTACTGATCTGAACTACGCCGCCATCTTTGTTCAACACAATGTCTCAAAACTTAACAGGTTAACTATGCCATGTACCGTTTTTGATTCTTCGTCGCCAACTTGGTTACTGATCTGAACTACGCCGCCATCTTTGTTGAACACAATGTCTCAAAACTTAACAGGTTAACTACGCCATGTACCGTTTTTGATTCTTCGTCGCCAACTTGGTTACTGATCTGAACTACGCCGCCATCTTTGTTCAACACAATGTCTCAAAACTTAACAGGTTAACTACGCCATGTACCGTTTTTGATTCTTCGTCGCCAACTTGGTTACTGATCTGAACTACGCCGCCATCTTTGTTCAACACAATGTCTCAAAACTTAACAGGTTAACTACGCCATGTACCGTTTTTGATTCTTCGTCGCCAACTTGGTTACTGATCTGAACTACGCCGCCATCTTTGTTCAACACAATGTCTCAAAACTTAACAGGTTAACTACGCCATGTACCGTTTTTGATTCTTCGTCGCCAACTTGGTTACTGATCTGAACTATGCCGCCATCTTTGTTGAACACAATGTCTCAAAACTTAACAGGTTAACTACGCCATGTACCGTTTTTGATTCTTCGTCGCCAACTTGGTTACTGATCTGAACTACGCCGCCATCTTTGTTCAACACAATGTCTCAAAACTTAACAGGTTAACTACGCCATGTACCGTTTTTGATTCTTCGTCGCCAACTTGGTTACTGATCTGAACTACGCCGCCATCTTTGTTCAACACAATGTCTCAAAACTTAACAGGTTAACTACGCCATGTACCGTTTTTGATTCTTCGTCGCCAACTTGGTTACTGATCTGAACTACGCCGCCATCTTTGTTCAACACAATGTCTCAAAACTTAACAGGTTAACTACGCCATGTACCGTTTTTGATTCTTCGTCGCCAACTTGGTTACTGATCTGAACTACGCCACCATCTTTGTTCAACACAATGTCTCAAAACTTAACAGGTTAACTACGCCATGTACCGTTTTTGATTCTTCGTCGCCAACTTGGTTACTGATCTGAACTACGCCGCCATCTTTGTTCAACACAATGTCTCAAAACTTAACAGGTTAACTACGCCATGTACCGTTTTTGATTCTTCGTCGCCAACTTGGTTACTGATCTGAACTACGCCGCCATCTTTGTTCAACACAATGTCTCAAAACTTAACAGGTTAACTACGCCATGTACCGTTTTTGATTCTTCGTCGCCAACTTGGTTACTGATCTGAACTACGCCGCCATCTTTGTTCAACACAATGTCTCAAAACTTAACAGGTTAACTACGCCATGTACCGTTTTTGATTCTTCGTCGCCAACTTGGTTACTGATCTGAACTATGCCGCCATCTTTGTTGAACACAATGTCTCAAAACTTAACAGGTTAACTACGCCATGTACCGTTTTTGATTCTTCGTCGCCAACTTGGTTACTGATCTGAACTACGCCGCCATCTTTGTTCAACACAATGTCTCAAAACTTAACAGGTTAACTACGCCATGTACCGTTTTTGATTCTTCGTCGCCAACTTGGTTACTGATCTGAACTACGCCGCCATCTTTGTTCAACACAATGTCTCAAAACTTAACAGGTTAACTACGCCATGTACCGTTTTTGATTCTTCGTCGCCAACTTGGTTACTGATCTGAACTACGCCGCCATCTTTGTTCAACACAATGTCTCAAAACTTAACAGGTTAACTACGCCATGTACCGTTTTTGATTCTTCGTCGCCAACTTGGTTACTGATCTGAACTACGCCACCATCTTTGTTCAACACAATGTCTCAAAACTTAACAGGTTAACTACGCCATGTACCGTTTTTGATTCTTCGTCGCCAACTTGGTTACTGATCTGAACTACGCCGCCATCTTTGTTCAACACAATGTCTCAAAACTTAACAGGTTAACTACGCCATGTACCGTTTTTGATTCTTCGTCGCCAACTTGGTTACTGATCTGAACTACGCCGCCATCTTTGTTCAACACAATGTCTCAAAACTTAACAGGTTAACTACGCCATGTACCGTTTTTGATTCTTCGTCGCCAACTTGGTTACTGATCTGAACTACGCCGCCATCTTTGTTCAACACAATGTCTCAAAACTTAACAGGTTAACTACGCCATGTACCGTTTTTGATTCTTCGTCGCCAACTTGGTTACTGATTTGAACTATGCCACCATCTTTGTTCAACACAATATCTCAAAAAAAAGTTAGCTATGTCATTTCATCATTAACATATAACAAGTAGAAAGTATTAATTTATTCATTGCAGCCTATTATCCTTGTAAAATATTTTTGACCCCTAATGGGGGTATACATTTAATTGCTGCCCACATCAGCAATATGTGGCACAAGGCTGGAAAGTGGGAACCCCGCAGGCTCCCCTAAAGAAATTTTAAAAATTGCCTGAGTAACCCCGTCGGCATTCCCCGGTCGGGGCGCCTCAGGCAGAAAGCAATAAACTTGCCCCACCGGAAAGCCCAGTGGCAAGGCCTGGGAGGGTGGACCTCCTAGGTATTACCCAGGCGGTGTACCTCAGTCCAACAGGTGCTGGTCCGGTTCCCGGCCCCTCACCTGTTGGGCTGAATGTCAAGTGACGAATCCTTGACGTGTACTACCCTGTCTCCCTGCAGCCGAAGCCGCTAGGAGACACATCCCATCACAATGGACTTCTGATGGGGGTATGAGACGAATGGATTCGTCAATCATTTTTTATAACCAACGGCTGTGCTAAACAACCAATCAAAACGTCGCAAAATTATTATAAAAATCGTCGAATTTTGGATTCAATCAGTTTCGCGAAACAGTACTGTATGTAGATGACTATATATATATATATATATATATATATATATATATATATATATATAATTATTTTTTACTATAATAATTAAATACCTCTACAGACACTAGTGTTTCAGCCGTTCAGGAATCTTCAGTGCAGGGTGTCACGATTAATACCAGTCAAATGATTCGAACCCCGCAACACGAGACATCTCTGGCTCGATTAGCAAAGACCTAATCAATTCGGCTACAATTAACCGCATGAAATAATGTTGAATTTAAGCATTTTAATTTGAAATGTTCATTTACGTCAGTCAGACAGTGATCTAATCGTTATATGATGATCTATGCATAAGAGCTAAATTGACCGACTTTAATTCAACTGAAAGTGCTCAATGATAAGAAACGAATTTCTTAAAGGGGCTGTCATAATTTATTTTTTACTATAATAATTATTAAATACCTACAGACACTATTAACACCAGTCGAACGATTCGAACCCCGCAACACACACATATATATATATGTATGTATATAGCCATCATAATAATAATGATTCTGCTTTCTCAACTGTACTAACATGCAGAAGTTCAAGTGTAATGCTCTGACAAATTACAAGCACTTGTACCCCCTCGCCATGAGCATCACCGACAAAACTGAAGCTAAATCCCACCCCATCACAGTAGAGATCCCTAGGTGTAAGAAAGCCTTCTACTCCAATAGTTTCTTGCCCAGAACTGCTAAACTTTGGAACTCCCTTCCGAGATTCTGCTTTCCCAACTGTACTGAAATGCAGAAGTTCAAGTGTAATGTGAACAGACACCTTGCTGCTCAACTCCCTTCAAATTATGTCCCTGATAGTAGTCCCCTACTTCAAAGTGGCACTATGCCTTGTTTATATCTACGATTTTCAATGTTGCATCTCTCTGCCTGTTCTACAAGTACTTAAAACGCCGGAACATGGTGAGCGGTACGATACTCTATCAGCCAATCAGGGCGCTTCAAACGAACGCGCAGCAGACGAATAATTTTCATTGAAATTACACACATAGCGTTTCATTTCAGTTATTTTATTGTTCAAAGTAAAAATACACAGCCTTTCATTTCAGCTATTTAATTTAGCGATAAAAAAAAGGAAGAAAATTGTTGTTACTGTTTAATAACGTTTTGTTAAAAACAAACAAAAAAAACATTGAAGTGTTTATTACTGTTGCTTACCCCCCCCTCCCAAAAAAAAAAACACCAAAATAATTTAAAATTTAATGCAATTCTGAACAAATTTTGTCAATATTTCTGCGAAGTTATTTTTTATTTTGAATGGATTTTAAATGTGTCCTCATCCACCATGGACGTTTTTAGTGTCCCAAAATCAAATCGCGGAAGGCTACCCGGTTGGGAAGGAGCTTTTTTCCACATCCTCTGAAAACCCTTTGCTCCCTACTTTGCCTCTACAGTCAGTAGAAAATCTTCCAGTCGGAACTAAAGATAAACAGTAATTGTTGTCCCCCCCCTACAAACATTACTGAAAAAAAAAAAACATTGTTGTTACTGTTTAATAACGTTTTGTTAAAAACAAAAAAAAACATTGAAGTGTTTATTACTGTTGCTTACCCCCCCCCCCCCCCAAAAAAAAAACTATCGGAAAACAAAATGAACCAAAAAAAAAATATTCAACAAAATAAATTTATTTTACTTTAAAAAAACTTACGGTAAGTGTTTGATTTATTTTATCCAAATATTTTGTATTAATTTTATCCATTTTGTTGTGTGTGTGTAATATCTTTTCCTTGTAATGTTGTTGCTATTCACATACTTTTAGCGTTCTTGCACCGTAGCTCCAAATTCTCGGTTTTTGTCGGCGTTAACGCCGAAAGTATTCGTCAACGCTCGGCTAAGATCATGAAATCGGTGTGTAAAATACTGCAGGATTACCGGAACAGCTTATCAGAAACTTGTTTACGTTAGACTTGACGACAACCCTATTGTAGTCAGCTGGAAAGCAGGAAAACGGAAGACAATTCCACAGGCGTGCAGTTCTAAGAAAGAAGCTTTGTTCATGGAATCTACGTTTAGGTTTAGGCACAGATAAAGAGTGGGGGAAATTATTGATAGTGTTTACAGCTAGACGAGTGTTTCTTGTGAAAGTTTGGCGAGGGGGTGAACCATAGATTGGAACTCAGTCGAGCACTTGCCATGAAAATAACGATAAAGTAGAAACAAACTCGCAACATTTCAAAAATTGCGCTAATTTCGATTTTTTTTTTATATTCCTTTTGCTAACGTTTTTTCTTCCTCTGAGGAGAAGGGTCTATCTTTGAAACACCATGGAGTAAGGCATTTTTCTCACTTTTTATCGTATTCCCTGTTTTGAATAAAATATTGTGAATTTAATTCTGCAATATATATATATATGTGTGTGTGTGTGTGTGAAATTTGCAAAAGATAGGTCCAGCCGTTTTGGAACTTATAAGGAACGAACTCACAGAAAGTGACTTTTATATAATAGTAGAGAAAGAGAGAGAGAAAGGGGGTAATAGTGATGGTAGGAAACTATATATATACATAAACAACATTTAAGTAAATTGGGATTTAGGCTCATTACCGTGGGGTCCTGATTTCGAATCTCGCTATATTCAGCCACTCTGATGAGTCGTAGACGACGAAACACGTGTCAGTGGATAATTATATTTTAAAAATAATATATATACCGCTTCCCATGTGGGGATACCAAATTGGTTAAAGGGAAAAATTATTCCCAACTCGCATTTAGGTAAAAATGCACTTTCGTAAATGATGGAATTCATTCAAAACGTATCGCTAAAACCAAAACAAAACAGCATCTAAGTAAATCGCGATATATCCAGACAGCTGGCGAGATGGTCCAGGGGTAAGGGTTTAGGCTCATTACCGCTGGGTCCCGATTTTGAATTTCGCTAGATACAGCCACTCTGATGAGTCGTTGATGACGAAACACGTGTCAGTGGATAATTACATTTTAAAAATAATATATATATATAAATATATATAAGCGATATATATATATATTGGTATATTTAGGCAGCATTTTTTCATTCAAGCAAATATTGTTAAATACAACGGAGACATTTTGTCTTATAATTCTTTTTTTAATTTTTCAATTTTTCGTATTGTCTTTTTTGTTTCAAAATCAAAAATATTGATAAAGGATCCATACATGTTACTGTTACGAGCGCTTTCGATTCGTCCACGAATCATCATCAGGTGTTAAAAATACAGGATTGCGAAAATGAGGATTAAAAATGAAAACTAAAATATATATAGTCAGTGATGAGTTAAAATAAAAGTCGATTAAGAATAAAAGTCGATTAAAAATTCGAGTGTTAAAACCAGCAAGTTCGTAGACACCATGTACGAAGTCCGTCCAACACGGACTACGCAAGACATTTCAGAACGTTACTGCTTTTTTGAAATGCAATGTCATTTATATTAGGTTGAAGAGTTCTAATGTACGACGCTTCAAGAATCTTTAATTTTTTTACATTATTTTCCCGTTGTATAATTTTTGTGTTGTCAACGAGGACCTTTGTAACATTGGAGGGGGGACAGCTATGTTCTTTTTTTTAAATGTTTGTAAATATATATATATATATATATATATATAGATACAGTATCGGCCATAATATAAGGAACGGAAAAAAAATTTACAATTATTCATGTATATTTAAATATGAAATACTCAGAATAAACAAATAGAACCAATGTGTATAAACTAGTACCAAAAAAAAAAAAATTACGATTCAATATTGAGAAATATTTTGGCCGATACTATATATACTGGAAAATCATTACCGTGAGGTCTCGATTTCGAATCTTGCTAGATACAGCCACTCTGAGTCGTAGACGACGAAACACGTGTCAGTGGATAATTACATTTTAAAAATAATATATATATATATATATATATATATATATATAATTTTTTTAAATTTTTTATTGAGCCCATAATAAATTTACATTATTGTTTCCATTGGATTTTCACCCCAGGAGATGAGGTAGAGTACCAATTTCATCGGAATTTATAGGTGGACTGAAGTTTAAACTTACAGAAATGGATAGAAAGTTATTTGGGGGGGTATTAAATAGAGAGGGAGGTCGTGTGGTAGTGTGAGGAGATTTTATCGTTGAATTTCAGTTGTGAGAAAACGCTAAAGGGCGTCTATTGGATACGTTTGAAAAAAAGAAAAAGATACGTTAAATTTTGAAAAAGTACTTGGGGGGGGAGTAGTGGGAGTAGAGGTTTTTTGCATCATGGTATCTGTTGTTGTGTAAGAGGGAGTAAGTAATCAGTAGCCATCATAGCAGTTGGTAAATATTGTCACCATGGCAACGTATTTTTTATGAGGACGCCGGATTTTAGGGCGATCTTTTGGATGTGTTATTGATTTCTGCATAAGTTAAATCATATAATTATATAATTCGGGAGGGATGCGAATGCTGGGAGGGGGAAGGGTAGGAAGGGGGGGTCGACATATACCTGGGGGGGAGAAGAGGAGGGGGGAATACATTTAATGCGGTATTTACGTTTATGTTAAGGATAATATATGTTGAGAAAAGAAAGAGAAAAAAAAGAGCAGGGGGGGGGCCGGTTCGGATAATATGGATAGGTAGGCAGATTAAAGTTGATAATTGATGATAGTAAGAAGATGGAAAGCAGGAGGGGGGGGTCAACATAGACCTGGGGGAGGGGGGGGGGTAAAGTGCAATTAATGCTGTATTTACATTTTGTAGACGTTGTTATTAAGGATAATATATGTTGAGAAAAGAAAAAAAGAAAGAAAGAGGAGCAGGTTCGGATAATATAGTATACCTATAATATATTGAAGAGTTGTGTAAGCTCAAGTTTCCCATTGAGTTTTTTTTATAAAAAATAAAGAATAAATGTACTCTACTCAAAGAATGGAATAATATACTAACGTTAGCATAGAAATCATAACAATCTATTTCAGGATTTTTTTTTTAACATTAACAAATAATCACTTTATTTTTCAGATACGTATTGCTTGTGCTTGTGGAAAAACATTCTTGAAAATTGAAAACTCATACCAAAGGACGCAACCATGGAATTCTTTTGAACAGGATTATCATTTGAAGATGTACAAACGGAAACTTCATTTTGATATTATATTAAAGAAAATCTATTTTAATGATTAACTTAAAGCATTAATAATCACATCTTTTGCAACAGCTAATATTTTAAAGTGTTAAAAATTTAATGGAATATTTAAGTATCTCAAACAGATCAAGTGTTATATATATGAAATTGAATTTTTGAATATATATGTATCTTAAACAGAGATCAAGAAACTTATTTAAATATTCAAACGAGGATAGGAAAATTATATTCCCAACTTTGCAAACTCAGTGTTTGAGGAGTTAAGGGGAACTTTTGAAAATTAAAGCAAAACCTTTGGAGCTATTTTTGTAAAGGGATTACCACTTGAAGATGAGCAATAAAAATCACGGGAAACGATAGATCAAGTGATGTTATCTCACGTAACAGCATGAAGCTGAATACTCCACCAGACCAAGGCAATTCTTTTCCTGGAATCCAGTAACCAAAGAGACTTCTTTGCAAACTCAGTGTTTGAAAAGTTAATGGGAACTTTTGAAAATTAAAGCAGAGGACACGACCGTGACGTACGCTTGGAATACAGTAAGACCAAGAGACCACAAGAACAGTATACTATAACATATTTACGTAGTCAAATGATATTAGAAAAATTTTATTCCCAACTTCTTTGCTTGAGAGGTTAAGAAGAACTTTAATAAAACATTCGAATATCTATGTATTTGAAACAGGGATCAAGTGTTATATATATGAAATGGAAATTTTGAATATATATGTATGTTAAACAGAGATCAAGAAACTTATTTAGATGGTCAAACGAGGATAGGAAAATTATATTCTTTGCAAAGTTAAGGGGAATTTTTGAAAATTAAATCAAAGAAGACAACCCTAACCCTAACCTCCTGTGACGACCTCCTGTGGAAAATGAGTAAGAAAAAACACGGCAAACGACCGGTTTGCGGTACGTGCGGTTCTTCCTTTGCCAACAAATATACGTTAAAGACGCATCTGCAGACACATCTAAAAGAAAAGCAAACGCAAGAGAAAACGGTGTGTAATACGTGCGGTTCTTCCTTTGCAAACAAATACACCTTGCGGAAGCATATGCGAGTCCATCTCGAAGAAGGCACGACAGAAGAGCAGAAGCCTAAGAAACCAGAGAGACCGATCTGTAAAGTGTGTGGTTTGTCATTCTCGTCGGTGAATGGCGTGAAGAAGCACAACTTGACACACACCGGAGAGAAACCATATTTCTGCGTCATATGCGGGTCGGCATACTCGTCCGGTTATCGTTTGACCACGCACATGCGAACACACACTGGTGAGAAGCCGTTTTGCTGTGAAGTGTGTGGAGCTAACTTCGCCGACCACACAAATTGGAAAGTTCACATGCGACGCCACAGAGGAGAAAAGACGTATTCTTGTCCGTTATGCGAGTTCAAAGGTTATACGAGTAGCTGCGTTAAAAATCACATGAGGCGACACTTGAAAAATAAATCCTAATTCTACGGAGTGATGCGGAAGACCTAATATTTTTGTGGCAAACTTTGCTCTCGTATATGCTGTATTGCCTGAAGAGGTCTCTAGTTGCTTATAAATAGCTAACTGAAACATGCTCATGACCGTGTAGCAACATATTACTGATGATGTAAAAACGAATAAAGAGTGTGTGTTACTAAATATGTAATACATATATATATTATATAAAAACCTACCATCATTTTTACCCTCTCTCTCTCTCTATATATATATATATATATATATATATATATATATATATATAATTATGATTAGTTTTTTTTGGAAAAAGAATTCCAGCAGAGTGCTCAATTAAAAGGAAAATCCAAATTTTAAGAGCGTACTTATATTTTGTGTACAGAAAGCTCAATAAAACCGAAAAGGAAACAGAGCTTATAATATGAACAAAAACTCCGCGGATTAAGGACTATCCACTTATCTTGTGCTTCCTTTTTTAAAATTAAATATGTTTTTAACTCTTTTTCAAGATGTCTTTTAACATGTTTTATTAATCATTTGTTCATATATATATATATATATATATATATATATATATATATATATATATGAACAAATGATTAATAAAACATGTTAAAAGATATATATATATATATATATATGTATATTTTTTTTTTCTCTCACTGGTTTTCCAACTGAAACCAATTTCCCTCTTTCCTCATTCGATTCTTAGCTTTTAATTTATCATTCTGACGTTTCCTCTTAGAGGGTCAGACGATAAGGCCTTAAGGAAATTTTAACAATTCCACCTGCCCGTTTCTTGTTTTTTTGTTGTTTCTTTGATCTTTTTATTTAAATTAAATTATGTTTCCTCTGAAATTTCTCATTCCATTTTGCTGTACCAAGAATTTACTTTTATATATATATATATATATATATATATATATATATATATATATATATTGTGTACAGAAAGTTGTTAGTTGAGACAGATCATTGGTACCGTCGGTTTCAAGCCCGATAATAAGGCCCGTTTAAGGTGTCCTTATCAAGCTTGATAAGGATACCTTAAACGGGCCTTATTATCGGGCTTGAAACCAACAGATCATTGGTACCGTCGGTTTCAAGCCCGATAATAAGGCCCGTTTAAGGTGTCCTTATCAAGCTTGATAAGGATACCTTAAACGGGCCTTATTATCGGGCTTGAAACCGACGGTACCAATGATCTGTCTCAACTAACAACTTTCTGTACACAATATATATATATATATATATATATATATATATATATATATGTGAGCAAACAGTTAATGAAATATGTTAAAAAACACTTTGAAATGAGTTAAAAACATTTAATCTGAAAAGGAAACACTAGATAAATGGATAGTCCTTAATCTGCGGAGTTTCGAAGAAATACTCTCCTTCTCATCAGAGGGTAGGAATTAGCAAAATTTTACAAGTAAGATCTTTGACTTATTTGTTGTTTCATCAAATACTTCTGCATGCAAAATCCTATCCCGCATTTTGCTAATTCCTACCCTCTGATGAGAAGGAAACCATTTCTTCGAAACTCCGCGGATTAAGGACTATCCATTTATCTAGTGTTTCCTTTTCAGATTAAATATGTTTTTAACTCATTTCAAAATGTTTTTTAACATTTTATTAACTGTTTGCTCATATTATAAGCTCTATTTCCTATTTGGTATTATCGAGCTTTTATATCTGGCTGAGATAATTTTATAAATATTAATTCTTTAATATTTATAATTTACTTTAATTTTACCATCTTGGATCATTTTAGTAAATTCAATTGTAATTTTCATTTTATATATATATATATATATACTAGCATTTTAGCCCGGCGTTGCCCGGGTGTTTGGAGGTGTATGCTGAGCAAAAAAAAAAAAGAGTAAATTTTTTTTAATTTGACCCCTATTATGACCCCTTAAAATTTATAGTTTCGGGCTCAAATCACTTTATTAAGTTAGATCCAGGTTCAAGGAACCTATATCTAAAATTTCAAATGTCTAGACCCAAAATTGTCGGAGGAGTTTGGTAGAGTTCTTAAAGGTCAAATCGTTGCAATTTGACCCCTTAACAGCCAAATTTCTGGCTGACACCCGTCACATCGATTTTCCCAAATCTCAGTACCCGGTATTTCAAATTTCGAGTCTATAGACTAAAAATTGACAGAGTTATTGCATAGGGAAATGTACACAGACAGACAGACAGGCACGTTCACTTTTATATATATATATATATATATACCCACTGGTGTTAAATATATACACACGTGGGCATGCACGCATGCACACTCTTCCTCTCTCTCTCTCTCTCTCTCTCTCTCTCTCTCTCTCTCACACACACAGATGCGCACTTTCTTCCTTCCATAATCAGAATCTATTGGCGTCGATTACTAAGTTCCATTTTAAAATCTGAGTCTTAAACGCTTTTAACCTTTTTTCTCTTTTTGTTTATTTTGCATTGTTTCAGCTTTTGCTGATGAATTTGCGCTGACTTTTTCCAACCTCTTATGGTTGATTCAGTGCAATGAAACTACTGGTACGACCTTGAAATATGTATATATAGTGTTGTAATAAATATATATATATATATATATATATATATATATATATATAAATATGTTGAATATGAAAACTAATGGCTACACATATGCAAATATGTTTCAGTGACCACCCTGCTAGGGAAAATCACATCATCAGGCCAAGAATATCCACGTGGATATTCTTGGCCTGATGATGTGATTTTCCCTAGCAGGGTGGTCACTGAAACATATTTGCGTATGTGTAGCCATTAGTTTTCATATTCAACATATATATATATATATATATATATATATATTTATTTACCAGTGGTAAAAAAACCGGACTAAAGTGCTCAATGTGTAGTCAGAGCAGTATATAGGAAATTTATTACTGTGAGTCCAGAATGAGTTTACAAATTGTTTCAACTAGAGGAAAATCCTCAAAGAGAGGAAAAATCCAACTAGCATCATCAGAATTCATAGATGGACTAAGTTATAAAGTCAAATAAAAATGGAAAGATCGTAGATAAAGGGGAGTTAGAAAAGAAGGGGGAGTGGTGGGGAGAGGACGTTGGAGTTTAAAGTAGTAGGAGTGTATTAGAAAAAGAGAGGGGTTTATAATTAAATATTAATTATGTGTAAATTCTTATATACGTGTTTTTTAACAGTTTAAACTTAAAAGACGCTACTTTTGTTGATAACGGCATAAGTAACAGTTAATTTAAAGGATCACTTAAATTAACTGTTACTTATGCCGTTATCAACAAAAGTAGCGTCTTTTAATTTTAAACTGTTAAAAAACACGTATATAAGAATTTACACATAATTAATATTTAATTATAAACCCCTCTCTTTTTCTAATACACTCCTACTACTTTAAACTCCAACGTCCTCTCCCCACCACTCCCCCTTCTTTTCTAACTCCCCTTTATCTACGATCTTTCCATTTTTATTTGACTTTATAACTTAGTCCATCTATGAATTCTGATGATGCTAGTTGGATTTTTCCTCTCTTTGAGGATTTTCCTCTAGTTGAAACAATTTGTAAACTCATTCTGGACTCACAGTAATAAATTTCCTATATATATATATATATATATATACACTAAATTGACAGAACTTCCTGCTGACTGAATTAAGATTTATGGCGACCATTACACATGCATACAGATACATATATATAGATATATGTACCTATTTACTATGCCTCCCCACGGGACAGAGTTAGACACCAGGGTCGTTTTTTAACGTGGAGAAAAGGTACAAAAATAAAAATTGTCTCAGTCGTGAAGGATTTCTCCTCCACCGAAAGAGAACAAGAAATAGAAGTGCAGCATCCGAAGAACAGATACTACACTTTGATCTTACACACTAAATTAGACAGTTTATATATAATTCTTTCAGATAATACATATTGCTGCTGATGTCAAAACAAATTAAGAGGATATATATATATATATATATATATATATATATATATATATATATATAAACGCTGTATAAAAACAACACTAGCGAATAAATACTGGGAACTCAAAGAAAGCAGACATTCGCCGGTAGTCGAATAGAAAATAATAAGACAAGCTACCACGTGTAGGCATCTAGACGACCCATGTAGATTATGCCTTCATGAAAAATTTGCTATCCTGTACTTTAAAGAACCCCAACATCTATTAAACTGTAGAAGAGAAATAGCAAACAACTGTGTTCACAAGATAAAACTAGCTCTAGGATAGCGATACAAAATAGTTTTAAAACTAACAAAAACAATAGAAAATAAACAAATAAATTAAATAAACATGAATATACATAAACGATCACACATATATGTATGTATATATATGGTGAAAATGATTGAAATAGTATTCCGACAAAATAGAGAAAATAAAAAGGAACAAACCATGTTATGTGTTCATCAACGTTTCGTCTTTATTTCGAGACTTCTCTATGTATATATATATATATGTATGTATATATATGTGCATATATGTATGTACACATGTATATATATTTATATATAAACTAACATTTAAAAAAAAAACAAAAAAAACACTAACCTAGTTTTAAAACAGATCCTTTGTCCGATAAAATGCATGCCCATTGGCTGATAGGAAGGGCCGCGGTGGATACTAGAAAGCTGATTGGCTAACTAAAATCTCGATAGAAGAGGAGCATATAAAAACAATAAACAACCACAGAATTCGCGTATAAGCCTGAGGAGTCCTAGAGTGGATGAAACGCTGAATATTCAGTGTAGCTTAATCATCATATACATTTTATAAATTACTATATATATATATATATATATATATATAAGAACAAATAGTTAAAAACACTTGAAAAATAAATAGTAGCTGCATTAAAAATGTACTTGCAATAACCCTTATCCCTGAGTGGCTTCCGGGCCTTGATAAGTGGTGATCACTGTGTAAAAAAAAAGAGAAGCTGCATTAAAAATTACAAGAGACGACACTTGAAAAATAAATCCTAATTCCACCCAGTCACAGAAATTAATAAGAAAGAAAAAACCCTGCCAGATTGTAGATGTGCCTGTCCCAGCAAACCACAGGGCGAACATGAAGAGGCGCGGAAGACCTGGTATTTTCATGGCAAACTTTACTGAGTTACATGAACAATTCTGAGTACAGACAATACATAGATGAATTGACGGAATTTCCTTATATTATTATTTCCTTTATATATATATACATATATATATATATATATATATACATATACATAATGTATGATATTTTCGTGGCAAACTTTGCTTTCGTATAAGCTGTATTGCCTTAGGAGGTCTCTAGTTGCTAATAACTAGCTAACTGAAACATGCTCATGACTATGTAGCAACAGATTACTGATGATGTAAAAACGAGTAAGGAGTGTAGTGTGGGTTTTTTTTCTGTAAAAGTCTGAGGAAGCTACAGACGGCCAAAAAAAACGGCTGGGTAGCTGAAACAATAATGTAACTTAAGAGAAAGATACGGTAATAAAAATAAAACGACACAATATTATTTAGGTTGCTATCGATTTTCTCCTGACGAGATGATAGCTGAAAGAGTTCTCGAGAAACTTCCGCCTATTACTTTTTTAAAAAAAAAAAAATATATATATATATATATATATATATATATACACGTGTTATTTTTATCACCATTTTATCTGTTTGGTTACATATGTTTCGGTTGCCGGACCCTATTTACGATCCAGCAGCCTCGTCAGACCTTATAGAAATGGCTATTATTATTTGGAACAACGATTTTAAAAGTAATACGAGAGAGAAAAAAGGGGGGGGGGAAACAAAGAGAAAATAGGGGTGGGGGGCGCACAATGAAAAATAAGATATTGGGAAGTCACATTTCATGTAAGATCCCTTAGCACAACGAAAAATAAGATGAGGGGAGGTCACTTTTCATGTAAAATCCCTTAGCACAATGAAAAAAAGATATTGGGAAGTCACTTTCAATGTAAGATCCCTTAGCACAATGAAAAATAAGATGAGGGGAGGTCATTTTTCATGTAAGATCCCTTAGCACAATGAAAAATAAGATGAGGGGGAGCCATTTTTAATGTAAGTTCCCTTAGCACAATAAAGATAATATATGTGGAAGTCACTTTGAATGCAAGATCTCTTAGCACAATGAAAAATAAGATATTGGAAAGTCACTTTCAATGTAAGATCCCTTAGCACAATGAAAAATAAGATATTAAGATCCCTTAGCACAATGAAAAATTAAATATGGGGAAGTCACTTTCAATGTAAGATCCCTTAGCACAATGAAAAATAATATATGGGGAAGTCACTTTCAATGTAAGATCCCTTAGCACAATGAAAAATAAGATTTTGGGAAGTCACTTTCAATGTAAGATCTCTTAGCACAATGAAAAATAAGATATTGGGAAGTCACTTTCAATGTAAGATCCCTTAACACAATGAAAAATAAGATATTGGGAAGTCACTCTCAATGTAAGATCCCTTAGCACAATGAAAAATAAGATGAGGGGAAGTTACTTTCAATGTAAGATCCCTTAGCACAATGAAAAATAAGATATTGGGAAATCACTTTCAATGTAAGATCCCTTAGCACAATGAAAAATAAGATATTGGGAAGTCACTCTCAATGTAAGATCCCTTAGCACAATGAAAAATAAAATATGGGGAAGTCACTTTCAATGTAAGATCCCTTAGTACAATGAAAAATAAGATATTGGGAAGTCACTTTTAATGATTGATGGCAAGGGTTCATTCTCGAACACTCGCAGTGGCCACGGTAAGTCCAAACGTACATTCGACAATGAGTGAATACACATGCCAATACCCACGCACACATACATACACATAAACATATACATATATATATATATATACATAAATACACGTGTGTATATATATATAAAAAATATCAAGATGCATACACACAACCACACACGCACATACAAATATTTACACATGTACATGGAAAGATAAACACACATACGCACTCACACATGGATACATATATACATATATATACACACATATACCCATATATATATCCACACACATAAACATACTTACATTCATATATGTATATATTGTCTTATTTGTAGTATTCCGAATTTTACTGGGTTTATATAATTGAAAATTTGGTAATTGTTCATATGCCAATTGAAATATATATATAATAATAATGTGGGTGCGTGTAAAGACATAGCAAACTGTGCACTCTTAACTTGTTTTTACACCAGCAATAATATGTTACTGTACAGTCATGAGCATGTTTCGGTTTGCTATATATATAATAGAAAAATCGTTTTGAAAATTAATTCAAATTTTCAAAAAAAAAAAAAAACATTAAAAACCTGTCCAGGAGGTATACAAAATTTTTAATGATCCGCCCTGGAGTACAGATAAACTTGAAAGACCTTATTCAGTAATATTAGAAAAATAAACAAATATTTTACTTGTTTGAAATTTATAACAAATAAATATAATTCGGAGCTAGACTCCATCCTCAGTATGTTGTTTTATTTCTTTTCTTCTTCTTCCTTGCCAGGTTGTAAAGTTGCAGATGTTTGTAAAGAGCCGTATGTTGTATCTCGGCGGTTTCATTGGAACCTAAGGGAACCTAAGAATAAGCGAAGTAAAAAAAAAAATCAGAAAAACGAACGTTAAAAGCCCTTGCTTAGCAGGGGGGGGGGGTACCCGGCATTGCCCGAGTGTTTGGAGGGGGGTGGGGGGTGTTAATGAAAACCTAAGAATAAGCGAAGTAAAAAATTGTCGTTATCTCAGCGGTTGTATTGGAACTTTTTTTTTTTTTTTTTTTTACACAGTGATCACCACTTATCAAGGCCCGGAAGCCACTCAGGGATAAGGGTTATTGCAAGTACATTACGTTAGTGTGGAGATTTGATGAAGTGTTTACTTAAGGGGGCGGGCCATTAGGAATTTGTTTACGTTGGACTTGAAGACATCCAAGTTGTAGTCCGGTGGGAAGCAGGCAGACGGAACAGAGTTCCACAGGCGTGCAGTTCTAAGAAAGAAGCTTTGTTCATGGAATCCACGTTTTGATTTAGGCACAGATATAGAGTGGGGGAAAATTTTCACAGTTGATTCAGCTAGACAGGATAGGTTCATAAGAATAGTGGTTGATGGGCAGAAATTGGAAGCTATATATATATATATATACTAGCATGGGTGCCGGTGTTTTGAGGTGTATGCTGAGCAAAAAAAAAAAAAAAAACAGGTCAATTCTTTTAACTTTGGCTCCTATTATGACCCCTTAAAATTTATTGTTTAGGGCTCAAATCAAGTTATTAAGTTAGATCCATGTCCAAGGAACCTATATCTAAAATTTCACGTGTTTTGACCCAAAATTGTAGGAGGAGTTTGGTAGAGTTCTCGAAGGTCAAATCGTTGAACTTTGACCCCTTAACCGCCAAATTTCTGTCCGAAAACCAATCACATCGATTTTCCCAAATCTCAGTAACCTGTATACCAAAGTTCGAATCTGTAGGCTTAAAATTGACAGAGTTATTGCGTAGAGATATGTACACACACACACACACACACACTTTCTCTTCTATAGATATATATCCTTCCGGGAATTGAAACTGCATTCTTTATTTTTATTTTTGCATTTTTTTATTCAAAGCTTCTTTAGACTATATATTCTAATGTAAGATCCCTTAGAACGATGAAAAATAAGGTATAGTTAAGCCACTTTTAATGAAAGATCCCTTAGCACAATGAAAATAAAGCTATTGTGAAGCACCTTTTAATGTAAGATCCCTTAGAACAATGAAAAAAAAAGATAATGTTCAGCCACTTATTATGTAAGATCCCTTAGCACAATGACAAATAGGGTACGTTGAGGCCACTTTTCATGTAAGATTCCTTAGCACAATGAAACATAAGGTATGGTTAAACAACTTTTAATGTAAAGTCCCTTAGCACAATGAAAAGTAAGATATGGTGATGTCACTTTTAATGTTAGATCCCTTAGCACAATGAAAAATAAGGTATGGTGAAACACTTTTAATGTAAGATACCTTAGCACAATGAAAAAAAAAAAAAGATACGGTGATTCCACTTTCAATGAAATATCCTTTAACTTAATAACTTGATTTGAGCCCTACATAAATTTTAAGGGGTCATAATAGGAGTCAAAGTTAACACCGGCACCCATGCTAGTATATATATATATATATATATATATATAACTTCCAATTTCTGCCCATCAACCACTATTCTTATGAACCTATCCGTGTCTGTGACAAAGACGAAATTGTGCATTTTCGCAAATCATCCACATGTTCTGTTCGTCATTAATAATTGTGTACCAAACCCTTGAGGCAAAGTTTCAAATCAAAGTGTGAAAAAAAAGAGTGCGACATTAACCATTGGGCCACCGCGAGATGCTAACGGAAACACGTTTGAATTTATTTAATTACTTAAATTAGCAGATGCATGTTTTAATGTCTTAATGAGGTCAACTTTTGACTGCGGGGTAGCATTTCATTTAGTGCGGGAATTTTTTTTTTTCCCCCCAAGATGTTGGGGGTAGGATGAAACAGCCCCACTTGTCGAAATTGAATAGCAATTGTCTTCTGATATAAGGAAATAATATTTCCACATTTATCAAAGCTGATTGCTTTCAGACATTTCCGCCGATCGATACATTTTCGCTTTTATATTTATAGACTCGCTTTTATATACATATATATATATATAGAGAGAGAGAGAAAGGGGGGCAATAGTGATGGTGGGATTTTAGATAATAGAAATTATATATATATATATATATATATATATAGCTTCCGATTTCCGCCCATTAACCACTATTAGGAACCTATCCGAGTCTGTGACAAAGATGGAGTTGTGGATGCATTTACGCAAATCATCCACATCTTCTGTTCCTCATGAATAATTGTGTACAGTTCCCACAGTTCTATATGTTAAAGAGCATCTCCCCCCCCTCTCTCTGGCTTTCTTACTCTTTCTATTTTCTCTCTCTGTGTCTCTATTAGAGAATAGAGAAAGAGAGAGGGAGATGGAGGGAAAGAGAGAGAGGTGAATAACGTGGACAGTGGACACGTTTGCAGAAGAAGGGTCAGCTGACCAGATGACGTGGTGTCATGTGATGAGGTTAGCTGATTCTTTCTTGGCAGTTTGGTTTCGGGTGTTGAAGAAGACAGACGGCTTTTCAGCTGTCCCCCCCCCCTGGGCTGGGGAGGACGCTGACGTGTACCAAGCAAGCAAGCAAGCAAGGTTCACCTCCATTCTGTGTCGACCTTTGGAAGGTGAATAAAAACATAAAACCTTAATTATCATCTTGGAGTGAATTCTTCATCCAACAGGCCAGCTCCCCTCCAAGAGACGATGAAACCAGAGGAACAACCGACGACACATGAATGAAAAGGTATGTTAAGAAATGCATGTACACAAACACACACTCACGAAGACATGAACAATAAGATTAGAAACTAGACGATCACGTACACGAATCTCCTTCTTGACACTTCCTTTTATGACACCCCTATACCCTCCAGAATATAACATATATATATATATATATAGAGAGAGAGAGAGAGAGAAAGGGGGGCAATAGTGATGGTGGGATTTTAGATAATAGAAATTATATATATATATATATATATATACAGCTTCCGATTTCCGCCCATTAACCACTATTAGGAACCTATCCGAGTCTGTGACAAAGATGGATTGTGGATGCATTTACGCAAATCATCCACATCTTCTGTTCCTCAGGAATAATTGTGTACAGTTCCCACACTGACATCAAACTGTGCATTTATTGTCTCTATGGACAGCCTATGCTACTATCGTTTCCTAGGGAGGGTTATTTGGTTGAGGAACGTCCTTGAAATGCAACCAGCTCCCCCGGGGGAATAAACCATATCCCAACAATAAAGACGTGGTTCCATAATGATGTTGCAATGGGTCAGAGATGTCGGATGTGGCTGAGTGACTGCTTCATTCTCTCAAGATGACATCTTAACCCTGATGGCATTCTGCTTTTTTCGTCTTTCTGTAATAAAGGCATTTATGACAGACGCAAAAAAAAAAAAAACACAACACGCAATATATATGAGAAATATAATTAACTATTTTATTTCATAGAAGTCACTTTTAATGTAAGATCACTTAGCACAATGAAAAATAATCTATTGGAAAGTCACTTTCAATGTAAGATCCCTTAGCACAATGAAAAATAATCTATTGGAAAGTCACTTTCAATGTAAGATCCCTTAGCACAATGAAAAATAATCTATTGGAAAGTCACTTTCAATGTAAGATCCCTTAGCACAATGAAAAATAATATATGGGGAAGTCACTTTCAATGTAAGATCCCTTAGCACAATGAAAAATAATATATGGGGAAGTCACTTTCAATGTAAGATTCCTTAGAACAATGAAAAATAATATATGGGGAAGTCGCTTTCAATGTAAGATCCCTTAGCACAATGAAAAATAATATATGGGGAAGTCACTTTCAATGTAAGATCCCTTAGCACAATGAAAAATAATATATGGGGAAGTCGCTTTCAATGTAAGATCCCTTAGCACAATGAAAAATAATATATGGGGAAGTCACTTTCAATGTAAGATCCCTTAGCACAATGAAAAATAATATATGGGGAAGTCACTTTCAATGTAAGATTCCTTAGAACAATGAAAACTAATATATGAGGAAGTAACTTTCAATGTAAGATCCCTTAGCACAATGAAAAATAAGATATTGGGAAATCACTTTCAATGTAAGATCCCTTAGCACAATGAAAAATAATATATTGGGAAGTCACTTTTAATGTAAAATCCCTTAGCACAATGAAAAATAATATATTGGGAAGTTACTTTCACGTAAGATCCCTTAGCACAATGAAAAATAAGATATTGGGAAATCACTTTCAATGTAAGATCCCTTAGCACAATGAAAAATAATATATTGGGAAGTCACTTTTAATGTAAAATCCCTTAGCACAATGAAAAATAATATATTGGGAAGTTACTTTCACGTAAGATCCCTTAGCACAATGAAAAATAAGATATTGGGAAGTCACTTTCAATGTAAGATCCCTTAGCACAATGAAAAATAAGGTATGGTGATGTCACTTTTAATGTAAGATCCCTTAGCACAATGAAAAATAAGATATGGTGATGTCACTTTTAATGTAAGATCCCTCAGCACAATGAAAAATAAGATATGGTGATGTCACTTTTAATGTAAGATCCCTTAGCACAATGAAAAATAAGATATGGTGATGTCACTTTTAATGTAAGATCCCTCAGCACAATGAAAAATAAGATATGGTGATGTCACTTTTAATGTAAGATCCCTTAGCACAATGAAAAATAAGATATTGGGAAGTCACTTTCAATGTAAGATTCCTTAGCACAATGAAAAATAATATATGGGGAAGTCACTTTCAATGTAAGATCCCTTATAACAAAGAAAAATAAGATATTGGGAAGTCACTTTTAATGTAAGATCCCTTAGCACAATGAAAAATAAGATATTGGGAAGTCACTTTCAATGTAAGATCCCTTAGCACAATGAAAAATAAGGTATGGTGATGTCACTTTTAATGTAAGATCCCTTAGCACAATGAAAAATAAGATATGGTGATGTCACTTTTAATGTAAGATCCCTCAGCACAATGAAAAATAAGATATGGTGATGTCACTTTTAATGTAAGATCCCTTAGCACAATGAAAAATAAGATATGGTGATGTCACTTTTAATGTAAGATCCCTCAGCACAATGAAAAATAAGATATGGTGATGTCACTTTTAATGTAAGATCCCTTAGCACAATGAAAAATAAGATATTGGGAAGTCACTTTCAATGTAAGATTCCTTAGCACAATGAAAAATAATATATGGGGAAGTCACTTTCAATGTAAGATCCCTTATAACAATGAAAAATAAGATATGGTGAAGTCACTTTCAATGTAAGATCCCTTATAACAAAGAAAAATAAGATATTGGGAAGTCACTTTTAATGTAAGATCCCTTAGCACAATGAAAAATAAGATATTGGGAAGTCACTTTCAATGTAAGATTCCTTAGCACAATGAAAAATAATATATGGTGAAGTCACTTTCAATGTAAGATCCCTTAGCACAATGAAAAATAATATATGGGGAAGTCACTTTCAATGTAAGATCCCTTAGCACAATGAAAAATAATATATGGTGAAGTCACTTTCAATAGGGGAATAAATCATATCCCAACAATAAAAACATGGTTCCATGATGCTGTGAACAGTCAACAGGATCAAGAAGAAAACCTGAGATGTTGGATCGTGTGGCTCTTTTATCCTCTCAAGATGATGTCTTGACCTTTGGTCGCATTCAGGTTGGAATCTTCCTTTTCCTCAAGGCCGCTTCATTCTTTAATGCAGGCATTTATGGCAGACACAAAAAAGCACACAATCCGACAAATATACACGTGCTTACCCCATGCCTCCCCCTCTTCTCATGTATAGACGGACAGAAAATATGTGCGCACCTCATCGCGGTTCAGATAGAAAAAGGTCGATAAAAGGGAGGGAATTATGGGGTTGCAAATAAACACACAACACGACACAATCGTAATATATACGAAATATAAGTATTTATTTTGTTGTCAAAGCCGCTGGAAAAGTGCTACCGTTTCAGTAGATATTTCACTGCTGATGCAATTCTCTATCTATATAAGAGCCAAGTTCGTTCAAGGATGGAGTACTGTTGCCACATCTGGGCAGGAGCTGCTAGAAAGGACTTATCCTGCTTTGATCGAGTTCAAAACATGGTTCCATGATGCTGTGAAGAAGAAAACCATACCTGAGATGTTGGATGGGTTCGTGTGGCTCCTTTATCCTCTCAAGATGACGTCTTGACCTTTTGTCGCATTCGGATTGGAATTTTCCTTTTCCTCAGGGCTGCTTCATTCTTTAATGCAGGCATTTATGGCAGACACAAAAAAACACACAACCCGACAAATATACACGTGCTTACCCCATGCCTCCCCCTCTTCTCATTTATAGACGGACAGAAAATATGTGCGCACCTCATCGCGGTTCAGATAGAAAAAGGTCGATAAAAGGGAGGGAATGATGAGGTTGCAAATAAACACGCAACACGACACAATCGTAGTACGAAATATAATTATTTATTTTGTTTTCAAAGCCGCTGGAAAAATGCTACCGTTTCAGTAGATATCTCACTGCTGATGCAATTCTCTATCTATATAAGCACAATGAAAAATAAAAATTAGTAAGGAAAAATTATTTTGAATATAAATCAAGATAGGGTGTGTAATTTTGAATGAAAGATCCCTTAGTACATTGAAAAAAAAAATAAATAAAAGGAGACTTATTTAGACTGAAAGATCCCTTAGCACAATGAAAAATAAAAATTAGTAAGGAAAAATTATTTTGAATATAAATCAAGATAGGGTGTGTAATTTTGAATGAAAGATCCCTTAGTACATTGAAAAAAATAAAAATAAAAGGAGACTTATTTAGACTGAAAGATCCCTTAGCACAATGAAAAATAAAAATTAGTAAGGAAAAATTATTTTGAATATAAATCAAGATAGGGTGTGTAATTTTGAATGAAAGATCCCTTAGTACATTGAAAAAAAAATAAATAAAAGGAGACTTATTTAGACTGAAAGATCCCTTAGCACAATGAAAAATAAAAATTCGTAAGGAAAAATTATTTTGAATATAAATCAAGATAGGGTGTGTAATTTTGAATGAAAGATCCCTTAGTACATTGAAAAAAATAAAAATAAAAGGAGACTTATTTAGACTGAAAGATCCCTTAGCACAATGAAAAATAAAAATTAGTAAGGAAAAATTATTTTGAATATAAATCAAGATAGGGTGTGTAATTTTGAATGAAAGATCCCTTAGTACATTGAAAAAAAATAAATAAAAGGAGACTTATTTAGACTGAAAGATCCCTTAGCACAATGAAAAATAAAAATTAGTAAGGAAAAATTATTTTGAATATAAATCAAGATAGGGTGTGTAATTTTGAATGAAAGATCCCTTAGTACATTGAAAAAAAAATAAATAAAAGGAGACTTATTTAGACTGAAAGATCCCTTAGCACAATGAAAAATAAAAATTAGTAAGGAAAAATTATTTTGAATATAAATCAAGATAGGGTGTGTAATTTTGAATGAAAGATCCCTTAGTACATTGAAAAAAAAATAAATAAAAGGAGACTTATTTAGACTGAAAGATCCCTTAGCACAATGAAAAATAAAACTTAGTAAGGAAAAATTATTTTGAATATAAATCAAGATAGGGTGTGTAATTTTGAATGAAAGATCCCTTAGTACATTGAAAAATAAATAAATAAAAGGAGACTTATTTAGACTGAAAGATCCCTTAGCACAATGAAAAATAAAAATTAGTAGGGAAAAATTATTTTGAATATAAATCAAGATAGTGTGTGTAGTCTGCAAAAGTTTTCAGTGTTTTTACTTTAAAACGTAAAATCCGTTCGAAAATCATACAGTGTTTATCGATATGTGAAAAAAGACAAATGGCGGCGAGCACACTTGATCAAATCTTCGAAGCGGCAAAAAGAAGGATCACAGAAGAGATAGAGAACGGTGTAAGAACCTTCGAAGTGAACAGACCAACTTGTGGGATCTTTTTATCGATTCAGTAGATATCTCACTGCTGATGCAATTCTCTATCTATATAAGAGCCAGGTACGTCCAAGGATGGAATACTGTTGCCACATCTGGGCAGGAGCTGCTAGAAAGGACTTATCCTGCTTTGATAGAGTTAAAAATAGACTTTGTAGCCTCGTAGGAGATGTCCTTTTCTCTTCCCTGCAACCTCTTTCTCACAGAAGAGATGTAGCGAGTTTGTCTTTGCTTTATCGTTAGTTTCATGGCAAGTGCTCGACTGAGCTCTAATCCGTATATAGCTTCCAATTTCTGCCCATTAACCACTATTCTTGGGGGAATAAACCATATCCCAATGCTAAAGCCATGGTCCCATGGATGATGTGGCGATGGGCCAGTCCCCAGGGCCGCTTCCTTCTTTAATGCAGACATTGTAGACACAAAAACGCACAACACAGGTTGCAATTTATATGAGTAATAAAATTAACTTTTTTTTTTTTACAAGAAAATATTACAATATTTTTACAAAAACATTTTACAAATGATAACTAACTCCACAATTAAAACTAGCAAATCTTAACTAGTGCTAAGAGAGATGGGGGGCGCCCCCCTTTCGTTTACAGAAAGGGAAAATAACACGTTCTCACCCCATGCTGTCCGGACGAGAAAGAGATCGAGAAAAGGAAAGGAATTGTGGGCTTACATTCTGGTTACTTATGTATCCCCCTACCTATGGTCAAATCACCTCCTAGCGATGCTGGGGTGTGGGACGTTAACAACCACTACTATCGGGGCGGGGCACTAAGATATAGTTCCACACCAGGATCTCTTTGTGTTAAGGACCGCTTCATTCTTTAATGCAAACATTTATGACAGACACAAAAAACACACAACACGGGCCGCAGTATATATGAGAAATTTGTTTTATAAAATGTATGCAATATATATATAGCTCTACCTATGTATTGAGCACGTTTGAAGTAAATACTTAAAGTTTATTCATAAATCTATACTTTCGTATATTAATTTTATGTGAGTAAATTAAGTAGTTATATATATATTGTTAGAAATTTCAGAATGCAAGGGCGATAATCGCGTGATTGGAAATCACGCGATTATTTCGACCAATGATATTGCATTGTTCAGTTGCTGCCGAGGATTCAGAATTTGGCGGGAATATTGTGTTTCTTAAAACAGATTTCAATTCGGTGTCGAGCAAAGCCGACGCGCGTTATCTCGCTCCGTGCCTAATGAACTAAGGCAGGGTTCTATCCCATTTGTTATCTCCGCTCATTTAAATGCTGATACAAGCCTGAGGCTAAAATGTTCTACGGAATAATTACTTCATTATCATTGCCCACAGGGGGGCATACTATTTTATGAACATCGATCGCAATGTGCGTTGTTCGTATTGAACAGTCTGGAAGGATTTCGAGAACCCTCAACCTTTTCTGTGAGCAGCCGATTCTACCAGCATCTTCAACAAAAAGAAAACTACCTTCGCCTTTCAAGGCATGAACTACCCGCCATTTGGCTGAAGAGGGCACTCTTTTGCAATATGGACTCCTTTTTTACCCTTTTGTAAATAAAATTATTCTTGGATTTAAGGTGAGCCTTTGTTGCTTTTCTGTGTCTCTTTCATTCTGCCATAGGCAAAAACGAGTAAGAGAATTTCTTACAATATATATATATATATATATATATATATATCAGGTCATGTCATATGCTACTGGTACCATGTAACTCAGTACTACCTGCCCCATGGTCGGGTCACCGGCGACTAAACTGGTTCCCCCACCAGACTTGTTTGGCGAGGAGGGCGGCTAATCTCCCTGAAGGATTAAAAACAAGACCTTCCAAAGGGCGAATGAACTCTTTTTCTGGGTCAACGGCCAACTAGCACCGTGTATATTTGTGTGTGTGTATATCTTTATTGGGGTGGAGAGGGCTCCCGTAAGCCGTGGTGAAGGCAACCTTTCTAGGAGAAGCAAATCTCTGATTTAAAAAACCATAAAGCGGAAGACCAGTACCCGCATTAAGCTGTTCTGCAGTTTAATTTGTTGCTGGCTATCTTGCTCTTGCTTGTTGCTGGATCTCAACATTTTGAACCGAGAGAGAGAGACTTAGCTGTCGTACAAAGCTAAGACTCTGTAACATCATATTTCTATAGATACTCCCTCAGGCATTTGGGCTCGTGGATTTGAAATTTTTGAGGGAGTGGCACTCGTCTGACAAGACGTTGCAATCATCATATATATATATATATATATATATATATATATATATATATATTACAATATTAAATATTACAATTGATTTTCACATTTACTTCGTTAAAACTAATTAACTAACCTTAACTAATATTGAGAGAGGGGGACGCCCCCCCCCATTTACGGAGAGACAGAAATAGTTTGCTATAAATAGACAATCGAATTGGGTTACTTAAATGTGACTTTAACTTTTAAAAACATATCTTTTACAATAATTATTTTTTATATTAATAATTATAAAATACTTAGTAATTAAATTCTTTTTAAAAATTTCAATCGATATTTTTTCATAATAACTGGAGAGAGCTAATTAACTTTAAAATAAAAGTAAATAGACGATCGAATACCTAAATGACTTTACATTCTTCTACATTATTTTAAATTTTTTACAATAATTTCAATTTTTTAATAATATCTTAACGTAAAAAATAAAAAAAATTCTTTTACAATATTTTTTATGCTAAAAATTATTAAATACTTAGTAATTAAATTGTTTAGTAATAATTTCAATTTTTCAATTCTATCTTAACGTAAAAAAATTAAAAAATTTTTACAATATTTTTATTTATACTAAAATTATTAAATACTTAGTAATTAAATTGTCTGGTAATAATTTCAATTTTTAAATTCTATCTTAAGGTAAAAAAATTAAAAAATTCTTTTATAAACTTTTTTCATACTAAAAATTATTAAATACTTAGTAATTAAATTGTCTTGCAATAATTTAAATTTTTAAATTCTATCTTAAGGTAAAAAAAAATAAAAAATTCTTTTGCAATATTTTTTTAATCTAAAAATTATTAAATACTTTGTAATTAAATTGTCTTGCAATAATTTCAATTCATAATCTAATCTTAACGTCAAAATATTAAAAAATTCTTTTACAATATACTAAAAATTATTAAATACTTAATAATTAAATTGTCTTACAATAATTTCAATTTTTAAAATCTATCTTAAGGTAAAAAAATTAAAAAATTCTTTTACAATATTTTTTTATACTAAAAATTATTAAATACTTTGTAATTAAATTTTTTTACAATATTTTCAATTTTTAAATTCTAGCTTTACTTAAAAAAAATTAACAAATTCTTTTACAACAATTTTTTTTATACGAAAAATGATGAAAAAATTCTTTTAAGGTATTTTTTATACTGCAAATTATTAAATAATTAGCAATTAAATTGTCTTGCAATAATTTCAATTTTTAAATTATATCTATACTTAAAAAAAATGACTAAAAATTATTAAATACTTAGTAATTAAATTTTATACAATAATTTCAATTTTTAAATTCTATCTTAATGTAAAATAATTAAAAAATTCTTTTACAATATTATTTTCGTACGAAAAATTCTTAAATACTTAGTAATTAAATTGTTTTGCAATAATTTCAATCTTAAATCCTATCTTAACGTAAAAAAAATTAAAAAGTTCTTGTACAATATTTTTTTTACTAAAAATTATTAAATACTTAGTAATTAAATTTTTTACAATAATTTCAATTCTTAAATTAACGTAAAAAATTAAAAATTCTTTTACAATATCTTTTTTTACTAAAAGTTAATTAATAATTACTAATTAAATTATTTTGCAATAATTTCAATTTTTAAAGTCTATCTTAACATAAAAAAATTATAAAATTCTTTTACAATATTTTTTTTTTATACTAAAAATTATTAAATACTTAGTAATTAAATTGTCTTACAATAAGTTCAATTTTCAAATTCTATCAATATTCAATATAACACGATCAGCCCGTCACGTGGGTCGGTCACGAACTAGTGACCGACCCACGTGACTAAATGTCTTAGAAACGGTCACATTTTGGACTGGTGCACTGCATTCTGGTTGCTTATGTATCCTCCTACCTATGGCGAAATCACCTCCTAGCCATGCTGGGGAGGGGGGCGTTAACAACCACTACTAAGATATAGTGCCACACCAGGATCTCCTTGTTTCAAGGGCCGCTGTTAATGAAGACATGGGTTTGTATTACTGTACACATAGATTCGAAAAAGTTGTCAAAAAACAAATACATAACAAATAAATGTTATCAAAAGGCAAGATAAGTTACTTTTCTACCAAACTGGATATATTTTTCGTGTTTTTATTCAATGTAACATGTTTATTCAGCTCGAAAAACATACAGTGTTTACCAATGTATTGGAAAATTCAAGATGGCGCCTCACTCCATCGTTAACATGGTAAGTTTGTGAAAAGGTGGTATAAATAAAAAAAATTAGACAAAATACTATTAAAAACCCGCCGAATATGTCAACGTATGTCATGGTAACGTATATTGAGCGAGTTTTAACAGTATTTTATCCAGTTTTTTATTTATAACACCTTTTCCCAAACTTACCGTGTTAAAGAGAGAGTCAGACGCCATCTTGAATTTTTCAATACATTGGTAAACACTGTATGGTTTTCGAGCTGAATAAACATGTTACATTGAATAAAAACACGAAAAATATATCCAGTACCAGTAGCATATGATATTTCTTGAAACCTCATATATATATATATATATATATATATATATATATATATATATATATATAAAATAAAAATCACAATAAGTTTACCAAGGTAATCAAAATGGTAAACTTAAATAATATTATAAATATTAAAGAGTTATTATTTACAAGTAAAGTAATCTCAACCAGATGTAAAAGCTCAATAAAACCGAAAAGGAAATAGAGCTTATAATATGAACAAATGATTAATAAAACATGTTAAAAGACATGTTGAAAAAGAGTTAAAAACATATTTAATTTTAAAAAAGGAAGCACAAGATAAGAGACTATCCACTTATCTTGTGCTTCCTTTTTTAAAATTAAATATGTTTTTAACTCTTTTTCAACATGTCTTTTAACATGTTTTATTAATCATTTGTTCATATATATATATATATATATATATATATATATATATATATATATATATATTTCCCTTACTTTTCTCAGAGTTTCTAGACTAATATGACACTTAACATTTGATCACTGTCTCCTCTTTTTTCTTCCTCTTTTTTTCTTCTTTTTTCCATTACGCGCTGTTCTATTTCTTTCACTATATATCCGTATACTTTCGCCCCTCTCTCCCTAGGTTAGTAAACGCGTGTCAAGGCATTTACATGTCAGAACGTACATCTTAGAGGCGTGTGTGTGTATGTGGGTGTATGTGTATGTGTTGCGTGTGTGTGAGTGTGTGTGTGTGTGTGTGTGTGTGTATCTATGGTTACATCAAGCTGCCGCTTATAAGTGTCTAATCTAATATTTTTATTTGTTATTTTTAATTTTTATCTTTTTAAATCCCTACCACCCTCTCTATTAAATTTATTAAGTGGATTGCTACTACCGCCACCTCTGGTTTTTTGAGTGTCGAAGCCCGATCTTTTCTTTTCTTTTTTTCAGTATCAAAAATGTAATTGTCTGATTTAGATGCTTGAAAATACCATAAGGTTGAAATAAATTATTGCATCGACAATTATGTAATTTCCGTGTTATAATTTTTATCTTATTGCTCTGTTTACCACATTGAGCTCTCATACCCGGATTTCCTCTGGATTTATTCCATTATAACACTATATATATATATATATATATATATATATATATATATATATATATATATATATTACAATATTAACATACAATTTACACATCCTACAATTGATTTCACCTTTACTTTTTTTAAACTAACTAACCTACCTTATCTAGTGTTTACGAAGAAGGGGGGGCCTCTCGCTCTTCTCATTTACAGAGGGACAGAAAATACGTGCTCACCTCATGGCGGTCTGGACAGAAAAAGGTTGATAAAAGAAAGGGAGTTATGGGATTGCATTTTTCTGCGTATCCCTCCACCTACGGCCAAATTACCACCTGGCCATGCAGGGGGGAGGGTGCGTTAGCCACCACCACAACTGGGGCACTAAGATATAGTGTCACACCCTTGACGAAAAATCATCATCATCATCATCATCATCATCATCATCATCATCAGAACAGGCTCCTTGTACGGACCAATATGACTCTTCTTCTCCAGAGTTTCCTTTCTCCCATCAGCTGCGGTCCTGGATATGACCTAAAACTATACCCGATGGTGAGGCCCCACCTTGCAGGCTTTGGGGAGTGTGGAGCCACCCTTTAATTGCCATTGCTCCTAGGTCCACTCTGACCCGGAGTGGTAGTATCTCTTAGGGTCCCAATTATGGGTTAAATAGAATGTGACTTAAAAAAAAATATACTCCATTAAAAATCGTTCCTCAAAATAATTAGATTCGGCATTAAATAACCTGAAAAAGGTTGATATGCCGTAAAACAAAAAAAACCAACCAACCAATTCATCAGCTGCTTCAGATCTTCAGGTTCACCGTCGTGTGCTATTTGCTGGATGCACGTGGATCTCGGTCGTCGTTTGCTTGCACGTCCGTCTCGTGGAGTCCATAGCAATACATCACTCACCAATTCATGCTTGCTCCTCAGGCAATGACTGGCAAATCGTAGGCGTCTTTCTCTGATGGTATTAGATATGGCAGGTAGGTTGCCATAAAGTTGCTGCTTCGTGGGATGATTTTGGCAAGATATATTTAATATTGTTCTTAGCATACGGGTGTATGTGCCGTCTAGTTTTCTTTCCAATCTTTTGGTGAGTGTCCAGGTTGTAGCACCGTAAGCAAGGACAGGCACTACCACTGCCCTGAAGAACTGCCTTTTCAGTCCATACTGAATGTAACCCATCCAATGCGGTCCATGCTTTTGAGATGCAAATTTCGATATCTCTCTCTGTGGAAACTATGTTGCTGACCAGATACGTAAACTCAGCGACTTCTTTCAGTGTTGATCCAACCAAAGCCCTGATTTCTCCTTTCACATTGAAAGTCATAAACTTGATTGTAACTCTATTAGATTAAATATTTTGAGGGCTTTCTGGAATTTAATGGATTATCAACACTCGAGGGGGTGGGGCAAAGCTTACTGTTGAATAGCAGGGGACATTTTAAGGATGAGGCTGAGTTCATATTGGGCCAATACATATAACGGCTCATCAAAAACTTGTTTACATTAGACTTGAACATAACCATATTGTAGTCAGCCGGAAAGCAGGAAAACGGAAGACAATTCCATAGGCGTGCAGTTCTAAGAAAGAAGCTTTTCTCATAGAATCTACGTTCAGGTTTAGGCAAAGATAAAGAGTGGGGGAAATTAGTGATAGTGTTTTCTGCTAGAGGGGTGTTTCTTGTGAAAGTTTGGCAAGGGGGGAACCATAGATTAGAGCTCAGCTGAGCACTTGCCATGAAAATAACTATACAGCAGAGACAAACTCGCAACATCTCTTCTGTAAGAAAGAGGTTGCAGGGAAGAGAAAATGACATCCCCCAAAAGGCTACGAGGTCTATTTTGAACTCTATCAAGGAAGGACAAGTCCTTTCTAGCAGCTCCTGCCCAGATGTGGCAACAGTATTCCATCTCTTGTGAAAATGTTGCTAAATTGAACTGCAGATTACGCAGACGATATTGCTTTGTTCGCGAATAACACTACTGATGAAATTATATATGGCAATTAAGCTACACAGAATATTCCGCATTTCATTCTCGTGAGAATTCAACAGACTTATGAAAAAAAGTTGTGGTTATCGCGCGCTTATACACATATGCTATTGAATTTTCTAGTTAGCCAATCAGCTTCCAAGTTGCCGCTGCGCCGATCCTAATCGGCTAATGGGCAGTCATTTACAGGACACAGCCACAGTTTACCTCCGGTTCTCCTTTGTGTGTTTTATGAGAAGGATACTCGTATCCCGTTTCTTTTCATTGTCTGTCTTGACTTTGTACTTCGCACCTCTGTTGATATACACAACATGCTAGACTTCAGCCTAAATGAATCCAGAAACAGACGTCATCAATCAGCACACATAACTGATGCAGATTACGCAGACGATATCGCTTTGTTCGCGAACAACAATGCTGATGCGCAAACACTGTTATGTGAGATAGAAAAGTCTGCAAATGACATTGGTCTCCACATAAATGCGGATAAGACAAAGTTTATGACATTCAATGTGAAGGGAGAGATCAGGGCTCTGGTTGGATCAACACTGAAAAAATTCGCTGAGTTTACGTATCTGGGCAGCAACATAGTTTCCACGGAGAGATATCGGAATTTGCATCTCAAAAGCATGGGCCGCACTGGATGGGCTGCGTTCAGTATGGACTTCGGGGTTAAGTAACAAAAAACAGTTTTTCAGGGCAGTGGTAGAGTCTGTTCTTGTTTACGGTGCTACAACCTGGACACTCATCAAAAGATTGGGAAGAAAACTAGATGTATGCTAGGAAGAGTATTAAATATATCTTGGCAAAATTATCCCAGGAAGCAGCAACTTTATGGCAACCTACCTGCCATATCTAATACCATGCAGGGAAAGACACCTACGATTTGCTGGTCATTGTCTGAGGAGCAAGCATGAATTGGTGAGTGATGTATTGCTATGGACTCCACAACACAAATGCGCAAGCAGAGGATGACCTAGATCTATGTACATCCAACAAATAGCACACAACGCTAACTATGAACCTGAAGATCTTAGGCAGCTGATGGAAAACAGGAAACGCTGGTGAGGAAGAGTCACATTGAATGACAAATGAAAAAAAAAAAGACATCTTATATATATATATATATATATATATATATATATATATGAACAAATGATTAATAAAACATGTTAAAAGACGTCTTGAAAAAGAGTTAAAAACATATTTAATTTTAAAAAAGGAAGCACAAGATAAGTGGATAGTCCTTAATCCGCGGAGTTTCGAAGAAACACTCTCCTTCTCATCAGAGGGCAGGAATTAGCAAAATGCAGGATCGGATTTTGCATATAAAAGTATTTAATGAAACTACAAGTAAGTCACAGATCTTACTTGGTTAAAAAAAAAAAAGGGTGAGGTAAGGGGAATAGGAGGTAAAAGAAAAATGATAAAAAGATTTCACATGAATGGATTTTATATATATATATATATATATATATATATATATATATATATATATATTATAATATATCTTATAATGATAGAAGATTTATCGAGACACAGGAATGGGTATGTTTGATCTGGCAGAATGGTGGTTCATTAAAATTGTGGGGTCTGCATTTGCGCCTGGTCTGCAAAGTATGGAAATAAAAGAGGAGTTCGTCATGATGATGATGATGATGATGATGATGATGATGATGATCCCTTGTGCAATTAACATGAATTATCTCCCTTGGCTCACGAAATAAACCACAACAGGATAGGAATGTCGAATCCTCCAACCATGCTGCAATATCTTTTACTAATAATTTTCTCTACATGGTTGCAAAAATCATTCTTTGTTCCTTATTAAAAACATAACTCAATCCCCAAACTAATGTATGTTTGAGTCTGTATTTTGCATGCTTGAGATGTCCATATTTTCTCTTCTTATTTCTATCAGAATTGCTCCATAAAAATGAATCCTTCTCTTGTGTTTTCTTTATCTTTTGCCCTTTGGCTTTTTACAGGGTGGGGGTGGGGGGGCGTTTGGGGGAGGTCACTAATTCTTACATTTTTTATATCCTCCCTAGATTATAATATCTATGATTAAAAAAAACATGAGATATGTAAACATACAAAATAAAACTGTTGATTCTTGTGTACTGGGGCTGCTGTATCGCCGTTTGGTGAATTATTATCCTTTTTTTACTATATTTTTTTAATAATGAGAGGTATGGCCCCTCACAGTCGGGAGATTCTGTTTATAAACGCCGCTGCTAGGAACTAACGAATCAAATTAATTCACGTTCTGCTACCAACCAATCAGAAACTAGAAATGTAATAAAAAAAAAACCCACAAAACTACTCGTTTGCCGTGATTTTAAACGTTTATTTCATTTTCAATGACCTCGACAACCTTTTTTACAGCCGAAAAACACGTTTTTATGACAGCGCATTGAAGTGAGCCATCGTTTGAATTTTTTTGAACATGCCATAGGGGAGATAACTCAGTTTAAAGCGCCGACATTTTGCGGCAAGACAGAAATTAGTAACATACCATAGCCTATGTATCAATGTTTTTATTTTAGTAAGAGAGGAGGAGATAATGTAAGTTAAATCATGTGACATGTTTTTTTTTTTTTTTTACACAGTGATCACCACTTATCAAGGCCCGGAAGCCACTCAGGGATAAGTGTTATTGCAAGTACATTATGTTAGTGTGGAGATTTGATGAAGTGTTTACTAAAGGGGACGGTTCATTAGGAATTTGTTAACATTGGACTTGAAGACATCCAAGTTGTAGTCCGGTGGGAAGCAGGCTGTATCGCCGTTTGGTGAATTATTCTTTGTTGCTATATTTTTGGGAGATTCTGTTGGGAGATTCTGCTTATAATTCGATATTATATATAGATTTCTATATATTAAAATATATGTATGTATATAGATTTCTATATATCAAAAAAAAAAAAAATAGTCCTGGACAAGACGTTAAACTGTATCCATTTTATTTGTATTAACACTTTAACCTACTAATGCGAAACTAATACTTTTGCTTCGAAAAAAAAAAGAAAAAAAACAAAGAAAAAAAAATCTTTGTAATTTTCCTTTTTGACATTTGAACACAATTAAAACTGGCGTCTTTTTAAATGCTAAAATTCTAAGATCCAAATGATTTCTGATTTTTGTTCTGTATAATTGAATATAAAAATATATATTTATTTTTGAGCAGAACAAACACAAGGGACTTCCCCATTATAAAAAATAGGGAGGATGTTGCAATATTTTGAAGTACTAATGGGGTAGTTATTTAAATGCTGCCCACCTCAGCATTATTTGGCACAAGGCCTGGAAAGTGGGAACGCTGCAGGCTCCCCTAAAGGAGGGGCACTCCTGCAATTTTAAAAATTGCCTGAGTAACCCCGTCGGCATTCCCCGGTCGGGGCGCCTCAGGCAGCAAGCAATAAACTTGCCCCACCGGAAAGCCCGGTGGCAAGGCCTGGGAGGGTGGACCTCCTAGGTATTACCCAGGCGGTGTACCTCAGTCCAACAGGTGCTGGGCCGGTTCCTGGCCCCTCACCTGTTGGGCTGAGTGTCAAGTGACGAATCATTGACTGGTACTACCCTGTCTCCATGCAGCCGAAGCCGCGAGGAGACACATCCCATCACAATGGAGTGATAATGATCCCACACAGTCGGATGATTCTATTTATAAACGATGCTGCTAAGAACTGACGAATGAAATTAATTCACATTCTGCTACCAACCAATCAGAAACCAGAATTGCTCCATAAAAATTAAACCTTTTCTTTAGCAACCTCGCATATGTTTTCTTCGCGTCAACACGGGAAGAATTTTTTGCTCTGTGGCTTCCAACTCAAGAACTAAAAAAAAAAGACATTATGAAAACAACCTTTTTTTTTTTTTAAATCTAGTTATGTTTATGCGAACCAAAAATCATGTTTACATCTATTTTCACATTCCTTTTTGCGATATTATGTCAATCATTTTTTCCCCTATTTGTTTATTTTTCTAATCATAATCATTGATCCAGCGACCCTCCATCGCTCGAATCAATAATGTTTTAACCCTTGGCCCTGCTTGCCACAGTTAACAGATACTACACTATGATCTCAGCCCAATAATAATAATATATACATTTAACATAGAATTATGATCCCCTCCCTTTATTAAAAATGGTTAATGATCACCGGCTTCCGGACCGGTCATATAATAGTAAGGCTTCCTTTAGTCTTGACAGACTATGGATACCCACTGTAAGGGTGCCTGCGCGTGAAATTTGTGTGGCAAGAGTTGCGCAATCCCCAACCACGCCTCTCCTGATTCGACATTGTTGAATACCAGTGGCAAGTTGAGGTACAAGACGACTGGAAACAATGCCGAGATAAGCGGAGAGCACATACAGCGCCTAGAATTCCCAAATGGTCACCCATCTGGTATTAGCCAGGCATAATGTTGCTTAACTTCGGTGATCTGACGAGAACCGGTGTGTCAATGTGATTATGCCGTATATATCGTATATAATAATATATAATTAAAACACTATTAACATCAGCGATTACCATGGTTATAAAATTTGCTTAACGATGAAACATGCCATTTATTTTACTATGACATGAACTTGAGGGTTCGATCGAGAATGCAGTAAAGTTAGAATAATTTCATAATAAACACTTATACAGAACTTAAAAATTTTTTAAAACTATTTTAAAAGAATAAACAGTTTTTATTTATTTTAAATACAACTTTTTTGACGCCTTTCTTTTTACATGGGCGTCACCACTTATCAAGGCCCGAAGACCACTCAGGGATAAGGGTTATTGCGTGTACAGTAATCAATGAGATAGTATTGTAGTAATCATTAGTATTGGGGGTTTTGATAGAGTGTCTTACTTAAGGGGGCGGTTTGTCAGGAGTTTGTTTATGTTGGACTTGAAGACGTCCAAGTTGTAGTCAGGTGGGAAACAGGCAAGCGGCAGAGAGTTCCACTGGCGTGCAGTTCTAAGAAAGAAGCTTTGCTCATGGAATCTATGTTTGGATTTAGGCACAGATAAAGAGTGGGGAAAATTATTGACAGTAGTTTCAGGCAGACGGGTGTTTCTCCTGAAAGATTGGTTAGGGGGGACGAGGGATTGGAGTTCAGACGAGCACCTGCCATGGAAATAACGATAAAACAAAGACAGGCTCGCAACGTCTCTTCTGTGGGAGAGAGGCTTCAGGGAAGAGAAAAGGGCATCCCCCACTAAACCACGAAGTCTATTCTACACAATCAGAACAAAATTTCTGAAATCATGCAGTAGCCCTAGATATATCTAAGGTTTTTGACATGAAGGTCTTGTCAAGAAAATCAGATCATACTGTATCACTGGAAGAATACTTAACATAATTAGATCCTTCTTAGATAAGAGAAAAATCCAGGTTGTCCTTGATGGTCGTACATCTAAACAATATGATATAAATGCGGGAGTGCCTCAGGGGTCTATCTTTGGACCTCCATTATTCTTAATATTCATAAATGACCTCCCTGACAAAATTGTCCCTGAGGTGGGTATATATGCTGATGACACCACGCTCTATAACAGACATGACAGGAAAACAAATGAACACATATCTAAAGAAATGGCAGAAACACTAGAAGATGACCTCCGATCTGTAGTGGAATGGGGGCAAAAATGGATGGTCACATTCAATGCTTCCAAGACTAAACTTGTTTCTTTCAATACTACCAATAGCAAAGGCCAATGACTCTTTATCTGAAAGTACATCCTTTAAACTCCTCGGCCTAACGTTCACAGGAAACATGTGTTGGAACAATTACATTGAGAGCATTGCCAGGACCGCTGTGAAGAAGGTAGGTTCTCTCTACCGCGCTACAAAGCTACTAACGGCCGAAAGTATTTTGTACCTCTATAAGGCCACCATTCGCCCATGTATGGAGTATTGTTGTCATATTTGGACTGGTGCATCTGCCACTAGTCTCTCGCTCCTAGACAGGGTTCAAAAGAGAGTCGCCAATCTGATAGGTCCTGAACTGTCATCTAAACTTCAGCCTCTGTCCCATTGACGAAATGTTGCATTCCTCTGCCTGTTCTACAAGCACTTTAACAATGAATGCTCTGACGAACTGCACGCACTTGGCCTCCTCAACGTAAATACCCCCGACAAACCTGGCAAGCAACTAAATCCCACCCCTTCACAGTAGGGATCCCTTAATGTAAGAGAGCTTTCTACTCCAGTAGTTTCTTCCCCAGAACAGCTAGACTCTGGAATTTCATTCCAGGTTCCTGCTTCCCCAACTGTACTGACATGCAGAAGTTCAAGTGTAACGTGACCCGACATCTTGCTGCCCAACTCCCGACACAGTACCCCTGATGCTTAAGTCCTTGATAGTAGCCCCCTACAACAATCATATTTTTAAGATCAAAATTACGAAAATTATTTAGTAAAGGAAATAAAAAATAGAATTTCAAGAAAACGATCGTATTTGCTCATATAAGACACAGGAGTGTTCAAAAGAGGGGTAGTTTTCCGTTTTGATTTAAAAAAACTTTTTCACCTGAATCTTAGATTCAATATAGCGTACTCTGTCTTATTTCATTGTGCTAAGGTATCTTACATCCAACATAGCTTCCTCTGTCTAATTTTCATTGTGTTAAGGCATATTACATTCACAATGGCTTCTTTTGTCTCATTTTCATTGTGGTAAGGGATACTACATTCGAAATAACTTTCTCTGTGTTATTTTCATTGTGCTAAGGTATCTTTCATTCAAAATAACTTCCTCCGTCTTATTTTCATTGTGCTAAGGGATCTTACATTCAAAATAACTATTCCGTCTTATTTTCATTGTGCTAAGGGATCTTACATTCAAAATACCTTCCCCTGTCTAATTTTCATTGTGCTAAGGGATATTACATTCACAATGGCTTCTTTTGTCTCATTTTCATTGTGGTAAGGGATACTACATTCAAAATAACTTTCTCTGTGTTATTTTCATTGTACTAAGGGATCTTTCATTCAAAATAACTTCCTCCGTCTTATTTTCATTGTGCTAAGGGATCTTACATTCAAAATAACTAATCCGTCTTATTTTCATTGTGCTAAGGGATCTTACATTCAAAATACCTTCCCCTGTCTTTTTTTCATTGTGCTAAGGGATATTACATTCACAATGGCTTCTTTTGTCTCATTTTCATTGTGGTAAGGGATACTACATTCAAAATAACTTCCTCCGTATTATTTTCATTGTACTAAGGGATCTTACATTCAAAATACCTTTCCCTGTCTTATTTTCATTGTGCTAAGGGATCTTACATTCAAAATACCTTCCCCTGTCTTATTTTCATTGTGCTAAGGGATCTTACATTCAAAATACCTTTCCCTGTCTTATTTTCATTGTGCTAAGGGATCTTACATTCAAAATAACTTCGCGTGTTTTATTTTTCATTGTGCTAAGGGATCTTACATTCAAAATAACTTTGCGTGTTTTATTTTTCATTGTGCTAAGGGATCTTACATTCAAAATAACTTCGCGTGTTTTATTTTTCATTGTGCTAAGGGATCTTACATTCAAAATAACTTTGCGTGTTTTATTTTTCATTGTGCTAAGGGATCTTACATTCAAAATAACTTCGCGTGTTTTATTTTTCATTGTGCTAAGGGATCTTACATTCAAAATAACTTTCCCTGTCTTATTTACATTGTGCTTAGGAATCTTACATTCAAAACAACTTCATCTGTGTTATTTTCATTGTGTTAAGGAATCTTAGATTATAAATAACTTCGTCTGTCTTACTTTTATTGTGTTAACGGATCTTAGATTAAAAACAATTGTTTTTTTTTTAATAATTTAGTTTTCCGTTTCGATTTTAAAAAAATGGCCGCATTTTTCACCTGCGTACACGGTTACAACTGTTTTTTTTTTTTTAATAATTCAGTAATATTCAGGTAATTTCGACATAATCTGGAAGCTAACATTGTAATCATTTAGGATTGAAAAAAAAAAAATCAGTAGAAACCTGTAAAGTGCCGGTAAGACAACGTATATTTGGGAAAACACTTGTTGCCGGGAATGTCTTGTTTAAGTAGCCCGCTTTCGCCTCTCATGCAAGCGGGTGAGTCTACTTCTATGGGGGTGTGATGCCAAGATCACTCCGGTCTTGTAACTGGGCGTCTTCGGTTCGATTCCACCTCTACACGCCCTCCCCCCTTCCAGGGACACAAGATACTTGCATTATGGTCCAATGTTTTTAGGCTGTGGAGTAGTCGTGCGACATGCCCCATGTCTGTGGGGATAGTTGCCTGGGTGGTTGCGTCACCCTTCTGCTGCGACGCACCGGTTGGTCTTCCTCAACCTCCATCATCTCAGAGGAAGCTGTGTCATCCACCTTCATCTGTTCTGGCAGAGTGTCGAATGTTTCGGGCTGGTGTTGGTCCGTATACGTGGGGGACCATTGTCCCGGTACTTTGGGCTCTGTTAGGTTGTCTATGGTATCCAACATTCCTAGTGGCTCCTCAGGTATCTGGTGACAAGGGGTATCTGTCACGGGGTTTATTCTTTGGAGGAATCTGCAATTGCGACGGGTTACCCGGTTCCCCCCATCAATGCATACAGTTACCCAGTTTTTCCGTCTTTGCCTATCGGTGCGAGTGTGGACCAACTTGGTTTTGAACCTGCACCGTTTCCTCCATTTTCAGTTCCTGAAGTGGGTGACTTTTTAGATTGTATTCCCTTTCATTCCGTAAATGTTTTTTTGCCATCGCTGTTTCCCTATAACGACTGATTTCTGGTAATGACTACGTGTGCTTCTCGGTCATTGTTTTTATTTTTGTTTGTTTTAGGTCAGAATACCCCTTTCAATTAAGTAGTCGTGTTACAGAGAGAGAGAGAGAGAGAGAGAGAGAGGTGAGTAAACGTGGAAGTAGACACGTTTACCAGAACCAAAGGTCAGCTGACCAGATTATGTATATGTGACGTGGTCAGGCAGGTTGGCTAGATCTGTGAGATTTGATTTGAGCTTTGAAGAAGACGGACGTTTTTCCGTGGTCTCCCCCTCTTAACTGGGGAGGGGGGAGACGAACGCTGACGTGTGTGAAGAAGAACCCACACAAGCAGATTTCACTTCCACCTCCTGCAGGACCTCTGGGGAAAGTGAAACAAAAAAACTATAAAACACATTCATCGTCTTGGAGTGATAAATCTTCGTCAAACAGGTATCAAGTCTCCCTCCAGGATGAGAAATTTCCAGATGGTCCGTTTTGAAGAAGCAGAGGTAGGTTCAGAAATTACATGTCACACACACGATTCCCTTTATGATAATCAAACACACAACCATTTATATTAGAGACAATCATACGCACACAGAATCCTTTTTTATGTTATACACCCAGACGTAAATGGCGCCCCTAAATGAAGAACTCTATATAACATATTCTATGTAATAAACGTTCAATTTTGTACCCCTCGATGATAACCAATATATAACAGTTTTTTCCATATAAAGCGTTAAAAAGTTAAATGTGCCTTTTTATCTAAGAGAGTCACCATATATCAAGGCCAGAAGGCTTCTCGAGGATAAGAGTCAAGGAATGTAAGGCGTTAGTGTAGTAATGGTTAATGGTGTAAATTATGTAGCATTTAATTATTTATGGGGACGGCGCAACAAGGCTCTTCTTAATTGTTCGTTGTCAACATCCGATGGCCAACCACTATGCTCATCATCTTTAAGCCTCTTGTTGCAGAAGGAAATATCTTAAAACATCACTGTGCATTGAGTTCAGTAGTGATCTCTGGACCAAACGCTTTAGTAGCTTTTCGGTTCAGCTTGAATCGAAAAAAAAAATTGTGCGTATTTTTTTTTTTCGATCGCGCACTCAATGTTCTAAAAGAAATGGTAATTGCTTTAACGCGACTGTAATTTAAATGATTAGAAAGAGAGGAAAACGTCATTTAAAATGATTTATAAATTAAAGGTATTATAACGAAAACTTTAATTTAAAGGGTTTTCGTAAGGATGTTGGTGGTACCTACAATAGGTTGACAGTTCCACACCGTACGTTAGAACCAGTTTCATAGGGCATCACATGTGGCCGTAACATTCACGACTTCTACCCATCTGATGTATCTATCTGCATATACTAGGTAGTTCTTCCCTCGTAAATCGAAATAGTCTGTCACCGTCTTCTGAAATAGGAACTCTGGGTTCGATGGCGGAATTAGGAGTTCCCTAGGTAGTGACAGAGCCATTACATTGCATACTTTACACTGGACCCGAATCTGACCAATGCTTGCATCCAGTCCTGGCCAAAACATCCGTTGTCTGGCATTTGCCAACATTCCGTTGACACCCTGATATGCCAAATGGAGCGATTCCAGTACCTCTGCACATATTTTTCTGGGTATGAGGATTTTATTTTCTGTCTAGGCGGTCTACATTTAATAAACATTATTTTTTACTAATAAATATCGTTTAAATTTTTCATTCCTTTAAAATATTTTCCATAATTTTAGTCAGATTGTGTTAAAATAGCAGAATGATATCATAAATAATAAAGAATCTATTTAAGTTTAAAACTCTTCAGTAACTTTTTTGGACATTACGTATTACAGACATTACAGGGTGGGCCATAAGTCGCGCACCAAAGGATTTGAAATAATTCTGAGAGTAATAAACGTTATTTATTAAAACCAAACTTAACCAATAAACTGAAAAACACGTTGGACACGCTGATACAATCATAAAAGTAGATGAATAAGTGCGCTCTTTCATTCTCTTTCTCTCTCTATGCGCTCTTTCATTCTCTCTCTCTCTCTATGCGCTCTTTCGTTCTCTCTCTCTCTATGCACTCTTTCGTTCTCTCTCTCTCTCTATGCGCTCTTTCGTTCTCTCTCTCTCTCTATGCACTCTTTAGTTCTCTCTCTCTATGCACTCTTTCGTTCTCTCTCTCTCTATGCGCTCTTTCGTTTTCTCTCTCTCTCTCTCTATGCGCTCTTTCGTTCTCTCTCTTATTTTCATTGTGCTAAGGGATCTTACATTCAAAATACCTTCCCCTGTCTTATTTTCATTGTGCTAAGGGATCTTACATTCAAAATAACTTCCTCCGTCTTATTTTCATTGTGCTAAGGGATCTTACATTCAAAATAACTTCCTCCGTCTTATTTTCATTGTGCTAAGGGATCTTACATTCAAAATACCTTCCCCTGTCTTATTGTCATTGTACTAAGAGATCTTACATTCAAAATACCTTCCCCTGTCTTATTTTCATTGTGCTAAGGGATCTTACATTCAAAATAACTTCGCGTGTGTTATTTTTCATTGTGTTATGGGATCTTACATTCAAAATACCTTCCCCGGTCTTATTTTCATTGTGCTAAGGGATCTCACATTCAAAATACCTTCCCCTGTCTTATTTTCATTGTGCTAAGGGATCTTACATTCAAAATACCTTCCCCTGTCTTATTTTCATTGTGCTAAGGGATCTTACATTCAAAATACCTTCCCCTTTCTTATTTTCATTGTGCTAAGGGATCTTACATTCAAATTACCTTCCCCTGTCTTATTTTCATTGTGCTAAGGGATCTTACATAGAATATAGACTTTGTAGCTTAGTGGGGGATGCCCTTTTCTCTACCCTGCAACCTCTCTCCCACAGAAGAGACGTTGCGAGCCTATCCTTGTTTTATCGTTATTTCCATGGCAGGTGCTCGTCTGAACTCCAATCTCTGGTCCCCCCCTCGCCAATCTTGCACGAAAAACACCCGTCTAACTTAATCCACTGTGAAAAATTTCCCCCACTCTATATCTGTGCCTAAATCAAAACGCAGATTCCATGAACAAAGCTTTTTTCTTAGAACTGCACACCTGTGGAACTCTGTTCCGTCTGCCTGCTTCCCACCGGACTACAACTTAGATGTCTTCAAGTCCAACGTTAGCAAATTCCTAATGAATCGCCCCCTTAAGTAAACACTTCATCAAATCTCCACACTAACGTAATGTACTTACAATAACCTTTATCCCTGAGTGGCTTCCGGGCCTTGATATGTGGTGATCACTGTGTAAAAAAAAAAAACTCCGGCAGTTCGTGCCGAGATTTAGGGAAACCATTTTGTATGAATTCGGTGAGAGTACGGCTTTCATCGTTAGTAGTAGCTGCAGCCACAATCACTTAATTTGGGATTCTGTTCATAGCTGGAGTTAAATGACGATCATATGGCACTATCCATGGTTTGTACGATTTCCTTTCGTTTGCTTCCTTCTGGCTTAACGTTACTGGGCATCTCGATGTACAGTCTGGTGCCGCGTAGAGTTTGCCAGGGAGATGCTTTATTTGAAATTTGTACATCAAGGACTGTTCTTTGAAGGTGAACAGTTTTGGGTTCTTTATGTCCTCCAGGGCTTTATCCGAGAAGATCTTCACCAAGGGTTAATGATCTTGTGGGAACATGATGAGAATTAGCAGCGAACCGGATGTTAATGTATACACCATGAGAGACAAAATGAAAAATCATCTTTTGCACATGGCTCCACGCATCGCTTCCGTTTGGGAAGAAAAAAATAAGATAACCAAAAAATAGTTATCGACTAATGGCAGAGCTCAGCGCCTAAAATAAACACCTCAAATATCACGGTCGCTGGGAGCCGGTGTGCGACTATAAAACGAGGGATTAAGGGAAGAGGAGGGAGGAGGAAAAAGAAGACGAAGACGCCGGGTTGCTAGCTTCTGATGAAAGAAGTCACCCGTTTTCCAGTTACAAGCCAGGACACGCATCACCGACAGCAGGTTGACCGGCCGACCCCTACCACATTCATTGTCCAAAAAATAAGTTATGTTTGCGACCATTCTTTCCTTGTCAATTCATACATACATACAAACATTTTACGAACCTTCATTCCTTGTCAATTCATACATACCTACAAACATTTTACGAACCGTCATTCCTTGTCAATTCATACATACCTACAAACATTTTACGAACCGTCATTCCTTGTCAATTCATACATACCTACAAACATTTTACGAACCTTCATTCCTTGTCAATTCATACATACCTACAAACATTTTACGAACATGCATTCCTTATCAATTCATACATACCTACAAACATTTTACGAACCTTCATTCCTTGTCAATTCATACATACCTACAAACATTTGACGAACATTCATTCCTTGTCAATTCATATATACCTACAAACATTTTACGAACGTACATTACTTGTCAATTCATACATACCTACAAACATTTTACGAACATTCATTCCTTGTCAATTCATACATACCTACAAACATTTTACGAACATTTATTTCTTGTCAATTCATACATACCTACAAACATTTTACGAACCTTCATTCGTTGTTAAATCGTACATACCTGCAAACATTCTATGAACATTTCACCATAATACACACTGTCAAATATCTCCAACGGACAATCCATTCTTCATCAAATCACATTCCATCCTGCGAACACTTTGCCTCTTCTAATACAAACTTTTAGTAGTAAATAAAATCGGTTCTCAACCTTCAGTATTCGTCTGTCTTTAATTATATGGAGTCAGAATCTACACACTTCCAACGTTATTCATTTCATGTATTCTTGGTTGTGGCCTCTATGGCATCCTTTCCTACCCCTAATCTCTTTCATATAAACCGAGGCCATAATCTACAGTGACTAATACTTTTCCAGGGAGATGCTTTATTCAAAATTTGTACATAAAGGACTGTTCTTTGAAGGTGAACAGTTTTGGGTTCTTTATATCCTACAGGGCTTTATTCGAGAAGATCTTCACCAAGGGCTTATGGTCTACAGTGACTAACAGCTCTGGGCATCCCAAAACGAACATGTGGCGTGCTCTGTAGACTTATACCAATGCCTCTCCTTCAACTGATGCATATCAGGACTCTGCGTCATTAGTTAATTGGGAGCCGGCCAGGATTAATCTCCAGTGGTCCTCATCACACTTCGGTCTGGCTTCGGTTACACAGTTGCAGTGCTTCTGAAAAAGAAAATATCCCACACCTGTCCTACTGAAGTCCGTCGACACAAGTTGGTCTGTTCACTTCGAAGGTTCTGAAGATTCGATTGCTGCCACAGTAGAACTTTCGTTTTTTTTTGTTTCAGCAGCTCCTGGAATGGGGCCATTACTTCGGCCTGAGAAAAAGTGTAGGCTACCTGGTTCACCATTCTAAACCAGGATCTTATGTCAGTTAAATTTTTTGGTGTCGGAAAATTTCGTATTGCTTCAGTCATTTTTTAGTGGGTCTGCACGAGCCTTTTCTAGTCTCACACAAAAAAACGCATTCACATCTCAAGCTATATTACTTGTCATATACATACCCGCACACAAACATATGCGCCACGTCCAGACACGCACATTAGTAAATTGGGAGCCGGCCAGGATTAATCTCCACACTTCGGTCCGGCTTCGGTTGCACAGTTGCTTCTGGAAAAAAAATATCCCATGCCTGCACTACTGAAGTCCATCGACAAACATATGCGCCACGTCCACACACGCACATATATTCACATTCACATACATACATTCACGTGTATACACTCAAATGCTAATGAACACACATGTACTCACATATTCGCACATGTACGCACACATGGACAACGTCACTTCCCTTTCAAAGGAAATCCACACATGCGCAAAAGACCACCGGAAACACCTATAAAAGCAAGAGCAATAAGCAGCTTCTTTCTTTTTGGACCAGCTTCCGAGGTGAGTGGTCTACGGACCAGCTGCCGCCGTTTTGGCAGGCGTGCCTCACGCCACTTGCTACCATATGGGACAAAGAGCCAACAGACAGTACATACACTTTATACGCTTTCTCTCTCCATGAACCGGATTGACATTCTTACTCTTTCTCTCTATATATATACAACTTGTCCCTGAGAATACCTTTGTGTAGCTGACTGCTAACATGGCGCGCAGTTTAACTGATGTCAACCCTCTATCCTTTTCTTTGTCTAGACTATCATTCCCATTTTACACAACTCACTTCTCTTGCCACGCGCGAACAAACGATAGGCCACTCAAGGATAAGGGTTAAAGAGTGTAGAGTAGTCAAAAGGACAATATAGTAATCGATAGTAATGGAAGTTCGGTAAATTTGTTAACTTAAGTGGAACGGCTCATCAGAAACTTGTTCACGTTGGACTTGAAGACAACCATAATATAGACAGCTGGAAAGCAGGAAAACGGAAGACAATTCCACAGGCGTGCAGTTCTAAGAAAGAAGCTTTGATCATGGAATCTATGTTTAGGTTTAGGCACAGATAAAGAGTGGGAGAATTATTGATAATGTTTTCAGCTAGTCTAGTGTTTCTTGTGAAAGTTTGGCGGGGGGGACCATAGATTGAAGCTCAGTTGAACACTTTCCATGAAAATAACGATACATCAGAGACAAACTCGCAACATCTCTTCTGTGAGATAGAGGTCGCAGCGAAGAGAAAAGGACATCTCCTACGAAGCTACAAAGTCTATTTTGAACTCTATCAAGGCAGAACAAGTCCTTTCTAGCAGTTCCTGCTCAGATGTGGCAACAGTATTCCATCCTTGGACGTACTTGGCTCTTATATAGATAGAGAATTGCATCAGCAGTGAGATATTTACACGATCGATAGAAAGATCCCACAAGTTGGTCTGTTCACTTCGAAGGTTCTTACACCGTTCTCTATCTCTTCTGTGATCCTTCTTTTTGCCGCTTCGAAGATTTGATCAAGTGTGCTCGCCGCCATTTGTCTTTTTTCACATATCGATAAACACTGTATGATTTTCGAACGGATTTTACGTTTTAAAGTAAAAACACTGAAAACTTTTGCAGACTACACACCCTATCTTGATTTATATTCAAAATAATTTTTCCCTACTAATTTTTATTTTTCACTGTGCTAAGGGATCTTTCAGTCTAAATAAGTCTCCTTTTATTTATTTTTTTTCAATGTACTAAGGGATCTTTCATTCAAAATTACACACCCTATCTTGATTTATATTCAAAATAATTTTTCCTTACTAATTTTTATTTTTCATTGTGCTAGGGGATCTTACATTAAAATAACTTATCCTATCTTATTTTTCAATGTGCTAAGGGGATCTTACATTCAAAATGACTCCCCGTGTTTTATTTTTCATTGTACTAAGGGATCTTACATTCAAAATAACTTTATCTTGTTTTTCATTGTGCTAAAAGATTTTACATTTAAAATAACTTTCCCTGTCTTATTTTTAATTTTTCATGGTTCTAAAAGATCTTACGGGTTTGTATTACTGTACACATAGATTCGAAAAAGTTGTCAAAAAACAAATATATAACAAATAAATGTGACCAAAGGCAAGATAAGTTACTTTTCTACCAAACTGGATATATTTTTTTTGTGTTTTTATTCAATGTAACATGTTTATTCAGCTCGAAAAACATGCAGTGTTTACCGATGGATTGAAAAATTCAAAATGGCGCCCAACACTATCTTTAACATGGTAAGTTTGGGAAAAGATGTTATAAATAATAAACTAGACAAAATACTGTTTAAAAAAACACCGAATGAGCGAATTTCTAACAGTATTTTGTCTGGTTCATTATTTATAACACCTTTTCCGAACTTACCGTGTTAAAGAGAGTGTTGGGCGCCATTTATAATTTTCCAATACATCGGTAAACACTGTATGCTTTTCGAGCTGAATGAACATGTTACATTGAATAAAAATACGAAAAAAATCATCCAGTTGGGTAGAAAAGTAACTTATCTTGCCTTTGATAACATTTATTTGTGATATATTTGTTTTTATACCAATTTTTTTTTTAATCTATGTGCATAGTAAAACAAACCCCGTTATTTTTAGTTTTAAACAGTGTAAACACTTTTTTTTGGGGGGGGGGAGTAGTTTACCAAGCCCTTGGCATTCATCTTTAATTTGTCGACTTCAGTAGTTTTTCAGGTATCCTGAGAACGAATATCGCATTTTTTTTTTTTTTTTACATAGACGTCACCACTTATCAAGGCCGATAGGCCACTCAAGGATAAGGGTTAAAGAGTGTAGAGTAGTCAAAAGGACAATATAGTAATCGATAGTAATGGAAGTTCGGTAAATTTGTTAACTTAAGTGGAACGGTTCATCAGAAATTTGTTCACGTTGGACTTGAAGACAACCATATTATAGACAGCTGGAAAGCAGGAAAACGGAAGACAATTCTACAGGCGTGCAGTTCTAAGAAAGAAGCTTTGATCATGGAATCTATGTTTAGGTTTAGGCACAGATAAAGAGTGGGGGGAATTATTGATAATGTTTTCAGCTAGTCTAGTGTTTCTTGTGAAAGTTTGGCGAGGGGGGACCATAGATTGAAGCTCAGTCGAACACTTTCCATGAAAATAACGATAAAGCAGAGACAAACTCGCAACATCTCTTCTGTGAGATAGAGGTCGCAGCGAAGAGAAAAGGACATCTCCTACGAGGCTACGAAGACTATTTTGAACTCTATCAAGGCAGGACAAGTCCTTTCTAGCAGCTCCTGCCCAGATGTGGCAAAAGTATTCCATTCTTGGACGTACTTGGCTCTTATATAGATAGAGAATTGCATCAGCAGTGAGATATCTACTGGATCGATGGAAAGATCCCACCATTTTTCCAGCGGCCTTGGCAACAGATTTGATGTACGTATTCCATTTAAGATCAAGAGTAAAGGTCAAGCCCAGAAGCCTGTCAAAACTTGAGGCCTCCCCAAGACGAGAGCAATTCATTTTAATTGATTAATTTTTAGTAATTATCCATATTTGAAGACATTCAGTATCCAACATAATCACTCATTTTGCTGGCGGCCATCCTGTTTACCATTTAGGAAAAACGCCAAAAAAAAAAAAAAAAGAGCCAAAACATGGCCCCCAAAACATTTTTCGGCTTCAAGGCCAAAATGACTCCCCCCCCCTCTTCGGGATATTTTTCCGCTTCCGGATATCGAAACGGACAATCTTTTTTATTCACTTTCTTAATTACATTCATTGGTAAAATCTAGTACAGTAATACAAACCCCAATCTGGCAATCCTCACGGAAAAACGGTTTATTAAACTGCAGAAGCACCTATTAAACTACACAGGTTCTATAATTGAATACCCACCTCCAAAATAAAAAAAATAAAAAATAGAAGGAAAAACATAAAAATATGTTTTGGTAAAAAGTGAATGCGAAGGGATTGGTTTTACAAAATGGCGCCCGACTCTCTCTTTAACACGGTAAGTTCAGGAAAAGGTTTTATAAATAATAAACTAGACAAAATACTGTTAGAACTTCGCTCAATATATGTTACAGTGACATAACTTGACATATATTCGGTGTTTTTTAATAGTATTTTGTCTAGTTTATTATTTATAACACCATTTCCCAAATTACCGTGTGTTTTTCGAGCTGAATAAACATGTTACATTGAATAAAAACACGGAAAATATTTTTTTAGTGTTTTTATTTAATGTTACATGTTTATTCAACTCGAAAAACATACAGTATTTACCAATGCGTAGCAAAATTTAAAAAGGCTTGCGCACGGTAAATTTGCGATGGGTTTGATTATCAGATTTGTGTGTCAGTGACGTCCTAAAAAAAAAAATTAGATTGGTCGGTGTTCTGTTGTAGCGTAAGGTAATATTTACTGGTTTATTATTATTATTTTTTTTGTTATTTATTTCAGTTTAAAATACTGATTTCTCCCTCTGATTCTGACGACAGGTGCCCGAAAAAATGTCGGCTCCATTTATTTGTAATATGTTTGTCATTTTTTTTTACAGACACCTGTCATCAGAATAAGAGGGAGAAATCAGTATTTGAAACTATATGTGTGTGTATATATATATATATATATAGTTTAAACTATATGTGTGTGTATATATATATATAGTTTAAACAATATGTATATATATATATAGTTTAAACTATATGTGTATATATATATATATAGTTTAAACTATATGTGTATATATATATAGTTTAAACTATATGTGTATATATATATAGTTTAAACTATATGTGTATATATATATATGTAGTTTAAACTATATGTGTATATATATATGTAGTTTAAACTATATGTGTATATATATGTAGTTTAAACTATATGTGTATATATATGTAGTTTAAACTATATGTGTATATATATGTAGTTTAAACTATATGTGTATATATATATATATATAGTTTAAACTATATGTGTATATATATATGTAGTTTAAACTATGTGTATATATATGTAGTTTAAACTATATGTGTATATAAATATATATATATATGTAGTTTAAACTATATGTGTGTATATATATATATGTAGTTTAAACTATATACATATATATGTAGTTTAAACTATATGTGTATATATATATATGTAGTTTAAACTATATGTGTATATATATATGAAGTTTAAACTATATGTGTGTATATATATATATATATATATATATATATATATATATATGTAGTTTAAACTATATGTGTATATATATATATATGTAGTTTAAACTATATGTGTAAATATATATGTAGTTTAAACTATATGTGTGTATATATATATATATTGTTTAAACTGTATGTGCGTGTATATATATATATATAGTTTAAACTATATGTATATATATATAGTTTAAACTATATGTGTGTATATATATAAACTATATATATATATATATATATATATATATATATATACATATATATATATATATATATATAGTTTAAACTGTATGTGCGTGTATATATATATATATATATATATATATATATATATAGTTTAGGCTGTTGTGATCTTCAAGAGTTATTTCCCTTGTATTTCACTCTTTAAAAAAAAGGAGTCACTTTTCTACAATCCTGAAACTAACGGAGAAAACATTTTGAACGGAAAAGTAAGTATTATTTTCCTGTTTATGTATTTTAGTCTTGTTGCGGGGGGGGGGGGTACTTGTGCAGTTTAATCAAGACATAAAAAAATGAAAATATCGAAGAAAGGCAATATTGTATCCGTTTTGAACTGACGGTCTCCGAAAAAAAAAAAAATTCACTTAATTTTTTTTTTTATTTTGTTTTTCGTTTTTTTTTTTACAACACGTTGAAATTTGCTGAACACGCCACGGGGAGATAACTCAGTTTAAAGCGCCGACATCCCCTCCCCATCTTTAATACTAGCTTTTCTTCATAAAAATCGAACCTTTTGCACCGTATCAACAAATTGTTTTTTCGATGTAAAAAAATATTTAAAAAACAAAAAACAAAAACAAATTGATGAAATTAAGCGAATTTTTTTTTTTTTTTTTTTCGGAGAACTTCGCTTCGTTCCATAACAGATACGTAAACTTTTCTCGCTATTTTAATTTTTTTAATGTCTTGATTAAACTATACAAGTACCGGGGCGGGGAGGCTATCCAACAGTCTTAAATAATAATTTAAAAAAAAGTATTTTTTTAATCTTTTTTTTTTTTTAACTCTCCGAAAATAATTTTGGGTTTGTATTACTGTACACATAGATTCGAAAAAGTTGTCAAAAAACAAATATATAACAAATAAATGTTATCAAAGGCAAGGTAAGTTACTTTTCTACCAAACTGGATACATTTTCGTGTGTATATTCAATTTAACATGTTTATTCAGCTCGAAAAACATGCAGTGTTTACCGATGTATTGGAAAATTCAAAATGGCACCCGACACTCTCTTTAACACGGTAAGTTTCGGAAAAGGTGTTATAAATAATAAACTAGATAAAATACTATTTAAAAAACACCGAATATATGTCAACTTATGTCACAGTAACATATATTGAGCGAATTTCTAACAGTATTTTGTCTAGTTTATTATTTATAACATCTTTTCCTGAACTTACCGTGTTAAAGAGAGTGTCGGGCGCCATTTTGAATTTTCCAATACATCGGTAAACACTGTATGTTTTTCGAGCTGAATAAATATGTTACATTGAATAAAAACACGAAAAATATATCCAATTTGGTAGAAAAGTAACTTATTTTGCCTTTGATAACATTTATTTGTTATATATTTGTTCTTTGACAACTTTTTCGAATCTATGTGTACAGTAATACAAACCTGTAATTTTCTTTTTTTTTTTACATTGAAAAAAAAACAATTTGTTATGATACGGAGCAAAAGGTTCAATTTTTAAGAAGAAAAGTTATTAAAGGCAAGATAAGTTACTTTTTGGAATAAACACACACAACCGCGAAAGCCGTTCTTAACATAGGGAGGTTAGTGAGGTTCAGGTCTTGGCTTTGTATTACTGTATAAGTTGTCAAAAAAAAATATATATATATAACAAATAAATGTGACCAAAGGCAAGATAAGTTACTTTTCTACCAAACTGGATATATTTTTTGTGTTTTTATTTAATGTAACATGTTTATTCAGCTCGAAAAATATACAGTGTTTATCGATGTATTGGAAAATTCAAGATGGTGCCCGATTCTGTAGGTGTATCAGAATTTTTGTAGGAATTTTTGACACCCCTAACACGAAACTGCGAATACAATATAAAAATCTCGTAATTTCTCATTTAAAAGTGGGTTATTTATTTTCTTTATGGATTATACTTCCAAAATAAACTATTACAGTTGTTTTAAAAGTAATAGAATTTTTTTTTTTTTTTTTAAACAGTAATGAATTTTCCGAACTCAGTATTTTTCAATTTTTAAACTTTAAAAATCTATCAAAATTTTTCTGTTGATGTTCTTTCCAATAAACCGAATATAATATTTTAGACGAACGTTTTTTTTTTAATTCACGCCCCCCCATTTTCAAGTGTCTATTAAAAAGTAAATAATTAATTTACTCACCAAAGTTTTATATATCACAAATTGAAGATAAAAGGTCAATAAATAATATATTCAAATTTAAAACAAAAAAAAAATAGTGTTTTTTTAGAAATTTACCTGTAGTGTTCGAAGTTTAAAACCTTTTTTTTAAAAACCACGTTGTTTGTTTTTTCTTTTTTTTTTAATGGAACCTTAGTTCTTGCTCCTTTTAATTGAAAAAAAATTAGGGCTTGAATTACATTTTTCGAGTAGTTATAAGCTTGGAAAGACAGGGGGTCGAATAATTCACGCCTCCCATTTTGAAATGTCTATTAAAAAGTAAATAATTAATTTACTCACCAAAGTTTTATATATCACAAATTGAAGAGAAAAGGTCAATAAATAATATATTCAAATTTAAAACAAAAAAATAGTGTTTTTTAGAAATTTACCTGTAAAGTCCGAAGTTTAAAACCTTTTTTTTTTTTTTAAAAAACACGTTTTTTTTTTGTTTTGTTTTTTTAATGAGACCTTGCTCCTTTAATTGAAAAAAAAAAAAAGGGCTTGAATTACATTTTTCGAGGAGTTATAAGCTTGGAAAGACGGGGTGGAATTATTCACTATTCTTCACGAAATTTCTGACACACCTACCGATTCTCTGTTGAACACAGTAAGTTTGGGAAAAGGAGTTAAAAATAAAAAAACTGTACAAAATTCTGCTGGAAACTCGCTCAATAGAAGAGACGTTGCAAGCCTATCTTTGTTTTACCGCTATTTCCATGGCAAGTGCTCGTCTGATCTTCAATCTCAGGTCCCCTCTCACCGATCTTTTACGAAAAGCACCCGTCTAGCTGAAACCACTGTCAGTAATTTTCCCCACTCTTTATCTGTGCCTAAATCAAAACGGAGATTCCATGAACAAAGCTTCTTTCTTAGAAGTGCACGCCTGTGGAACTCTGTTCTGTCTGCCACTTTCCCACCTGAGTACAACCTGGATGTCTTCAAGTCTAACGTAAACAAATTCCTGATGACTCTCCCACCTTAAGTAGACACTTTATTAAATCTCAACACTAATGTACTGTACATGCAATAACCCTTATTCCTGAGTGGCTTCCGGGCCTTGATAAGTCGTGACCACCTTGTAAAAAAAATATGTTACCGTGCATATTTTATTTTTAACTCCTTTTCTCAAACTTACCGAATTCCAGGCTCTCAATCTATTGTGTTTAGAGTACTTGTTGACATTTGCTTCAGCAATTTCCGGAACTTGCCTACAGCCACAGTAACCGTGTAATCATTTTTATTTTTCATTTAACATGTCTATGCTGGTTATCTCCCTTAGATTTAATGATCCATTGACATAAGCTCCTTCATGAGTTGTAAAGTGGCAAATAAAAAAAAACACATCTTATATATATATATATATATATATATATATATATATGTATATATAGTAATTTATAAAATATATATGGTGATTAAGCTACACTGAATATTCCGTGTTTCATCCACTCTAGGACTCTTCAGGCTTATCCACAAATTCTGTGGTTGTTTATCGTTTTTATATGCTCCTCTTCTATTGAGATTTTAGTTAGCCAATCAGCTTTCTAGTATCCATCGTGCCCCTTCCTATCAACCAATGAGCATGCATTTATCGGACAAAGGCCTATTTGACCTCTGGTTGACCTGTTCCTTTGTGTGTGCTCTATTTAGTTTCTTGATCTGTTTTAAAACTAGGTTAGTGTTTTTTTTTTAATGTTAGTTTATATATAAATATATATATGTGTACATACATATATGCACATAAATCTATACTTTCGTATATTAATTTTATGTGAGTAAATTAAGTAGTTATATACACATATAGTCTACACCGATGAAGACTGAAGGATCGGTCGAAATTATGTACCTGTTAAAAAAAGTTATTTAATTTTTTTTTTCATAATATTATTTTGTATTCCTGCACGTCACCAATTGAAAACAAATAAAGAAAAGTTTGTTTTTTTTTCACATAGGCGTCACCACTTATCAAGGCCGAGAGGCCACTCAAGGATAAGGGTTAAAGAGTGAACAGTAGTCAATTGGACAATATAGTAATCGATAGTAATGGAAGTTCGGTAAATTTGTAAACTTAAGTGTAACGGCTCATCAGAAACTTGTTCACGTTGGACTTGAAGACAACTATATTATAGTCAGCCGGAAAGCAGGAAAACGGAAGACAATTCCATAGGCGTGCAGTTCTAAGAAAGAAGCTTTGTTCATGGAATCTACGTTTAGGTTTAGGCACAGATAAAGAGTGGGGGAAATTATTGATAGTGTTTTCAGCTAGATGAGTGTTTCTGGTGAAAGTTTGGCGAGGGGCGACCATAGATTGAAGCTCAGTCGAACACTTTCCATGAAAATAACGATACATCAGAGACAAACTCGCAACATCTCTTCTGTGAGATAGAGGTTGCAGGGAGGAGAAAAGGACATCTCCTATGAGGCTACAAAGTCTATTTTGAACTCTATCAAGGCAGGACAAGTCCTTTCTAGCAGCTCCTGCCCAGATGTGGCAACAGTATTCCATCCTTGGATGTACCTGGACCTTATATAGGTAGAGAATTGCATCAGCAGTGAGATATTTACACGATCGATAGAAAGATCTCACCATTTTTCCAGTGGCCTTGGCAACAGATTTGATGTACGTATTCCATTTAAGATCAGGAGTAATGGTCAAGCCCAGAAGCTTGTCAAAACTTGAGGCCTCCTAAAGACGAGAACCATTCATTTCAATTGATGCCAAATGGGGATCAGAATGTTGATGATGTAAAGAGAGAAGCTTGGTTTTACATGCAATAAAAGTAACCAGCCACTCCTTACCCCATTTTACTACGTGCTCAAGATCAGAGGAGAAAGAATCGGAGAGAACTTGGCCGTTTACGGTCTTAGATGTGCTACCATAAATGGTAGTGTCGTCAGCATAAATGTCTACGAATGATGTAAGGATATGATTTGGAAGATCATTAATGTAGATCAGGAAAAGAGTTGGACCCAGGATGGACCCCTGTATTGACACCAGCATTAATACTGTGAGCTTCTGATTTTTGCCCCTCAACTTCTACTCTTATGAACCTATCAGAAAGAAATACCAGAGATTGAAGCTCAGTCGAACACTTTCCAAGTCTTTATACAATGTTGGGATATGGAAATAGTAAAATGCACCGCCTGCGTTGCATGAAACCATATGCGATCTTGCGCAAAGCCTAGACCTTGGAGTTCATGACCTTGGAGTTCATGACCTTGGAGTTCATGACCTTGGAGTTCATGACCTTGAAGTGTGTTTTATTATGAGATGATGATTTTAAATAAACTAATACATGATTAAAACTTGGCAAGATCAAAGTGTAGTATCTGATCGTGAATATATCTACAGAGTGTCCCAAATGAAGCTGTCACTACATCAGTATGCATATATGTAATGTGTATGTATATATGCATATATGTGGGTTGTGTGTATGTGTATGCATGTGTATATACGTATGCATGCGTGAGGTGTGTCAGAAATTTCGTGAAAATAGTGAATAATTCCACCCCATCTTTCCAAGCTTATAACTCCTCGAAAAATGTAATTCAAGCCCTAATTTTTTTTTTAATTAAAGGAGCAAGGACCAAGGTTCCATTAAAAAAAAAGAAGAAAAAACAACGTGGTTTAAAAAAAAGGTTTTAAACTTCAAACTTTACAGGTAAAATTCTAAAAAAACACGTTTTTTTTTTTTTAATTTGAATATATTATTTATTGACCTTTTCTCTTCAATTTGTGAGTAAATTAATTATTTACTTTTCGGTGACTAAATTAATTATTTACTTTTTAATAGACACTTGAAAATGGGGGGGGGGCGTGAATTTAAAAAAAAACGTTTGTCTAAAATATTATATTCGATTTATTGGAAAGAACATAAAATTTCACATTGACCCTGAAAATATCGTAAAAATAGAATCAACAGAAAAATTTTGATAGATTTTTAAAGTTTAAAAATTGAAAAATATTGAGTTCGGAAAATTCATTACTGTTTAAAAAAAAAAAAATATTTCTATTATTTTTAAAACAACTTTAATAGTTTATTTTGGAAGTATAATCACTAAAGAAAATAAACAACCCACTTTTAACAGAAATTACGAGATTTTTATATTTTATTCGCAGTTTCGTGTTAGAGGTGTCAAAAATTCCTACAAAAATTCTGATACATGTATATATCATTCAGTGTCATGTCTGCTTGTGTGTGTGAATTTTGCCGGCAGGACTAAAGTCATTTTCGGCTCATGGACTTTCAGTACCTGAGGGAGTGGCACTCGTCTGACAAGACGTTGCAATCATATCTCGCAATTACTTATAACGTCACCAACTAACTTTCGGAAGAACCCCCCCCTATCCGCTTTTCTTTTATATCGTAAGTTTCTTAAAACGTGACTAGCTAAAGTTCAGAATAAAATCACGCTGTTCTTTTAACGGTTAATTTTAAAAAAAATCTTTTGAACGCCGTTAACTTAAATTCCTCACTTCAGTTTACATTTTGGAGACGGACATGTTTTTGTTGAGATAAGTAATTTCAATTTTAATCATACTTTTTATTTTTAGATCCAAATATTAATAACTACATTTTATTTCAGTATTTAATTTATGTATTTCTGTTTTATTAAATGCTAGCTTTTTTTCTCGTCCATAAATGTTTATTTATCTACCAAGTTGATTGCAAAAATAGATTACAAATTTGTACTCATTCTTAGTTCGTGAGAGGGGAATCTATCACCATACTTTCCCTTAAACACGTCTGTTGGACTTTTTTGTTTTTTTAATGGAGAGTAGAAAACGCATTGTGGATGCGTTATCGGCAGCTCCTGTTACTCTCGCTTCTTCTTATTTGTCCCTCAGTCCTCATTTTTTAATGAGTGATTTTTCTGACAAAGAGAGAAGAAAAAGCTGTTTTCTAGGTTGGCAGTATTTTGCACGAACAGTTGGCAGAGATGGCGGAAATTTTCTGTTTCTATGTCTATCCTTGTAGCCATGTCACTAGTAAGGGTGCTGGAGGTAAACGTTTTGTCTGGGCTGACGTTATCCGCCTGATAGTCAGGGACCCGAACCTTTGATTAACCACTAAGGAGGCTGTCCTATCAGCAGGTGCAAAGTACTGGGGCTGCTGTATTGCCATTTGGTGAATGGATTCTGGACCATGCAGTAGTTTCTGGTGGGGCCTCTCGATGCCATACTAGTGGGTAATTGTTACGGCTTTACCTTATCATTAGCTACAAATAAAAAAAAAAAATTCTTTGTTTCTTTTTCTCTCTTAGTTTCCCCTCTCTGTCCTGCTCTAAGTAAATCTGACGACCTCGTCCACAAATTCCAAAATTTCATCATGACAAGTTTCAAGAAAAAATACACGATTAAACCCGGTTCTCCAACTTCCAACATAGCCCCCTACTACCATGTCTCCTTCTTCAACATCAGGGGTCTACGTTCTAACCTTCCAGAGGTTGAAACCCAATTACAGGAGACTAAACCAGACCTTTTATTTTTAAGTGAAACTGGCATTGGACAGGCTATTTCCCTAGAAGAGTTCGCAATTAAAGGATACTCTAACTTAACTTCTAAATCTGACCCCCAAGATCGCCATGGCCATGGAATATGTGCCTATATTAGGGATAGCTTTCCATGTGGTAGGGACATCTCCAGGGAAGATCCTAACTTACCCTGTATGTGCTTCCGGGTTGCTTTAGCTCACACTACGGCATTTATATTTACTCTCTATCGCCCCCATAACAGTGGAGTTACTATCTTTCAAAGCATATCTGAGAAAATTGACCAAGTCTTATCTGCTTATCCTTCAGCTAACATTCACGTATGTGGTGACTTCAATGTTCACAACGTCGAATGGTTGACCCACTCTAACAAGACCGATGATGAGGGGAGGTTCTGTCATGATTTCTCCATTGCCTATGACCTCACTCAGATTGTTCAGGAACCAACCCGTGTGCCCGACAATGATGGCCAGTATGCGAGCCTACTAGACCTTTTTCTCACAACTTGCCCTGAACTATGTTCAGTTTCTGTTCTGTCGCCTCTTGGCTCTTCCGACCACTCTGTTGTATCAATTAAGATAAAAATGAAATCTAATAAGTCCCCAGACGTACCTCTCCATCGTACAGTATATCGATACACTAAGGCTGACTGGGATAGCTTCCGTACATTTATATCTGATCTACCTCTGCATTCCATGTTTAAAAAGGATGTGTCCTCTATAGTATTAGACCTGACGGAATGGTTCATTGTAGGTATTGACTGTTTCATACCCTCAAAAAAGTTTCAGCAAAAACTCAACAGCCAGCCATGGTTCTCTCCAGAATGTGCTGCTGCCATTGCGCACAGAAATCACTTTTTCCACTGTTTCCAACGTAATAGATGTATGGAAACTAAAGCCGCTTTCAGGACTGCCAGCAACTATTGTAAGAAAGTAATAAAGAATGCAAGAGAGTTGTATGCTCAATCTGTTAAGTCCAAAGTAGCTGAGCAGCGGCTTGGTTCCCACCAGTTTTGGCAAATAGCAAACAGAATCCTGAACAGAAGCGTGTGCTCCATCCCAACTATTATCAATGGACCTGAGGTAATCTCGTAAGCATCAGACAAAGCCAAACTCTTTGTCAAGAACTTTGCAGCTAATTCTACCCTTTGCGATCAAGGCCGCCAACCCCCAATATTTCCTCCTGTATCAGAAAACACGCTATGTGATATATGTATATCTGTACATGATGTTGCCAAGCTAATCAAAAACCTTGATTCCAGTAAAGGAACTGGCCCTGACGGTATTCCAATTATAGTACTCAAAAAACTTCATCCTGAACTAGCACCCATACTTACAAAACTGTTTAAACGTTGTCTTAAGGAGAATAGTTTCCCATCTCCCTGGAAAATTTCATCAGTATGTCCTGTATTTAAGAATTCAGGTGATCGCTCATCCCCCTCTCAGTACAGGCCAATAAGTCTCCTGTGCGTCATGAATAAGTTGCTGGAATCTGTGTTAAATACAGAAGTAATCAACCATCTCAACAAAAATAACCTTCTTAGTGACACTCAATATGGTTCCCGTTCTGCTAGATCTACAGCAGATGTGCTTACAGTTATATCTCATAGGATTAGCAAATCTCTCGACGGAGGCAACCTTTCTAGGGCAATTGCTCTTGACATATCAAAGGCCTTTGATAGGGTATGGCATAAAGGTTTACTTCATAAGATCTCTAGCTATGGTATAGCTGGAAATGTCTTCTCAATTATTAAATCATTTCTTTCTGATAGGTTCATAAGAGTAGTAGTTGAAGGGCCAAAATCAGAAGCTCACAGTATTAATGCCGGTGTCCCTCAGGGGTCCATCCTGGGCCCAACTCTTTTCCTGATCTACATTAATGATCTTCCAAATCACATCCTTACATCATTTGTAGACATTTATGCTGATGACACTACCATTTATGGTAGCACATCTAAGACAGTAAACGACCAAGTTCTCTCCAATTCTCTCTCCTCTGATCTTGAGCACGTAGTACAATGGGGTAAGGAGTGGCTGGTTACTTTTAATGCATCTAAAACCAAGCTTCTCTCTTTACATTATCAACATTCTGATCCACATCTGGCATCAATTGAAATGAATGGCTCTCGTCTTCAGGAGGCCTCAAGTTTTGACAAGCTTCTTGGCTTGACCATTACTTCTGATCTTAAATGGAACACGTACGTCAAATCTGTTGCCAAGGCCGCTGGAAAAATGGTGGGATCTTTCTATCGATCCGGTAGATATCTCACTGCTGATGCTATTCTCTATCTATATAAGAGCCAGGTACGTCCAAGGATGGAATACTGTTGCCACATCTGGGCAGGAGCTGCTAGAAATGACTTGGCCTGCCTTGATAGAGTTCAAAATAGACTTCGTAGCCTCGTAGGAGATGTCCTTTTCTCTTCCTTGCAACCTCTAACTCACAGAAGAGATGTTGCGAGTTTGTCTCTGATGAATCGTTATTCTTATGGAAAGTGTTCGACTGAGCTTCAGTCTATGGTCCCCCCTCGCCAAACTTTCACAAGAAACATTCGTCTAGCTGTAAACACTATCAATAATTCCCCCCACTCTTTATATGTGCCTAAACCTAAACGTAGATTCCATGAACAAAGCTTCTTTCTTAGAACCGCACGCCTGTAGAATTGTCTTCCGTTTTCCTGCTTTCCGGCTGACTACAATATGGTTGTGTTCGAGTCTAACGTAAATAAGTTCTTGATGAGCCGTTCCATATAAGTTATCAAATTTACCAAATTTTCATTACTAATGATTACTATATTGTCCAATTTCTACTGTACACTCTTTAATCCTTATCCTTGAGTGACCTCTTGGCCTTGATAATGTGGTGATGCCTATGTAAAAAAAATCATATATATATATATATATATATATGTATGTATATATGTATGTATATGTACATATATCTATAATATAAAGTCGAATGTCTGTGTGTGTGTCTGGTTACGAATAGGCTCCTATATGGTTGACTATTATAGAAAACTGATCACATATACACATATAATGATAGAAGATGTATGTTTGATCTGGCATAATGATGAGTCATTAAAATTGTGAGGTCTACATACGCACCTGGTCCACAAAGTATGGAAATAAAAAATTTAAAATTTAAAAAAAAAAACGTTTACAAGTGTTTTTGATATAGATTTACATAATATTACTTTGATAAGTATGTTTTAACTTAAATAGGGATGGTATAATAAAATTGTGGGGTCTGTGTTCGCGCCTTGCCTCCATAGAATGGAAATAGGCACAAACTTTAATAAAGACTTTTCATATCTATCTGCGTAAGTATACTTTGATAATTATGTTTCAGTTTGAAGAAATATGGTATAATAAATTATGGGGTTTATCTATTTTATTTTTACTTTCATCATATTTTGCTTTGGTTTTGATACCCCCAAATTCGAAGCTATCTCTTTACAACCCTTCCTTTTCATAACCTATCATACTTTTATAAATCAGCGTCCATTTTCTGTAGGCTGTTTTTGAACCCAGTCAACGACGGGTACTTTTGCTAGTATATATATAACGACGGGTACAAAAATAAAGAACGCTAAAGTAACAAAATATAATACAAAAAAAAAACGCTGAAAATGTATCAACGAACGAAGACAATATAATTCAAATTCTCTCAAATGCAATAAATTTTAAGGAACGTACTCACAAAGAGATGCCTTTTTTTTCTCAATTTAAAGTCCTTTAAAAATTACTCTCCTTCAAAATACATGCAAACCGTAGCCACGTAAATAAGGTCTTCAGAAGTTTGCTTTGTCGCAACCGGGTATTCTTTGGTTGGTTGGTTGTTTTTATTAAAAAAAATTTTTCTTCAAAATCTTTGGATTCGGCATTAAATAACCCGAAAAGGGTTGATATGCTGTAAAATAAAACCAACCAATCATTTCATATTTGTTGTTTTACCATGTTTCGGCCAACTCATCCTCTGGCCTTCCTACAGCCACAGGGCTTACAAACAAAATTCCTTGTACATAATAGATGGTTTAAAGTCTTGAATAAATTGAATTCTTTCAAACACACATGCACACAGAAACACAAGGATTGGTGAGCAATGCGTTCAAGAACGTGGCAGGTATAAGTAACATACACAAATGCAGGTTTTGCTATGCAGAATTGGGAAGTGTGATTCATCTGGTATCAAGGTTCTTTCGGGGGATGGCTACTATGCTCAAGATCAAGGATTGATGACCAACGCATTTAAGAAGATGGCAGGTATCGGTAATGACAACAAATGCAGGTGCTACCATACAAATCTTTGGAAAGGGTTAAGGGGTTTATATTATAAATAAAAAACCGGATAAAATACTGTTAAAAACTCACTCAATATATGTTACCGTGGCATAGGTTGACATATATTCGGCGGGTTTTTAATAGTATTTTGTATGGTTTTTTATTTATAACATCTTTTCCCACACTTACGGTGTTAAAGAGAGAATCAGACGCCATCTTGAATTTTCGAATACATCAGTAAACACTGTATGTTTTTCTAGCTGAATAAATATGTTACATTGAATAAAAACAAAAAAAAATATCCAGTTAGGTAGAAAAGTAACTTATCTTGCCTTTGATAACATTTATTTGTTATATATTTGTTTTTTGACAACTTTTTCGAATACAGTAACACAAACCCGGGTTAACTCCTATCCTTACATCATCAACGCTCTGATCCCCATCTAGCATCAATTGTGATGGATGGCTCTCATCTGGGTGAGACACCGTGTTTTGACAAGCTTCTGGGTTTGACCTTTATGCCTGATCTGTAATGGAACACGTACATCAAGTCTGTTGCCAAGGTCGCTGGAAAGATGGTGGGATCCTTCTACCGCTCCAGAAGATATCTCACTACTGATGCAATTCTCTATCTATATAAAAGCCAAGTACGTCCAAGGATGGAATACTGTTGCGATATCTGGGCAGGAGCTGCTAAAAACAGCCTATCCTGCCTTGACAGAGTACAAAATCGACTTTGTGGCTTAGTGGGGGATGCCCTTTTCTCTACCCTGCAACCTCTCTCCCACAGAAGAGATGTTGCGAGCCTATCCTTGTTTTATCGTTATTTCCATGGCAGGTGCTCGTCTGAACTCCAATCTCTGGTCCCCCCCTCGCCAATCTTTTCACGAAAAATACCCGTCTAGCTGAATCCACTGTGAAAAATTTCCCCCACTCTTTATCTGTGCCTAAATCAAAACGCGGATTCCATGAACAAAGCTTCTTTCTTAGAACTGCATGCCTGTGGAACTCTGTTCCGTCTGTCTGCTTCCCACCGGACTACAACTTGGATGTGTTCAAGTCCAACGTTAACAAATTCCTAATGAACCGCCCCCTTAAGTAAACACTTCATCCAATCTCCACACTAACGTAATGTACTTGTAATAACCCTTATCCCTGAGTGGCTTCCGGGCCTTGATAAGTGGTGATCACTATGTAAAAAATAAAAAAAATATGCCGTAAAACAAGTCTTGTTTTGTATGTTTATCCTAATACCTTTTCTTACAGGATAAAATACGCCCAAGAAAAATAGGAACCTTACAAGCAGTGACCTTTAAAATGACCTCCATAGGGCTATTCTCCAAATACACTTGGATGGGCTGCGTTCAGTATGCACCTCAAGGTCTAGGCTTTGTGCAGGATCACATATGGTTTCATGCAACACAGGTGGTGTATGAGTATCTTTTCTAGTATGAAATAATTTTATCATTATTTCACCCTCTAAAAGGTACAGTGCCATTTTAATATACGGGGGCTATTGTTTGGCACCAAATTTACAGGGGCATTATGTAGGAGTTGAGCAGCGGGTGTATGTTACTGTTTCCCTCTCTCTCTCTCTCTTCATTCTATAACACTATGGGGAGGTTAGGGTGTTTATTCATGGCCGCTAGTGAATTATAGTGCATAGTATAGTTTTTTTTATATTTCGAAAACTACTTGCCTCTGCAAATTTTGAATGAGATTTTCTTATTCAGCATAGGCGAAAACATTTAAAAGTAATCATTTTAAAGAAAATTGTGGAGGTGAACCTAATGTAAAAAAAAATATTGTGAAATTTAAATTTAACTTAGAACACCTATTTTAAAATAGCGCGGTATCAAAAATAAAAAGAGGGTTGTACTTGCACAAAGATTCGAAAAAGTTGTCAATAAAAAACAAAAAGCAAATATATGACAAGTAAATGTCTTTAAAAATAAGTTACTTTTCTACCTAACTGGATAATTTTTAGTGTTTTTATTGGGTTGGTATTACTGTACACATAGATTCGAAAAATTTGTCAAAAAACAAATGATTAACAAATATTATCAAAGGTAAGATAAGTTACTTTTCTACCTAACTGGATAATTTCTTAGTGTTTTTATTGGGTTTGTATTACTGTACACATAGATTCGAAAAATTTGTCAAAAAACAAATGATTAACAAATATTATCAAAGGTAAGATAAGTTACTTTTCTACCTAACTGGATAATTTTTAGTGTTTTTATTGGGTTTGTATTACTGTACACATAGATTCGAAAAATTTGTCAAAAAACAAATGATTAACAAATATTATCAAAGGTAAGATAAGTTACTTTTCTACCTAACTGGATAATTTCTTAGTGTTTTTATTCAATGTAAAATGTTTATTCGGCTCGAAATAAACAAAGGTTTACCGCTATATTTGAAAATTACGAACGGCAGCAGACTGTGTTAAACACGTTAAGTTTAGGAAAATGAGTTAAAACTAAAAAAAACTGTACAAATTACTATCAATAACCACTGAATATATAGATTTTTTTTTTAATTTTAGAGAACCAGTCATTATTTAAATTTGCATGGAAATAAGTGATGTTTCGAATCTTTAATGTAGACAGCGTTTAATTTGAAATCAATTCGGATTTCTCTTATGTAGTGTGTGTCGATAAATTTACCGATCTCATGTTTTTTTTTTCAAGTATATAACCATGTTTTACTGTTTATGAAATTATTGTGTATATATAAGAAAAAATATGACCATGCAAATTTCGAAAGTATTAGAGAATATAAATTTATTAGAAACTTTTTAAAAAGTAAATATGCGAATTAGCAATGTCTATAGCTGTTTATGGGTATTTGCAAATTATGAAAGGATGTTTTTTTTTTTTTGTTTTTTAATAATTTTACAGGCGGCAACCTTTAAATTAAATCACAGAAAAATATTATACAAATATGTAGTTTATTTGAAAGATTAAATTTTGGCATTTAATTCAAACACAATTTCAAACATATGGCCCCATGACTCTCATGTTTCGGATATAATCTTGAGGTATAATTCTCACATACTCTACACATTAAGTTGGGCCATATTTCCCCAATAACACATTGAATGTTGTCTTTCAAGTGGTCAAAAGTGTCTGGTTTATCAGTGTAGACATGGGACTTTACATATCCCCAAAGAAAATAAATAAGGGACCAGTTTTCCTACCTAGCAAAAGGGACGAGTATTCCGGGTACGAGTTTTTCGGGCACCGCATCTGCTACTAGTCTCTCGCTCCTGGACAGGGTTCAAAAGAGAGTCGCTATGGTATAACTGGAAATGTTTTCTCAATCATTAAATCATTTCTCTCCGATCGGCTCATAAGAGTAGTGGTAGATGGACAAAAATCGGAGGCCTGCAATATAAATGCTGGAGTCCCTCAGGGGTCAATCCTGGGCCCAACTCTCTTCCTGATCTACATCAATGACCTCCCTACCTAAACACATACTTAAATCATTCGTTGGCATCTATGCTGATGACACGACCATCTACGGCAACACATCAAAGGCTGTAAATGACAAAGTTCTCTCTGATTCTCTCTCCTCTGATCTCGAGAGCATGGTTCAGTGGGGGAAGACGTGGCTGGTTACCTTTAATGCATCCAAAACCAAACTCCTATCCTTACATCATCAACGCTCTGATCCCCATCTGGCATCAATTGTGATGGATGGCTCTCGTCTGGGTGAGTTTTGACAAGCTTCTGGGTTTGACCTTTACTACTGATCTGAAATGGAACACATGTGGGGCCTATAGAGGACAAATATAAATGCAGTGTTGCCAAGGTCGCTGGAAAGATGGTGGGATCCTTCTACCGCTCCAGAAGATATCTCACTACTGATGCAATTCTCTATCTATATAAGAGCCAAGTACGTCCAAGGATGGAATACTGCTGCCATATCTGGGCAGGAGCTGCTAAAAACAGCCTATCCTGCCTTGACAGAGTACAAAATAGACTTTGTGGCTTAGTGGGGGATGCCCTTTTCTCTACCCTGCAACCTCTCTCCCACAGAAGAGACGTTGCGAGCCTATCCTTGTTTTATCGTTATTTCCATGGCAGGTGCTCATCTGAACTCCAATCTCTGGCATCAATTGGGGTTAGATCACATGAACAAGGTGGCCAGTTGACGGATTCATTTTTTTATTTGATTAATTAAACTTTGTTATTTTATTGATTTGTGTATTAATATACTTTTAGAAAAATTATTATTATTATTATTATTATTATTATTATTATTATAAACAGTGTTGTCAGTTCATAACGTAATTATATTTCTATTTACTTAGAACAATTATGGTTAGAGTACTTGGTAAAATTCAGTTGTAAGTTACATACTCCTGCATATTGAAGTTTCAATCCTCAGTAAGATTTAAAATAGAATTTCAAATTTTTTTACTCAGTCATTGCTACCAACACGAGAGCATTATTCTCTCATGTACCAAATAAAGGGTTTCATACAGATTTCTAATTTCAAGAGGAAGCGTCCCACGTTCGACAAAATTCACCTAAGATCGGAGGTAACATAGAAACATTGTAAAAATGATACCCAAGATGAGAACAGTATTCTGAAGAATTAAAATAATATGAATAATCAACCCTCATCACTAAAATGAAGAAGCGTAAATATTTTTCATTAAATATTTGAAAATAGAAACAAACTAATTTTGTTACCTAACCAGTAGTGCATAAACCTCATTTTCGTTTTTTTTTCAATTTCATTAACAAAATAAAACCACAGATGAGAACAGTATTTTCTTTTTTTGAATTTCATTAACAAAATAAAACCCAAGATGAGAACAGTATTCTGAAGAATTTAAATAATATGAATACCTCATCACTAAAATGAAGAAGCGTAAAGATTTTTCATTAAATATTTGAAAATAGAAACAACCTCATTTTGTTACCTAACCAGTATTGCATTAACCTCATTTTCGTTTTTTGAATTTCATTAACAAAATAAAACCCAAGATGAGAACAGTATTTTCTTTTTTTGAATTTCATTAACAAAATAAAACCCAAGATGAGAACAGTATTTTCTTTTTTTGAATTTCATTAACAAAATAAAACCCAAGATGAGGACAGTATTCTGAAGAATTAAAATAATATGAATAATCAACCCTCATCACTAAAATGAAGAAGCGTAAAGATTTTTCATTAAATATTTGAAAATAGAAACAAACTAATTTTGTTACCTAACCAGTATTGCATCAAACTCATTTTCTTTTTTTGAATTTCATTAACAAAGTAAAACCCAAGATGAGAACAGTATTCTGAAGAATCACAACTAACCAGAATTCCATAAACCTATACTCATTTTCTTTTTTGAATTACATTAACAATAGGTGTTTTGGATATTTTTAATAAGTGTTGTCAGTTCATAACGTAAATATGTTTCTATTTACTTGCTTCCGCACGGGAGTAGAGTTAGCACAAGCTATGTTTTTAATGTAGGGAAAATCCAGCACCCCTTAAAGGGGCACTTTGGATAGAAACAAATATAAAAATTAGTCTCAGTCATAAAGGATATAGAATATATCGGGATGTGGCATGAACGATTTTGGAGAGGATGGAATCGTGTAGCATAGCTTTATTGGTGAAATGTCATAGCGTTGGCTAAAGGGCGATTACTGGTGTATATACATGTATATACACACATAAATATTCATAAATGCATATATAAATACCGACGCACACAAATGTATACGTAGGTATCAGATAGACAACAAAATTAATAGCAATTAATGAAAGTTATGGGGAAGTGATTATATAATGAAGGGGGAGTTAAACTAAATTCAAGGGTTTTGGTATGAGGAGCGCTTCCGAAATCCTTCGGTTACCAACTGAATACCCGTCAAACAAATTCAAATAATATTCAAATTAACGACGACCATAACTTCAGTGACCCACTCAATACCTAGTCCATCATCACCAATCTCGCATGCTTTCTATCCACGGCAAAAGCTTATCTCTTCCCCCCCCCCGGACTGAAATGCATCACCACACACAAACTGAATCACAGCACTAAGCTTTTTTTTTCTTTTTTTTTTTTTTACATAGGCGTCACCACTTATCAAGGCCGATAGGCCACTCAAGGATAAGGGTTACCGAGTGTAGAGCAGTGAAAAGGACAATATAGTAATTGATAGTAATGGAAGTTCGGTAAATTTGTTAACTTAAGTGGAACGGCTCATCAGAAACTTGTTCACATTGGACTTGAAGACAACCATAGTATAGACAGCTGGAAAGCAGGAAAACGGAAGACAATTCCACAGGCGTGCAGTTCTAAGAAAGAAGCTTTGATCATGGACTCTATGTTTAGGTTTAGGCACAGATAAAGAGTGGGGGGAATTTTTGATAATGTTTTCAGCTAGTCTAGTGTTTCTTGTGAAAGTTTGGCGAGGGGGGGGGACCATAGATTGAAGCTCAGTTGAACACTTTCCATGAAAATAACGATAAAGCAGAGACAAACTCGCAACATCTCTTCTGTGAGATAGAGGTTGCAGGGAAGAGATAAGGACATCTCCCACCAGGCCACGAAGTGTATTTTGAACCCTATCAAGGCAAGACAAGTCTTTTCTAGCAGCTCCTGCCCATATGTGGCAACAGTACTCCATCCTTGGACGTATCTGGTTCTTATATAGATAGAGAATTGAATCAGCAGTGAGATATCTACTGGATCGATAGAAGGATCCGACCATTTTGCCAGCTAAATGAAAGATATCAACTCGAAGAAAACAATGCTGAGAAGTAATGCCTCTGATTAAATTAAAAATGATTGTACGGATTGAAGGTTTAGTCGCTAAATTCATTGTTCTTGTAATTTATTTATAATGTATTTTCATTATGATGTATTTCTCTCGTACGTTTTTACATTCTTCTCGTATTTCATTTGCATTCTATTTTTCGTCATTTTTATATTCTATATTTCTCGAACTTTATATATCTTCTATTTTCTTGTATTTTATTTACATTGGCTTTTGTATATATACACCTATTTACATATATACACACACACATATATTATACATATATAAACACACACGCATATATATATATACACTCATGAGCAAAAATAAAAAAAATGGGCCAAACAAATTTTATACATATACACATGAGAAAATGATGGCTTTATAAAGATCAGAAATTTAAGTGAATACTAATTAAAAAAAGGGATGAGAATGAAACGGACGACACCTGCCTTTATTTTTTAAACAACAATAATACTTATATATGTGCATATATATATGTGTGTGTGTGTGTGTGTGTAAATACCGTTGAATATTCTTTTTTCGATGGTCGGATAATTTTCTTCAGTAAAAAGCTGTCTGTTATATAATTCTTTCCCTGTTAAATATAAACTTTTAATTAATTATTATTAAGTAATTAAAATGTATGTATATTAATTTAGGTTAAGCAAAGATGTTTGACATTCATACCTCGTGAAATACAGTGTGTTGTAACTTATTTTCATGCGATCTCAGTGACTTTATTAGAACTCCATCTCTTAAACCTACCTCAAATATCTTAAAGTTAAGTACATGTTTGAAATTAACAATATATTTATTCTCCAACTTAACTTGTACTACCGACCTGCTGGCTGAATTGAACAGATCTCAGTTTTCCACAATCCATTTTTATTTTAAGGTTGTCATGATTAAAGCCGTATTCAGACATTTTACGATACATAATGGCTTCATTAGATTTCTAAAAATACGCTTTCTAAAAAAAGTCCTGACCAATTTTAGCTTTACATCATTTGCCAACCTATTTTGTTATATATATATATATATATATATATATATATATATTGTAAAAAATATATATTACCACTTATTCCAAATTTCCACAACCTGTCAAATACTGGTACACGCTAGCAAATTTAGATTTGCAATTACAGAATATGATTCTAATTTTTTCCTTTGCTCTTTATTCTAAACTACACTAAGTTTGCTGTTTTATTTCGCTACAGTTGATATTGTGTAGAACAATAAGAAAATCATAGTGAACAATGCATTCAACAAAATTTCACACACATTTCTAGATACCTATATCTATTAAGTTCAAAAGAAAGGACACACTTAGGGAGGTATTTTGGTGGTCAAGTCACTAAATAGAGATTAGCTGGTTTCCCGGCATAGCCCAGGATGTAATAAAGATTGACTGAAATACATGTTCTAGCTGGTTTCTAGGCGTTGCCAGGGATGTAATATAGACACATTATGTTGTATATTACCTGTTCTCTTCTCCCTAAGGTAAAACAATTTCATATACATGCTGTAAATTACCTATGCTAGGGATAAAACATGAACAATACCAGTCCTAGGGTAGATAAAACAAATAATACATAGAGATGAAAGATTCCTCTCCCCTAAGAATAAAACATATGTTCAATATCTGCTTTTGTTTTTTCATTGTTTATACGGTCCCAAGCAACGCCGGGTAGCCCTGCTAGTATTATAGAAAGCTGAATGGATTTATTGCTCTATGACTTCCGTTTACACCTGTTGTCGTTTTTTTTTCTCAGTCAAGATTCATAGACTTCATAGCTTAGTGGAAGTTGCTTTTTTTTCTCTTCCCTGCAACCTCTTTCCCACAGAAGAGACATTACAAGACTGTCTCTGCTTTATCGTTATTACCATGGCAAGTGCTCGTCTGAGCTCCAATCTATGGTCCCTCCTGGCCTTACTTTCACGAAAAACACCCGTCTAGCTGAAAACACTATCAATAATTTTCCCCACTCTATCTGTGCCTAAACCTAAACGTAGATTCCATCTACAAAGTTTCTTTCTTAGAACTGCACGCCTGTGGAATTCTCTACCGATTGCCTGCTTTTCAGCTGACTACAATCTGGTTGTCTTCAAGTCCAACGTAAACAAGTTCTTGATGAACCGTTCCCATAAGTAATCCAATTTACAAAATTCCAACTACTTATGTTTACTGTGCTATAATTACATTGACTAATGTATACCCACTAACCCTTATCCTCGAGTAGCCTCTGGGCCTTGATAAGTGATCATTTCTGTGTAAAAAAAAAAGAAATGTTTTTTCATTGTTTATTATACGGTCCCGAGCAAAATACTTTTTTTATTTATTTACTTTTAATTTTATCAGCTTGAATTTTTCTTTTTATTAAAGCGATATGATTCAATCTATGCATAATTTTTAATGTTGCCCTAACTTATAATCATTTGAAATCGGAAAGAAAAGAATACATTTCTATTTACAATATCATAACGTGTTTTTACATATGGCGTAGTAAAGAGCTGAGCATGTGATGCAAATTTAAGCTTTTAGGTAATTACACAAAGGTAGTTGTGTGAACGGTGAGTAAACGTTTTTCATGTAAAGAAGAAAACCGTTCTTTTAAAAGAAGAACTAGTCTATAATACTAGCAGGGCTACCCGGCGTTGCTCGGGACCGTATAAACAATGAAAAAACAAAAGCAGATATTGAACATATGTTTTATTCTTAGGGGAGAGGAATCTTTCATCTCTATGTATTATTTGTTTTATCTACCCTAGGACTGGTATTGTTCATGTTTTATCCCTAGCATAGGTAATTTACAGCATGTATATGAAATTGTTTTACCTTAGGGAGAAGAGAACAGGTAATATACAACATAATGTGTCTATATTACATCCCTGGCAACGCCTAGAAACCAGCTAGAACATGTATTTCAGTCAATCTATATTACATCCTGGGCAATGCCGGGAAACCAGCTAGTCTCTATTTAGTGACTTGACCACCAAAATACCTCCCTAAGTGTGTCCTTTCTTTTGAACTTATTAGATATAGGTTCATGAATTCGTGATCTGTATAGAGAGCTATTCATTTCAATTGATGCCAGATGTGGATCAGAATGTTGATGATGTAAAGAGAGAAGCTTGGTTTTAGATGCATTAAAAGTCCCTTGCTTACTTAGCAGAGAGATAGAAAAAGGGATTTAAAGTTTCTGTTTATCTGGCGAAGTTCGCCTTGCTTAGAACGTCTCATGAAGAAAGTATCTTCGAGAAGAGAGTGATTTGTCGTTATCAGTTTTAGAAGATGTGTGAAATGAATGAATGCGTGCATGCGCAAGTCAATAAGAAAACTTGAAATAAAAAATCGAAACGTTAATTCTCGCGGTTGGTGTTTCCATGTGGAGAACTTATGTGTGTGGTGTACGCGTGTTTAACGTCCAACACGGACAGGTCGACATTGGTGTTTACACCATGGTGGTCAAAAGGTCGACTGACTCGTTTGGGCGCAAAAATGCTCTTTTTATAAATCCAGACCGGCTTCAGACGGCATTAGCTTCTACTGATATCCAGACAGCATTAGCTTCTGCTGATATCCAGACGGCATTAGCTTCTGCTGATATCCAGACGGCATTAGCTTCTGCTGATATCCAGACGGCATTAGCTTCTGCTGATATCCAGACGGCATTAGCTTCTGCTGATATCCAGACGGCATTAGCAGCCCTATGTGCCAGACTTTGTCGAAGGCCTTGGATATATCAAGGGCTACAGCCCTGGTTTCATCTGCCTTATCCAGTACATGGTTTCTCTCTGTTTTGTTTTATTTTACTTCAGTCGAAGTTTTCAGAAATCAAGAGGCCCACGACCTGGGGCTAACACTTGAAGTCTATATGAGATACATAGATATTCGAATGTTCCATTTAAGTTCTTTATCTCTCAAACACTGAGTTAGTAAAGAAGTTGTGAACATAATTTTCATCTCCCCAATTAACCATTTTTATACGTTGTAGTATATCTTTCATTTTGGTCTCTTGGTCTTACTGGATTCCAGGACAAGAATTCATCTAGTCTGGTGGAGTATCCAGCTTCGTGCTATTACTTGAGGTAACATCACTTGGAGAAGGTGCACCATTCCTTGGAAAAGCTGTGAGGTAGCCGTAGTGAGATCTTATTTGGGCTGCGAATACTATGTGATTTTGAATATTTGGTCAGGGTTTACTTCTATGGAAAAAGTATCCTCATGCCAGATTGTTCTAACAAACTCCTGTACAGAGAGACCTTAGACACTCGAGGATAGTGTCTAGTAGGCATTCAAGTTCTGCAGTAGAACGACATTGCCTGAATCCATACTGTTTGTCAGAGAGAAGATTTGCTTTTGTGAGGTGATGAACTAGTGCTTTTATTATTTAAAAATTTTTTTTTATTACATTTTCATCCCATACAAGGGACATTGCCACTTTGGTGTAGGGGGCTACTATCAGGGGCAACAACTACTGGGGTACTATGTAGGGATTTGGGCAGCAAGATGTTGGTTCACATTGCACTTGAACTTCTGCATGTCAGTACAGTTGGGGAAGCAGTGACCTGGAATGAAATTCCAAAGTCTAGCAGTTCTGGGGAAGAAACTATTGGAGTAGAAAGATCTTCTACATCTAGGGATCTCTACAGTGTGGGGGTGGGATTTTGCAGCTTGTCGGGTCTGTCGAGGGTATTCACGTCGTGGGGGCACAAGTGCTTGCAGTTCATCAGAGCATTCACCATTAAAATACTTGTAGAACAGGCAGAGGGATGCAACGTTTCATCGATGGGAAAGAGGCTGAAGCTTAGATGCCAGTTCAGGGCCTATCAGATTTGCAACTCTCTTTTGAACCTTGTCAAGGAGCGATAGACTAGTAGCCGATGCACCAGCCCAAATATGACAGCAATACTCCATACATTGGCGAATGGTTGCCTTATAGAAGTACAGGATACTTTCGGGTGTTAGTAGTTTTCTAGCACGGTAGAGAGAGCCCACCTTCCTTGCCCTCAATGTAATTGTTCCAACTCATGTTTCCTGTGAACGTTAGGCCAAGGAGCTTGAAAGACGTACTCTCAGATAAAGAGTTGTTGGCTATTGCTATAGGTGGTAGAGAAGGTTTCCTGTAATTATTGAATGAAACTAGTTTAGTTTGGGCGGCATTGAACGTGACCATCCATTTTTAAGGTCTCAAAGATTTTAGCGGAGGGGGACGAGACTAATGGGGCGATAATTGAGAGGGTCTGTTCTTTCACCAGAATTCTTGTACACTGGTACCACAGAGGCCATCTTCCAGCTATTAGGGAAGCAAGATTCAGCAAGGCATTTATTGCAGAGCTTGGAAAGTAGGGGGGCTAGCTCAGCTAAACATTTCTTAATTAGTATAGCAGGGATGAGATCAGGCCCACACGCCTTTGAGGTGTCTAAGTTTTTTGTGATATCACAGACATGAGAAGGGGTGATTTTTACATCATTTAATGTAGCTTCAGTCCGCATAGGTAAATTTGGGGAGGAGTTTTTTGTTGCCTCTAAGTTGGACATGTAGTAATTTTAGTAGTGGTAGTAGTAAGCTTTTATTAGTAGTATTTTATTAGTAATTTATTATTATAAGTAATTTAATTAGTAATTTATTACATATAGTATTAGTAATTCTTTAATTTTATTATTATTAGTAATTTTATGATTAATAGTAATGTAAATATTATTAGTAATGTTATAATTAATAGTAATGTAAATATTATTAGTAATGTTATGATTAATAGTAATGTAAATATTATTAGTAATTTTATAATTAATAGTAATGTAAATATTATTAGTAATTTTATGATTAATAGTAATGTAAATATTATTAGTAATTTTATGATTAATAGTAATGTAAATATTATTAGTAATTTTATGATTAATAGTAATGTAAATATTATTAGTAATGTTATGATTAATAGTAATGTAAATATTATTAGTAATGTTATGATTAATAGTAATGTAAATATTATTAGTAATGTTATGATTAATAGTAATGTAAATATTATTAGTAATGTTATGATTAATAGTAATGTAAATATTATTAGTAATTTTATGATTAATAGTAATGTAAATATTATTAGTAATTTTATAATAATCAGTAGTAATTTTTATATTAGTAATTTCATGATTAGAAATTTCATCGTAAGTAGTAGTAATTCTTTAGTAGTAGTAATATTCTTAGTCATATCATTATTAGTAATAGTATTATTATTAGTAATATTCTTATTAGTAATGTTCTTATTATTAGTAATATTATTATAATTAGTAATATTATTAGTAATATTATTATTAGTAATATTATTAGTATTAGTAGTAATATACTTAATATTCTTATTAGTAATATTATTATTGTAATTAGTAATATTATTAGTAATATTATTATTATAATTAATAATAATATTATTAGTAATATTATTATTAGTAATATCATTATTAGTATTATTAATAGTATTATTAGTAGTAATATTCTTATTAGTAATATTATAATTAGTAATATTATTAGTAATATTAGAATTAGAAATAATATTATTAGTAATATTATTGTTATAATTAGTAATATTATTATTAGTAATATTATTAGCAATATTATTATTAGTATTATTATTAATAGTGGTAGTAATATTAGTAGTAGTAATATAATTATGAGTAATATTATTTTTATTAGTGATATTATGTTTAGTCATATTATTATTAGTAGTAGTATAAGTATTAATTTTGGTAGTATTATTATTAGTGATATAGTAATTATTAGTAATATTATTCTTATTAGTATTATTATTAATAGTAATATTCTTAATAGTAATAGTATTATTAGTAGTAATATTATTATTAGTAGTATGATTATTATTATTATTATTATTATTAGTAGTAGTATGATTATTAATAATATTATTATTAGTAGTAGTATAATTATTAGTAATTTTCGTATTAGTAATATTTCTTAATATTTCTTAATATTTTTAGTCATATCATTATTGTATTATTATTATTAGTAGTAGTAGTAGCAGTAGTAATATTCTTATTAGTATTATTATTATTAGTAGTAGTAGTATTGTTAGTCATATTATTAGTAGTAATATTAGTAATATTATTATTAGAAGTATTAGTAGTAGTAATAGTAATTTCTTATTAGTAATTTTAATTTTTTGTAATTTTAATTTTATTATTATTATTATTATTAGTAGTAGTAATTTATTAATTTTAGTTTTAGTAATTTTATTAGTAGTAAAAATATTAGTAGTAAATTTTTATTAGTATTAATTTTATTATTCTTAGTAGTAATTTATTACTTTTGTTAGTCATAATTTATTATTAGCAGTAATTTTATTGTTATATAAGCATTAATACTTTTATTATTATTAGTAGTAATTTTATTAGTAGTAGTAATTTTATTATTATTAGTTGTAATTTTTTTATTAGTAGTAGTAATTTTATTATTAGTAGTAGTAATTTTATTATTAGTAGTAGTAATTCTATTATTATTAGCAGTAATTTTATTGTTATATTAGCATTAATACTTTTATTATTAGTAGTATTAATTTTATTATTATTAGTAGTAATTTTATTATTAGTAGTAGTAATTTTATTATTATTAGCAGTAATTTTATTGTTATATTAGCATTAATTATTTTATTATTATTAGTAGTAATTTTATTATTATTAGTAGTAATTTTATTATTCGTTGTAATTTTCGTAATTATAGAAGTAGTATTTTTATTAATAATAACTTATTAGCAGTAATTTATTATTGGTATTAATTTTATTAGTATTATTAGTTGTAGTAATTTAATTTATTATTAGTAATTTTAATTTTATTATTAGTAATTGTATTATTAGTAATTTTATTATTTTTAGTAGTAATTTTATTACTTTTAGTAGTAGTAATTTTCATTATTAGTACTAATAATTAGTACTAAATTTTATTATTAGTAGAAATTTTTATTATTAGTAGTAATTTTATTATTAGAAATTTTATTAGTAGTAGTAATTTATTAGTATTAGTTATTTTCATTATTATTAGTAATTCTTTTCTTATTGTAAATTTTTTATTAGTACTAATTTTTATTATTAGTAATTTTATTTTTATTAATTTTATTTTATTATTGTAATTTTAATCATTATTAGTAATTTTTGTCTTTAGTAGTAATTCTTATTTGTAATAGAAATTCTTATTAGTAGTAATTCGTATCATTAATAATTCTTATTAGTATAAGTAATTTCCATTATTATTAGTTATTTTCATTATTATTAGTAATTTTCATTATTATTAATAATTTTATGATTATTAGTAATTTTTATTATTATTAGTAATTTTCATTATTATTAGTATTTTTTTTCATTATTAGTAATTCTTATCATTATTAGTAGTTTTTATTATTATTTGTAATTTTTATTATTAGTTGTAATTTTTATCATTATTAGTAATTTTATTATTTGTAGTAATTTTTATTATTTGTAGTAATTTTTATTATTAGTAGTAATTTTTATTAGTAGTAGTAATTTTTATTAGTAGTAGTAATTTTTATTATTAGTAGTAATTTTTTTCATTATTAGTAATTTTTATCATTATTAGTAGTAATTTTTATCATTATTATTAGTAATTTGTATTATTATTATTAGTAATTTTTATTATTAGCAGTAATATAAAAGAAAATATCAGGACCTAAAAAATGATCTAAAAACGATATGGTCACCACCGATAACATCAAACGGAAAAGTGACAGTGTTCTACGACAAAGACATACAGGCAGGCAGATACATAAAAGACAAGGCCATCAAGCAAGATATAGTAATATGGAACAAGCCCGAAAGAACTGCACTCATTATCGACGTCACAGTCCCAAATGATTTCGGCCTTAATAAAGCTGAATGGGAAAAGATAACAAAAATATCAGAACCTAAAAAATGATCTAAAAACGACATGGTCTCTGAAAGAAATAAACATTATACCGGTTGTGATAGGAGCAACTGGATTAATAAAAAAGAATCTTCATAAATACTTAGAAGCAATCCCTGGAAGACCAAGCTGTAACGAAATACAAATAGCAGCCATAAAGGGAACAGCATCTATTCTTAAAAGATCCCTCGGATATAAATTTAAATTATAACGGAATCAAGTGTTAGCCCCAGGAAGGATTCGCCCCTTGATCTCTTGAAACTTACTGAAGTGTATTTTATTTTATACACTTTCATCCCCTGTGCTTATAACCGTGCTTATTAGGTTTGATTAAGATTCAATAGCTTACTCAGGGTATTCATGTATTAGTTCACACAATTCAGTAATCAAATAATTGTATTATTATTATTTGCACATAACTCGCTCCAGGAAGGATTCGCCCCTTGATCTCTTGAAACTTACTGAAGTTAAATTAAAAAAAAAGAAAAGAAAAGCTCGATACAAAGATCCCTACATAAGTTAGTATTAGTATTAATTTTTATTATTAGTAGTATTTTTATTATTAGTTATTTTTATTAGTAGTAGTAGTAATATAAAACAAAATATCAGGAACCAGCTATCCCTACGTAAGGTAACATAGCAAAACCAATGCATGGACAGGATATACCTACCGAAGCTAGAAAGGACTTGTCCTGCCTTGATAGAGTTCAAAATAGACTTCGTAGCATCGTAGGAGATGTCCTTTTCTCTTCCTTGCAACCTCTATCTCACAGAAGAGATGTTGCGAGTTTGTTTCTGATGTATCGTTATTTTCAGGGAAAGTGTTCGACTGAGCTTCAATCTATGGTCCCCCCTCGCCAAACTTTCACAAGAAACACTCGTCTAGCTGTAAACACTATCAATAATTCCCCCCACTCTTTATCTGTGCCTAAACCTAAACATAGATTCCATGAACAAAGCTTCTTTCTTAGAACTGCACGCCTGTGGAACTGTCTTCGGTTTTCCTGCTTTCCGGCTGACTACAATATGGTTGTCTTCAAGTCTAACGTAAATAAGTTCTTGATGAGCCGTTCCATATAAGTTATCAAATTTACCAAATTTTCATTACTAATGATTACTATATTGTCCAATTTCTACTGTACACTCTTTAACCCTTATCCTTGAGTGGCCTCTTGGCCTTGAAAATGTGGTGATGCCTATGTAAAAAAAAAAAAAAAGGTAACATAGCAAAACCAATGCATGGACAGGATATACCTACCGCAAAAAGAAGGGGGTTTAGGCCTCACTGAATTCAACCATGCATATCGAGCAACCGCAGTAAACATGGGCCAATACATTAAAAAGTTCAACGGACATGACAATGGGAATGGTGAAAGACCATCATGATCATTCTTCTACAGTGATGTTACCTTAAGTAATAGCACGAAGCTGGATACTCCACCAGACTAGATAAATTTTTGGCCTTGAAAACCAAAAGACCAAAACAAAATATAAAAATGGTTAATTCTCTTTACTTACTCAGTGTTTGAAAGATATTTCTTAATATCACATTGTGATTTGGTTCCAAGCGCATTTGATGTGTATTTTATTTCATTCAAATTAAATCAACGTTTCTATATGGAACTCACACCCTTGACGTTATCCTCGCGTTACTTACGCACCGTTCCAACATTTCAAAATACAACGCACGGCTCTTAACAAACAGACTTCTCTTTCTTCAACTTTATAACATGACAAGGAAGAAGAAGAAGAAGAAGAAAAAGAAAGAAAACAACACACTGAGGATAGAGTATAACTACCGCAAAAGTATGTAAATATCTTCATTGGAAGATCTGTGGAGAGATGCAACTTGACAAGTCACATGTATATACACGTCAGGGAGAAGCAATTCTCCTGCCAGGTGTGCATAACCCACATTAGCTTTCATGAGGAATGGTGCACCTTCTCCAAGTGATGGATACTCCACCAGACTAGATAAATTTTTGTCCTGGAATCCAGTAAGACCAAAAGATATACTACAACATATGAAAATGGTTTATTGGGGAGAGGAAAATTATGTTCTTAGTTTCTTAAACACCTAATATCTGGATGGCCTTAATAAAGTTGAACGGGAAAAGATAACAAAATATCAGGACCTCAAAATGATCTAAAAACGACATGGTCTCTGAAAGAAATAAACATTATACCAACTGGTTTAATAAAAAAGAACCTTCAGAAATACTTAGAAGCTGCTTTTTCTTACCCTTAAAATATGTTTGTTTTATTTATTTCTATGGAGTATAGAATTGGAGTATATTATTCCGTTTTCCTGCTTTCCGGCTGACTACAATATGGTTGTCTTCAAGTCTAACGTAAATAAGTTCTTGATGAGCCGTTCCATATAAGTTATCAAATTTAACAAATTTTCATTACTAATGATTATTATATTGTCCAATTTCTACTGTACACTCTTTAACCCTTATCCTTGAGTGGCCTCTTGGCCTTGATAATGAGTTTATACCTATGAAAAAAAAAGAAAAGAAAAAGTCCAATGTGAACAAGTTCTAATTGAATCGTCCCCCTAAGTAATCCAAGTTGCTAAAATCACAATGACTAATGTATACCTATTAACCCTTATCCTCGAGTGGCCTCTGGGCCTTGATAAGTGGTGACACCCTTGAAAAAAAAACAAAAAAAAAACTGGAATCTTAAGCAGATATCAATCATACCAGTTATTATAGGTGCCGCAGGGATTATGAAGAAGAACCTGAAGTTTGTGCATATTCTTGTTCTGAAAATAAAAAAAAACACCTAGTCAGATACAAATTCCATATAAAACATAAGGTTGAATTTGTGAAATTTTTCGTTTTAATTGTTTTCATGGCAAAATTCATACATTTACTTTAATATAATCTTTTCTTTATTACAGATATGAATTTTGGAGGGTGACAAAATATTACTGCAGATGAAAACTTAAACATGTCAAAATCATTTCCAAAGCTGGGGGAACGTTTCCTGAAAGGTTGTTATGTCCTGGCCATGGTAAACGACAGGCACATCAATTACAGTTAACAAATAAACGCTCTTATCTTTCGGTATCATCAATTTTCTCCAGAGAATTACCCGAACAAAATGAAAGAGGGAGAGAGACATGAATGCATATCAACCAGAAAAAACTTACAAAAAAAATTTACAAATCCTAAAATTTGACCTTTTGTCTCACCTTACAATCTTGATTGATCTGATTATGAACACACCCTTAGCTCTTAGTAAGGGACACATAATATCTTGAATTTAAGTTTAAAATAAGATAGCCAACATTTACTCTCAGTTATCAAAAGAAATACGATTTGAGTAAAAACGGGCCCCTATCATATAAAAGAACCTACTGTTGATTTTAATTGTCTGGCCTTACTACTTGTGCGGTAATAATGACTTGAATTTAGGTTAAAAAAATGTTCAAATGCATGGAAAGTGTATGTGGATCTTCATTTCCACAGGAACACATTTTTAAAAAACACTTCTGGACTCACACAGAAGAGAAACCATATTCATGTGGAGCAGCTTTTCCAACCAATATGCAAACACACACAGGAGAAAAACCCTTCTACTGCGAAGCATGTGGATGTTCATTTTCTGACTGTTCCAGTTGGAAAGTCCACTCCCAAAGACATGAAGAAGAAAAAACGTTTCCTTCCAAATCATTTGATCCGAAGTTAGCAGCAAATTCAAATTTGAGAAAACACCGGAAACTAGATGCCACCGCCAAAACATTTTCTTGTAAATACTGCAGGTCATCGTTTACAACGAAGCGAATTTTAGATAAACACATCTTAACACACACAGGAGAGAAACCTCATTCTTGTGAAATCTGTGGTGCTGCTTTCACGTCGACTTTCCGTTTGAAAACTCATATTCGAATACACACTGGAGAGAAACCATATTGCTGTGACGTCTGTGGATCTTCATTTTCGGATCATTCTCACTTGAGGGTACACCTGAGACTGCATACCGGCGAGAAGCCATATTCTTGTCAGTTTTGCAATGCAAAGTTCTCGGACAATTCTAACTTTAACAAACACCTGATATCGCATACTACAGAGAAACCTTTTCGTTGTGCAGTTTGCAAATCTGCGTTTAAACACAACTACCTTTTTAAAAGGCACTTGCGAAAACACATGAAAGAAAGTATGTAAGTTCGGATTGGAAAGTATTGGAAGATCTGTGAAAGAAAGTATTTCGAGGTCTGTGGAGAGTATAGAAAGATCTGTGGAAGAAAGTATTGTGAGGTCTGTGGAGAGTATTGAAAGAAAGTATTGGAAGATCTGTGAAAGAAAGTATTTCGAGGTCTGTGGAGAGTATTGAAAGATCTGTGGAAGAAAGTATTGTGAGGTCTGTGGAGAGTATTGAAAGAAAGTATTGGAAGATCTGTGAAAGAAAGTATTTCGAGGTCTGTGGAGAGTATTGAAAGATCTGTGAAAGAAAGTATTGTGAGGTCTGTGGAGAGTATTGAAAGAAAGTATTGGAAGATCTGTGAAAGAAAGTATTTCGAGGTCTGTGGAGAGTATAGAAAGATCTGTGGAAGAAAGTATTGTGAGGTCTGTGGAGAGTATTGAAAGAAAGTATTGGAAGATCTGTGAAAGAAAGTATTTTGAGGTCTGTGGAGAGTATTGAAAGATCTGTGGAAGAAAGTATTGTGAGGTCTGTGGAGAGTATTGAAAGAAAGTATTGGAAGATCTGTGGAGAGATGCAACTTGACAGATTGTTGAATATGGCATCATCTAGAGATCCAATTTCCATACTTGAAGTCCTACGTAACTAATACATTCACTGGAGAAAAACCTTTCTGCTGTGAAATATGTGGGTCTTCCTTTTCTGACTCCAGCAATTGGATTGTTCATATGAGGATGCACACCGGAGAAAAAAAAACACGTGAAAAGAAATCAGAATCTTAGGAAGATTGCCACCATTCCCAAAAATACAAAAAGAAACTGGAATCTTAGGGAGATATCAATCATACCAGTTATTCTAGGTGCCACAGGGCTTATGAAGAAGAACCTGAAGTCCTACCTAACTAATATTCCTGGTGAACCAAGTGCAAAAGAGATCCAGACAATTGCACTTAAGGGAACAACGAGGATACGAAAAAGAGCTATTGGTTGGTTTGAATAAAAAGCAGGGCAATGCTGTCAGCTGGTTTGGCTGCCACATACCCAGCATTACAATCTTCAAAGGAAAATTTAAAAAAAATTAAATCGTAGCAGCTGAAAGGGAGAAACAGGCCAAATATCAAGGTCTCATGTATGATATGAAAAGAAACTGGAATCGATCATACCCGTCATTCCTAACTACAAATATTCAACTTTCAGTAGATAGTGAATACCGCCTTTTTGCCTAATTAATTCTCTCCAGTGAATTAATTACATGGACTTGGCTATCTACTGAAATGTGAATATTTGTAGTTAGGAATAAACAAACAATTTTTATATAAAATAAAATAATTTTTAACAAAATAGATGATAACTTAGGGGGACAATTATTATGTTATGTCCTAGTAATGGTATGACCTATTATCTATTGTCCAGTTTTTATTTTAGGAGGTGGTTTTATTTAAGTATTTACTCTTACTATAACTGATACTCAATAAAATCTATCATACCCGTCATTATAGGTGCCACAGGGCTTATGAAGAAGAACCTGAAGTCCTACCTAACTAATATTTCTGAAACCTGACTTAATATGGCATGTCAGAGTTTCAACCTTCAACCTAATATTCCTGGTGAACCAAGTGCATCCTTGGCCCAACTCTCTTCCTGATCTATCGAAACACTCTACCATAATTTCCTGGCTTCTTTCCCATCTTTTAAAACCATCAACCTTCTCTAAAAAAAAAAACAGAAAAATGGTGGCAGCTGGTTTGGCTTCCCCATACCCAGCGTTACAATCTTCATAGAAAGAAAATCTATATATGGAATAAGTCACAAATTATATGGAAAAATGCGCGCATGAAAAGTAATATTCTTAAGATTTTATTAAACCTGGAAAAGTAAAGGACAAGAAATTCAACCTGGAAAAGTAAAGAAGAACCTGAAGTCCTACCTAACTAATATTTCTGAAACCTAATATAGTTATATTGAATAAGTCAGAGAGAGTTGCAACCTTGATTGAAGTGAGTGTCCCTAATCATGGAGGTCTGAACAGTATAGCGAGGTCTGTGGAGAGTATTGAAAGAAAGTATTGGAGAGATGCAACTTGACAGATTGTTGAATATGACATGATCTAGAGATCCAATTTTCACTCTTCTATGCATTAAAATAGACTGTATTTCAGCAATAACGTGTTGAATGTTCTCTTGCAAGTGGTCTATTGTGTCTTGTTTTATTTTGAAGGTGTGTTTATCCAAGTCGAAGGTGCTTTACTATGACCATAACTAATACTCAATAAAATGACAATTTGGTTTTAACAATTGAATTTTATTTTTTTATATAAGATGCGTTATGCAAAGCACATTTTATAAGATTTCGTTTAAATTGTTTTAATGGCGTAATTTATACTTAAAAAATAATCTTTTTTACTAGCAAATTTATCTTTCTTTTTCTTTTAATTACATTTTCACTCCAAACAAGGCAAATTGCCACTTTGGTGTAGGGGGCTACTATCAGGAGCAACAACTACTGGGGTACTATGTAGGGATTTGGGCAGCAAGAAGTCAGTTCACGTTACACTTGAACTTCTGCACATCAATACTGTTGGGGAAGCAGGGACCCGGAATGGAATTCCAGAGTCTAGTGGTTCTGGGGAATAAACTATTGGAGTAAAAAGATCTTTTACATTTAGGGATCTCTACAGTGTGGGGGTGGGATTTAGCAGCCTGTTGGGTTTGTCGAGAGTGCTCACGTCGTGGGGGCACAAGTGATTGCAGTTTGTCAGAGCATTCACCACTAAAATACTTGTAGAACAGGCAGAGAGATGCAACATTTCGTCGATGGGACAGAGGCTGAAGCCAGTTCAGGGCCTATCAGGTTTGCGACTCTCTTTTGAACCTTTTCAAGGAGTGAGAGACTAGTAGCAGATGCACCAGCCCAGATGTGACAGCAATACTCCATACATGGGCGAATGGTTGCCTTATAGAGGTACAGGATACTTTCGGGTGTTAGTAGTTGTCTAGCACGGTAGAGAGAGCCCACCTTTCTTGCAGCGGCCCTGGCAATGCCTTCAATGTAATTGTTCCAACTCATGTTTCCTGTGAACGTTAGGCCAAGGAGTTTGAAAGATATACTCTCAGATAAAGAGTTGTTGGCCATTGCTATAGGTGGTAGAGAGGGTTTCTTGTAATTATTGAATGAAACTAGTTTAGTCTTGGCGGCATTAAACGCGACCAACCACTTTTGTCCCCATTCCACCACTGATTGGAGGTGTAGAATAATCAAAAGAACTGTGTTAGTCAATAACACACAACAACAACAATAATAATAATAGCAGCAACACTTACCAAGTGTCCAGCTTATGCACAAGACAGACATCAGTTTGAGCTGGACTGAGGGCTTGTATTTATGTACAAGCATATCCAATCAGGTGATTCAGCCAATCACAATTCAAGGAATAGACTGGCCCATGTGTGCACAATGGAATCTCCCATTGTGCCATAAATAGTTCTCCTCTTTCATGAGAAGTAACTTTAGTCTTTGCCAAGTTATCCACAACTTGAATGCTGACCGAAAGTCCACTACACAATCCAACAGGAGGTCTTCCTCTAGTGTTTCTGCCATTTCTTTTATATTTTATTACAGACATTTTAGGTGTCAGATGACTCTTATATTTTCAGGACACTACAAATGCCACTTCTCATTTGAGGGTACCAAATTACATAAAGGGAAAATTATTCCCAACTAACATTGAATTCATTCTAAAGGTATCACAAACAAAAAAGAATGGATAACATCTACATTAAAAGAGGAATATAGATATGGACTTGAACACATCCAAGTTGTAGTCCGGTGGGAAGCAGGCAGACGGAACGGAATATAGATATAATGTGTGCTCGTTTGAAAGTAAAGCAAAGATAGAGTGAAGTATGTCATCCGCTTCTTTAAATTTGTATGTAATTGTAAAATAAAACAATCAATTCTAGTTTTTCTTTTCTTTTTTTTTACAGTGATCACCACTTATCAAGGCCCGGAAGCCACTCAGGGATAAGGGTTATTGCAAGTACATTACGTTAGTGTGGAGATTTGATGAAGTGTTTACTTAAGGGGGCGGTTCATTAGGAATTTGTTAAAATTGGACTTGAACACATCCAAGTTGTAGTCTGGTGGGAAGCAGGCAGACGGAACAGAGTTCCACAGGCGTTCTAAGAAAGAAGCTTTGTTCATGGAATCCGCGTTTTGATTTAGGCACAGATAAAGAGTAGGGGAAACTTTTGACAGTGGATTCAGCTAAACGGGTGTTTTTCGTGAAAGATTGGCGAGGGGGGACCAGAGATTGGAGTTCAGACGAGCACGTGCCATGGAAATAACGATAAAACAAGGATAGGCTCGCAACGTCTCTTCTGTGGGAGAGAGGTTGCAGGGTAGAGAAAAGGGCATCCCCCACTAAGCCACAAAGTCTATTTTGTACTCTGTCAAGGCAGGATAGGCTATTTTTAGCAGCTCCTGCCCAGATATGGCAACAGTATTCCATCCTTGGACGTACTTGGCTTTTATATAGATAGAGAATTGCATCAGTAGTGAGATATCTTCTGGAGCGGTAGAAGGATTCCACCATCTTTCTAGCGACTTTGACAACAGATTTGATGTACGTGTTCCATTTCAGATCAGGAGTAAAGATCAAACCCAGAAGCTTGTCAAAACACGGGGCCTCACCCAGATGAGAGCCATCCATCACAATTGATGCCAGCTGGGGATCAGAGCGTTGATGATGTAAGGATAGGAGTTTGGTTTTGGATGCATTAAAGGTAACCAGCCACATCTTCCCCCACTGAACCACGCGCTCGAGATCAGAGGAGAGAGAATCAGAGAGAACTTTGTGATTTACAGCCTTTGATGTGTTGCCGTAGATGGTCGTGTCATCAGCATAGATGCCAACGAATGATTTAAGTATGTGTTTAGTGGAAAGTAATAAGACAAACAGATGTAATTTCTGCACCTTGGAGTTTATTCACCGACAATTTTTTTAAAATAAAGACGTATTTAAACTGATCATCTTAAATATAGATTGGTTTTGGGGAAAATATACAGGGTGTCCCAAAAGTCGCACATCATCTAGGTTTTTATAAAAATAAACATAATATCTATTTTCTTGTTCATTAGCTCAACAGATGGACAATTCTAGTACACATTTGAGATGTTCCCGAAGACAAAAATGTCAAGGGGGACAGATCTGGTGAGCGGAGTAGCCACTCCACGAAGATCAGTATATGGTGTGCAACTTCTGAGACACCCTGTATACAATTTTCACAAGCACGCACACACACACACACACACACACACACACATACATATATATATATATATATATATATATATATATATATATAATATCTGGAGAAATGTTTGGCTTACCAGATAGGCATATCTTCTACTTCAGTTAATAAGTGAATACTGTTTTGGCATCATTAGGTATACATAAAGAAATGTTGAAAATAATGGAAATAGTATTCCGACAAAATAGAGAAAATAAAAAGGAACAAACCGTATTATGTGTTCATCAACGTTTCGTCTTTATTTCGAGATTTCCTCTGGAGGAAGTCTCGAAATAAAGACGAAACGTTGATGAACACATGACACGGTTTGTTCCTTTTTATTTTCTCTACTAGCGGGGGTACCCGGCGTTGCCCGAGTGTTTGTTTCCGGGATGAGGGGGGAGTTTTAAAAAATGTTATGGTAGGTAAGTAGGAAGGATCAAACCCGGAGTCATGAGTAAAAGTAGGAAAATAAAGTGTGAAAAAAAAAAAAACATCTGCAACGTTAACAGTTCGGCCACCAAGAAAAGTCCATTCCAGTAGTTTAGGAAAAAAAAAAAAAAAAAACGACTACGGTAGGTCGGCGCGAACGTGAAAATATAATGTGAATTGTCCAGCACGCTAACCACTATGCCACAGAGCACTGCAGCTTAGTTTAGTGATTTTAAATAACTTCACATGAAAGAACTACGAAGCCAAACCGGTGTTCTCTTCTCAACTGTTCCTTGTGAACGATCCCCAAACGGTGTTAAGTGGTGGCAGGGGAGGAGGAATTTATTAGAGAGAAAATATTTTACCACTTCCATTGATCTTAACCGATTTTGGCCGTGACTTCTCAGCAGAAAAAGTATAGAAATCTAAGATTATCGAGGAATTTGAGAAATAATAAGCCTATAACACACCTCAGATATTGTTCTGCCGTTTGTGCATATTATATTTGCATGAAATATCTTGATTTTTAATCCTATTAAGGTCAAAATCCGTAGGAAAAAAATGAGTTCATTTTATTTATTTATTTTCTCTATAAAGAAATGTTCGCAACAATAAACATGTCTATACAAATAACTGTTTAAATCTTGAATCTTTTAGGATCACAAGTGAAGTAACCTCCTGATTGTCGATAAAAAAGGATTTCCATAAAAACGTTGCCTCGTTTAATTCTTTTATCTCATCAATGGTATTACGCATGCAGTCGAAATTGCCTGAATATTATTGAAAAAAAAACACAACTTTAATCGTGTTAGCAGGAGAAAAACTGCGGCCATCTTGTTTAAATGGAAACAGAAAATTACATCCCTTTTGAACTCTCCTGTGTTTTACGATTCTTTTTTTTTGTCAAATTTTATTTTTTATTTTCTTTAATAAATGATTTTCTATTTTCTTTAATAAATGATTTTCTACCTCATCGATTTTCGTAATTTTTTGATATAATCATCTTAAAAATGCGAGGAATCCATAGATACCATTGTTTTCATGTGAAATTCAGTTTTACGATTTCCGAGATTACATTCCGATAGTGTAGAAGCGTCAAACAGTCGATCTATCGACTGTATTTTAACAAGCACTTTATTTTAAAATTGGAATTACCTGGGATTTGATTTCATTTCGAAGGGCATCCTCAACTTCCGTGTTGTCACTTGAGTCCATAAAATCCTTGAGGGTTTGCTGGAGATTAACAGTTTATTGAGGGTGTCTTCCACGCGCTAAAACTATTTAGCGGCCATTTTGACGAACGTCAACTTGTTGTCCTCACTTTGACACAAATCTTCAACACGAAAATGGATTAATCTCACCCTACAATAACATTATTCTCAAAGTTAAAAGTTAAAAATCGAAATAACTTTCTTGTCACCCTGATACTTTTTAATATTTCTTCAAATCATTCATTTTGAAAAATAAGTGTCAGTCAGCTGGCCTTGTTGCGAGATTGCACCATCCTGTCGCTCGATCACTAAATATCGTTTGAATTAACAATAAGCTTTATTAATGTTAAACTTTCTCTTTACTCTGAGGCGATTGACAGTGGCCTACGGATTTAGGCCCTTGCTAGAAGGGTAAAAAGGTGGTTGCATTGCGTGTACGAATTTCTGATCAGCGACAATCGTCATTTCCTGCACTGATGATTGCGAAAACATAAAACACTAGTGTCCGTATATATATATATATATATATATATATATATATATATATATATATATGTTTATGTATATATATACATTGTGATAGCCTTCTTAAATGTTCTAGCTTCGATTCTAGCTGATATCATCCAAATCATATTTTATTTTATTTATATTTTTAAAAGCTTTTTAAACCACCTTCGACCATGGTAATGACATATAAAAGATACATAAAATGTATATGTAAGATATATATATATATATATATATATATATATATATATATATATATATATAATGTATATGTAAAATATAGATAATTGAAATTGTGTATGTAAGGTATATATGAAATGGTCACTTGGAAAGAGGTTTCTCTATACAGGGATTTTGTCAATCTGTTCCCAACTTCTTAACTAACTCAGTGTTTGAAACAGACTCTTATCTATTCGTTCGCTTAATCCGATATGATTTGATTAGTCTATCGTCTCTGCAAAACTTCTTAACTAACTAAGTGTTTGAAATAGGCTCTTAACCTGTATCTAACCTGTATTAAGAAATTTGTGCAGCTATCACGTGTTTTAAAACTATTTAGCGGCCATTTTGACGAACGTCAACCTGTTGTCCTCACTTTGACACAAATCTTCAACACGAAAATGGATTAATCTCACCCTACAATAACATTATTCTCAGCCTCTTCGACCATGGTAATGACATAAAAAAGAAAACGTATGCTGCAGGCAACATGGTTCATTTAAATTGAATTGTACAAACTGTCGAAGGAGGTTTATTATGATACTGTTCTCCAGCGGATTACTTTGGCTTGGCTATCTACTATATACTGTTATATCCTAGTCATGGTATCTATTGTCTGGTTTTAATAAGTGAATAGTGTCTTTTGGCATCATTAATTCTCTCCAGAGAATTAATTACTTTGGCTTTGCTATCTACTAAAAGTTGAACATTTTTATATAGAAATACTTTTTAGCAAAATATAATTATAGAGTAAAACTTAAGGGGACAAGTATTGCAAGGCTGTTATATCCTAGTCATGGTATCTATTGTCTGGTTTTAATAAGTGAATACTGTCTTTTGGCATCATTAATTCTCCCCAGCAAATTAATTACTTTGGCTTGGCTATCTACTAAAAGTTGAACATTTAATTTTTGACAAAATATAATTACAGATGAAAACTTAAGGCGACAAGTATTGCAAGGCTGTTATATCCTAGTCATGGTATCTATTGTCTGGTTTTAATAAGTGAATACTGTCTTTTGGCATCATTAATTCTCTCCAGCGAATTAATTACTTTGGCTTGGCTATCTACTAAAAGTTGAACATTTAATTTTTGACAAAATATAATTACAGATGAAAACTTAAGGCGACAAGTATTGCAAGGCTGTTATATCCTAGTCATGGTATCTATTGTCTGGTTTTAATAAGTGAATACTGTCTTTTGGCATCATTAATTCTCTCCAGCGAATTAATTACTTTGGCTTGGCTATCTACTAAAAGTTGAACATTTAATTTTTGACAAAATATAATTACAGATGAAAACTTAAGGCGACAAGTATTGCAAGGCTGTTATATCCTAGTCATGGTATCTATTGTCTGGTTTTAATAAGTGAATACTGTCTTTTGGCATCATTAATTCTCTCCAGCGAATTAATTACTTTGGCTTGGCTATCTACTAAAAGTTGAACATTTAATTTTTGACAAAATATAATTACAGATGAAAACTTAAGGCGACAAGTATTGCAAGGCTGTTATATCCTAGTCATGGTATCTATTGTCTGGTTTTAATAAGTGAATACTGTCTTTTGGCATCATTAATTCTCCCCAGCAAATTAATTACTTTGGCTTGGCTATCTACTAAAAGTTGAACATTTAATTTTTGACAAAATATAATTACAGATGAAAACTTAAGGCGACAAGTATTGCAAGGCTGTTATATCCTAGTCATGGTATCTATTGTCTGGTTTTAATAAGTGAATACTGTCTTTTGGCATCATTAATTCTCTCTAGAGAATTAATTACTTTGGCTTGGCTATCTACTAAAAGTTGAACATTTTTATATAGAAATACTTTTTAGCAAAATATAATTATAGATGAAAACTTAAGGGGACAAGTATTGCAAGGCTGTTATATCCTAGTCATGGTATCTATTGTCTGGTTTTAATAAGTGAATACTGTCTTTTGGCATCATTAATTCTCTCTAGAGAATTAATTACTTTGGCTTGGCTATCTACTAAAAGTTGAACATTTTTATATAGAAATACTTTTTAGCAAAATATAATTATAGATGAAAACTTAAGGGGACAAGTATTGCAAGGCTGTTATATCCTAGTCATGGTATCTATTGTCTGGTTTTAATAAGTGAATACTGTCTTTTGGCATCATTAATTCTCTCTAGAGAATTAATTACTTTGGCTTGGCTATCTACTAAAAGTTGAACATTTAATTTTTGACAAAATATAATTACAGATGAAAACTTAAGGCGACAAGTATTGCAAGGCTGTTATATCCTAGTCATGGTATCTATTGTCTGGTTTTAATAAGTGAATACTGTCTTTTGGCATCATTAATTCTCCCCAGCGAATTAATTACTTTGGCTTGGCTATCTACTAAAAGTTGAACATTTAATTTTTGACAAAATATAATTACAGATGAAAACTTAAGGCGACAAGTATTGCAAGGCTGTTATATCCTAGTCATGGTATCTATTGTCTGGTTTTAATAAGTGAATACTGTCTTTTGGCATCATTAATTCTCTCTAGAGAATTAATTACTTTGGCTTGGCTATCTACTAAAAGTTGAACATTTAATTTTTGACAAAATATAATTACAGATGAAAACTTAAGGCGACAAGTATTGCAAGGCTGTTATATCCTAGTCATGGTATCTATTGTCTGGTTTTAATAAGTGAATACTGTCTTTTGGCATCATTAATTCTCTCTAGAGAATTAATTACTTTGGCTTGGCTATCTACTAAAAGTTGAACATTTAATTTTTGACAAAATATAATTACAGATGAAAACTTAAGGCGACAAGTATTGCAAGGCTGTTATATCCTAGTCATGGTATCTATTGTCTGGTTTTAATAAGTGAATACTGTCTTTTGGCATCATTAATTCTCTCTAGAGAATTAATTACTTTGGCTTGGCTATCTACTAAAAGTTGAACATTTTTATATAGAAATACTTTTTAGCAAAATATAATTATAGATGAAAACTTAAGGGGGCAAGTATTGCAAGGCTGTTATATCCTAGTCATGGTATCTATTGTCTGGTTTTAATAAGTGAATACTGTCTTTTGGCATCATTAATTCTCTCTAGAGAATTAATTACTTTGGCTTGGCTATCTACTAAAAGTTGAACATTTTTATATAGAAATACTTTTTAGCAAAATATAATTATAGAGTAAAACTTAAGGGGACAAGTATTGCAAGGCTGTTATATCCTAGTCATGGTATCTATTGTCTGGTTTTAATAAGTGAATACTGTATTTTGGCATCATTAATTCTCTCTAGAGAATTAATTACTTTGGCTTGGCTATCTACTAAAAGTTGAACATTTTTATATAAAAATAATTTATGACAAAATCTATATATCTATAAAAGTGAACGTGTCTGTCTGTCTGTCTGTGTGTCTGTCTGTCTGTGCACATTTCCCTACGCAATAACTCTGTCAATTTTTAGTCTATAGACTCGGAATTTGAAATACCGGGTACTGAGATTTGGGAAAATCGATGTGACGGGTGTCAGCCAGAAATTTGGCTGTTAAGGGGTCAAATTTCAACGATTTGACCTTTAAGAACTCTACCAAACTCCTCCGACAATTTTGGGTCTAGACACTTGAAATTTTAGATATAGGTTCCTTGAACATGGATCTAACTTAATAAAGTGATTTTAGCCCGAAACAATAAATTTTAAGGGGTCATAATAGGGGTCAAAGTTTTAAAAAATTAACCATTTTTTTTGTTTTTTTGCTTTTTTTGCACAGCATACACCTCCAAACACCCGAGCGACGCCGGGCACCCCTGCTAGTATAATTATAGATGAAAACTTAAGGGGACAAGTATTGCAAGGCTGTTATATCCTAGTCATGGTATCTATTGTCTGGTTTTTATTTTAGAAGGTGTTTTTATCTGAGTAGAGTGTCCTTTACTCTGACCATGACTAATACTCAATAAAATGATTTTAGTTTTTATCTTTATTGTATATGTCGCATATAGAAGATGGCTGTGTCAAATTGCATACAAAACAAAGCACATTTTTATGAGATTGTATATTACAGATGTAAATATCGGTTGACAAAATACTACTATTGTGTGTGTGATGACCGCCAATCGATCGAAAACTGCTTCTTCTAAAGTTTATTCAGGACTTAGAAAATCCGTTATTTCTTAACAACCTTTGCTTTTATCGGAATGATAAAACCCTGAAGTTTATTATGTTAAAAGCAGAATCATATAACACTTTTCTATAATTTTAAATAGAATCTAAGTTTAAAAATTTTTCAAAAATAAAATATAATAAAACACAAATATTTTTAAAAATTAAACAAACTTTTTTGTGTCCAAATAAAATTTACTATGGTTGACTATAAGAATATGCGAAAATATTAGAAAATAATTTTTTTTTAATAACATTTTCACCCCAAACAAGGCACATCGCCACTTTGATGTAGGGGGATACTATCAGGGATATAAGCTACAGAGGTACTACGAAGGGAGTTGGACAGCAAGATGTCGGTTCACATTCCACTTGAACTGCATCAGTACAATTGTGAAAGCAACGTCTCAGAAGGAGGTTCCAAATTCTAGTGGATCTGGAGAAGAGACTACTGGAGTAGAAAGATCTTTTACATCCAGTATTGCCAGGCTGTTATGACTCTGGCTATGACAAGAGAATATTCCTATTGTTTTTGCTCTCAAGTATATATCCGACACAGACACAGTTAATCAATCGGCAACCACATCACTATCTAAAAAGATATGAGATATCAACTGTTATATACTCGAGTCAAAATAATGAAAAGAAAATTTTCTTGTCATAGCCCTAGTATTTACTAACTTACCAGATAGGCACATCTACTTCAGTTGATAAGTTAATACTGTCTTTTGGCATAATTAATTCTCTCCAGTGAATTAATTACATGGACATACCGTGACTAGGATATAACAGCCTTGTATTAATTGTCCCATTAATTTTTCATCTATAATAATATTTTGTCAAAAAATTATTTTTATATAAAAATGTTTGTTTACTCCTTACTACAAATATTCAACTTTCAGTAGATAGTGAATACTGTCTTTTGGCCTAATTAATTCTCTCCAGTGAATTAATTACATGGACTTGGCTATCTACTGAAATTTGAATATTTGTAGTTAGGAAATAAACAAACATTTTTATGTAAAAATAAAATAATCTTTGAAAAAATATCATGATAGATGATAAGGGGACAATTATTACAAGGCTGTTATGTCCTAGTTATGGTATGGCCTATTATCTATTGTCTAGTTTTTATTTATTTTACTCTGACTATAACTGATACTCAATAAAATGACAATTTGGTTTAAACAATTGAATTTTGTCTTTTTTATATACTACGCAAAGATGGTTTATGTAAATTGCATACAAAACAAAGCACATTTTTTTATAAGATTGTAGGTGTAACATTTTTTGTTATAAATTGTTTTAATGGCAAAATTTATATTTAAAAAAATAATCTTTTCTTCATTACAAAGTTAGGTGCTACTTTGAAATTTCAAAGCTTGATACTCCACTAGACCAGATGAATTCCACTGCTGGATTCTGGCAAAATACGGAGAACAAAAAGAAATACTGTAAGATAAATATGATTTGATTAGTCTATCGTCTCTGCGAAACTTGTGGGGTGACCTTACCATGTATTAAGAAATTTGCGGGGCTATCATGTGTTTTAGTAAAAAAATTGTATATGTAAGATATATATAAAATGTATATGTAAGATATATATATATATATATATATATATATATATATATATATATAATGTATATGTAAAATATAGATAATTGAAATTGTGTATGTAAGGTATATATGAAATGGTCACTTGGAAAGAGGTTTCTCTATACTGGGATTTTGTCAATCTGTTCCCAACTTCTTAACTAACTCAGTGTTTGAAACAGACTCTTATCTATTCGTTCGCTTAATCCGATATGATTTGATTAGTCTATCGTCTCTGCAAAACTTCTTAACTAACTAAGTGTTTGAAATAGGCTCTTAACCTGTATCTAACCTGTATTAAGAAATTTGTGCAGCTATCACGTGTTTTAGTAAAAAACAATTGTATGTGTAACTCCACTAGACCAGATGAATTCGACTGCTGGATTCTGGCAAAATAAAGAGAACAAAAAGAAATACTGTCAGATAAATATCATTTGATTAATCTCCGCGAAACTTGTGGGGTGATCTTACCATGTATTAAGAAATTTGGGGGGGGGGGCTATCACGTGTTTTAGTAAAAATTATCGGTGTTAAGTAGACTTACTTTCCATTAAACTAAAAAAAACTTCATCCAAATACAATTGGCAGAATCTGAATGGATACATGTCTTGTTCAGTCCAATATATTAGTGGCATGACAAGGCATGACAGTGAGTACAACCGATGCACAAACAGGACACTGCATATACAATTGTAGCCAAAATATGGGTATATTTTATTGGTTTGGAAATATAGGTTCTCACTCGATATAAAATGTTAATCATAGGATAGTATTATTATCTTAAATTATCTCCAAATTACCATAAAACAAGATATGAGCAATTTATTATTCAAATTAGCTATCAGTATATATATATATATATATATATATATATATATATATAATAATTATTATAATATATATATATATATAATAATTATTATAATATATATATATATATATAATAATTATTATAATATATATATATATATATATATATATAATAATTATTATAATATATATATATATATATAATAATTATTATAATATATATATATATATATATTATAATTATTATAATATATATATATATTAAATTATTATAATATATATATATATTACATTATTATAATATATATATATATTATAATTATTATAATATATATATGTATTATAATAATTATAATATATATATATATTATAATAATTATAATATATATATATATTATAATTATTATAATTATAATTATTATAATATATATATTATAATTATTATAATATATATATATATTATAATTATTATAATACATACATATATATATATATATTATAAGTATTATAATATATACATATATTATAATTATTATAATATATATATATATATTATAATAATTATAATATATATATATTATAATTATTATGATATATATATATATTATAATTATTATAATATATATATATATATTATAATTATTATAATATATATATATATATTATAATATATATATTATAATTATCATAATTTTAATTATTATAATATATATATTGTAATTATTATAATATATATATATATTATAATTATTATAATATATATATATTATAATTATTATAATATATATATATTATAATTATTATGATATATATATATTATAATAATTATAATATATATTATAATTATCATAATATATATATATTATAATTATAATATATATATTATAATTATTATAATATATATATATGTATATTATAATTATTATAATATATATATTATAATTATTATAATACATATATATATTATAATTATTATAATATATATATATATATTATAATAATATATATATATATATTATAATTATTATACTATATATATATATTATAATTATTGTAATATATATATTATAATTAATATAATATATATATATATATTATAATAATTATAATATATATATTATAATTATTATAATATATATATATTATAATTATTATAATATATATACATATATATTATAATTATTATAATATATATACATATATATTATAATTATTATAATATATATATACATATATATTATAATTATAATATATATATATATTTATTATAATTATTATAATATATATATTATAATATTTATAATACATATATATATTATAATTATTATAATATATATATATATATTATAATTATTATAATATATATATTATAATTATTATAATTTCTATATGTATATATATATATATTATAATTATCATAATATATATATTATAATTATTATAATTTATATTATATATATATTATAATTATAATATATATTATAATTATTATAATATACATATATATATTTTAATTATTATAATATATATTATAATTATTATAATACATATATTTTAATTATTATAATATATATATATTTTAATTATTATTATATATATACATATATATTTATATTATTATAATATATATATTATAATTATTATAATTTATATTATATATATATTACAATTATTACCCACTAAAGTGTCGCTTCCATATTATTATTAGAGAGTTCTACAGGCGTGCAGTTCAAAGAAGAAAGCTTTGCAATTATTGATACTATAGGAGGAATGCAGATTGGAGATTTCAGGTCTCTTCCGACAATCAGGGTTCAAGATGATAGACTTGCCTTGAAATAAAAGATTGAAGCTCCAGTCCATCTTGTTGTCATTAATGAATCTGTCTGCAGTGACCACTCCTCACGAGATGGAGACCAGCGTCCAAGCCGGCATCATCCGCTGGCCAAGGCAACCAGGTATGTACACATTATACATGACACGTACACGTCTCGGAGACTTTCAAGGCAAGAAACGGTTTAAGGACAAGAACACCCACATATAACATACGTAAAAGCATGCACACACACATATAGGTTGAACAGAAAGTCTTTGGACCATTTTTTAGTTTTTAAATTAGATATTGTTAAAATCGTGTTCTAATGCCTGCTATTGTGTTGCACAAACAAAAGTACTCAGCCAGTAATAATAATAATAATGATAATAAAAATAATAATAATAATAATAAAATAATAATGATAATGATAAAAATAATAATAACAATAATAAAATAATAATAATAACAATAATAATACTAACAATAATAATAATAACAACAATAATAATAATGATGATAATGATAATGCTGATAATATCAAAAATAATAATAATGATGATGATGATGATGATAACAATAATAATAACATTGATAATAACATTTATAATAATAATAATGATAATAACATTGATAATAATAATAATAATAATAATAATAATAATAATAATAATAATAATAATAATAATAACAACTAGCGGGACCTGTGGAAATTCCACAGGGGACTCATTCATATGTAATATACAGGGTGAACAGAAAGTCCTTGGACCATTTTTAGTTTTAAAATTAGATATTGTTAAAATCGCTTTTTCTCTTTTCGAATAAAGTAAGTAATCCACTACACCCTGCTGCAAGGTGCGAAATTGACTCCAAGGTCTTACCACAAATCTGGCATTCTGCAGCAATTTCCTCTCCTAGAACCACTTTTTTGAACAATCGTGTTCCTAATGCCTGCTATTGTGTTGCACAAACAAAAGTACTCAGCCAATAATAATAATAATAATGATAATAAAAATAATGATAATAATATAATAATAATAATAATAATAATAACAATAATAAAATAATAATAACAATAATAAAATAATAATAATAATAATAAAATAATAATAACAATAATAATAACAATAATAATAATAATAATAACAACAATATGAATAATAACAATAATAATAATAATGATGATAATGATAATGATGATAATATCAAAAATAATAATAATAATAATGATGATGATGATGATGATGATAACAATAATAATAACATTGATAATAACATTAATAATAATAATGATAATAACATTGATAATAATAATAATAATAATAATAATAATAATAATAATAATAATAATAACAACTAGCGGGACCTGTGGAAATTCCACAGGGGACTCATTCATAATATACAGGGTGAACAGAAAGTCCTTGGACCATTTTTATTTTTAAAATTAGATATTGTTAAAATCATTTTTTCTCTTTTCGAATAAAGTAAGTATTCAGTCTATTGATTATTTTCAACAAAAATATTAAAATAATTTTGTTTAAACTTTCAGAAAAACGAGAGGCCATAATTCAGATTCCCACCGTGTACCATGTTGTGAACAGATTTAAGGAACTTGGTACATCTGAAGACCGTCCTAGGAGTGGAAGACCGCACACTACTCGAATAAAGAAGGCGATTAAAGCTGTCCGAGAGAGGGTAAGGAGGAACCCGAAGAGATCTGCAAGACAAATGGCTAAAGACATGAATGTGAGCGTAACCTCGATGAGAACCATCGTAAAAAACGATCTCCAGTTGTCCCCCTACAAGATGAGAAAGAGACAGTACCTCACACCTGCCCAAAAGCATAAGAGACTTGAAAGAGCAAAGCTTCTTCTTGGAGAACTGAAGGCTGTCACGGCAGAGTGAGAGATTGTTTTTTCTGATGAAAAACTCTTCACAATTGAAGCGACTGTTAACAATCAGAACGACAGAGTTTACGCAAAATCTTCAGCAGACATTGATGACTCCGTGAGAATAGTTTTCCGCCGACAAAAGCCGTCTTCTCTCATGGTGTGGGCTGCAGTCTCCAAATCTTGGAAGTCGCCTCTGATTTTCGTGGAGCAGGGGGTTAAGATCAACACAGATCGCTACATTAACGATATTTTGGTTCCAGCATTTGAACAGATGAAAAAACACTTCACAGATCAGCCTTTCACCTCCCAACAAGATGGAGCACCATCCCACACCTTCAGAAAAACTCAGGACTGGTGCCAACGTCATTTTCCAAGATTCTGGAGTAAGGAGATGTGGCCTCCTGCATCGCCTGATTTGAATCCCATGGATTTTTCGGTGTGATCTTTGTTGGAGGCAAAGGTCTTTTCTGTTGCTCATCCAAGTGTTGATGCTTTGAAGACATCTCTTCTGAGTGAATGGGCTAAAATACCTCAGGAAACGCTGCGTGCCTCGGTTGGTAACTTTAGACAGAGAACTGAACGTCTAATCGAAAGGAAGGGACATCACATTGAAAATAAATAATTTGAATTTATTCTTGGTTTCCTAACTTATAATTTTCATTCATGTTTAATTTATATTTTTGTAATTTTCTATTAATAAACCACTTTTGAATTGGTCCAAGGACTTTCTGTTCACCCTGTATATATATATAGACTTTCAAGGCAAGAAACGGTGTAAGGACAAGAACACCCACACACACATATAACAGTGAACTGCACGTAACATACGTAAGAGCATACACACACACATATGTGTAAGAACACAGACACTTAGTCGTCAAAGTAATAAGAAACAGTAAAAAGAATCGAGCAGTATAGAAAGATTAGCAACGGAAAATAATAAATAAAAAAGAACACAAAAACATTTACGGTAACAGATGGAATTCTAAGAAAAAAAAATGTTACGTTTTTTAAACAATTATATTGAGTTTACAAAATCATAACATTATAAATGCCCTGGAAATGTCACTTCTGATTAATTACTAAAATACACAGTGGCGAGAATGGCGATTTGGACATCGCGCTTGCAATCGTAAGCAGTGGAAATCTTGTAAACTGGATTAGTTAAGTGGACGGTTCATCAAGAACTTGTTTACGTTGGACTTGAAGACAATCAAATTGTAGTCAGTTGGAAAGCAGGCAAGCGCAACAGAGTTCCACAGACATGCAGATTAAAGAAGAAAGCAATTATTGATATTATATGAGGACTGCAGATTGGAGATCTCTCCCGACAATACAAATTTCAACGCATTTCAAGTGTCGTTTCCAACATTATTATCCTGACATCCCTCATAATAGCATTTTTAATAAAATTAATAACCATTATCATCTTGACATCGCTACCAACTCTCTGATGGGAAATGAAAATATACTTACATAACTTTCTATTTCTAAAACTACCTATATAGCAATTAAACTGGCATTCCGAATACTACAAATCATAGGTGACATTTCCAGGGCATTTTTATAATTAAACAGAAGTGACATTTCCAGAGCATTAAATAAATAGTTGAAAAGGAGCGCTCCTAACAAACAACAGCAATTAAAAAAAAACAAAATTCCATTTGGATGGAATATTAATAATTTTACTTATTATTACATATTAAAAATACAATCAGAATATGTTTGCCTTAACAGCGACACCAATTTTCAAGTAGGAATATTCCATTTTTCTTTTGAAGGGATATCATGATATATGATAAAGCTACTTGCAAATTGGTGTCGCTGTTAAGGCAAACATATTCTGATTGTATTTTTAATATGTTGAAATAAGTTAAATCATTAATATTCCATCCAAATGGATCTTTTTTTTTAATTGCTGTTGTTTGTTAGGAGCGCTCTTTTTCAACTATTTATTTAATGCTCTGGAAATGTCACTTCTGTTTAATTATAAAAATGCCCTGGAAATGTCACTTCTGATTTGTAGTATTGGGAATCCCTGCTTAATTGCTATATAGGTAGTTTTAGAAATAGAAAGTTATGTAAGTATATTTTTCATTTCCCATCAGCGAGTTGGCAGCGATATCAAGATGATAATGGTTATCAATTTTATTTAAAAATGTTATTATGAGGGATGTCAGGATAATCATGTTGGAAGCGACACTTTAGTAGGTAACAAATGTTTTCACCTGAAATGCGGAAATTTGAAATTTCCATTAAAAAAACCACAAAGCGTTACAGTATTTTACTTATTTCAAACATATAAGCAAAATGTGTTTCCTTACCAGCAACACCAATTTTTGTGAATGATAACATTCAACGCGATAATTAAGTAATAATGTTTTCACCTGAAATGCGGAAATTTGAATTTTCCATAAAACAACAAAGCATTACATTATTTCACTTATTTCAAACATATAAGCAAAATGTGTTTCCTTACCAGCAACACCAATTTTTTTGAATGATAACACGATAATCAAGTAATAATGTTTTCACCTGAAATGCGGAAATTTCAAATTTCCATGAAACAACAACCAAAGCGTTACTGTATTTTACTTATTTCAAACATATAAGCAAAATGTGTTTCCTTACCAGCAACACCAATTTTTTTGAATGATAACATTCAACGCGATAATTAAGTAATAATGTTTTCACCTGAAATGCGGAAATTTGAATTTTCCATAAAGCAACAAAGCATTCAATTATTTCACTTATTTCAAACATATAAGCAAAATGTGTTTCCTTACCAGCAACACCAATTTTTTTAAATGATAACATTCAACGCGATAATTAAGTAATAATGTTTTCACCTGAAATGCGGTAATTTGAATTTTCCATAAAACAACAAAGCATTACATTATTTCACTTATTTCAAACATATAAGCAAAATGTGTTTCCTTACCAGCAACACCAATTTTTTTGAATGATAACATTCAACGCGATAATTAAGTAATAATGTTTTCACCTGAAATGCGGAAATTTGAATTCTCCAAAAAACAACAAAGCATTACATTATTTCACTTATTTCAAACATATAAGCAAAATGGGTTTTTCCTTACCAGCAACACCAATTTTTTTGAATGATAACATTCAACGCGATAATTAAGTAATAATGTTTTCACCTGAAATGCGGAAATTTGAATTTTCCATACAACAACAAAGCATTACATTATTTCACTTATTTCAAACATATAAGCAAAATGGGTTTTTCCTTACCAGCAACACCAATTTTTTTGAATGATAACATTCAACGCGATAATTAAGTAATAATGTTTTCACCTGAAATGCGGAAATTTGAATTCTCCATAAAACAACAAAGCATTACATTATTTCACTTATTTCAAACATATAAGCAAAATGGGTTTTTCCTTACCAGCAACACCAATTTTTTTGAATGATAACATTCAACGCGATAATTAAGTAATAATGTTTTCACCTGAAATGCGGAAATTTGAATTTTCCATACAACAACAAAGCATTACATTATTTCACTTATATCAAACATATAAGCAAAATGGGTTTTTCCTTACCAGCAACACCAATTTTTTTGAATGATAACATTCAACGCGATAATTAAGTAATAATGTTTTCACCTGAAATGCGGAAATTTGAATTTTCCATAAAACAACAACAAAGCGTAACATTATTTTACATATTTAAAACATATAAGCAAAATGTGTTTCCTTACCAGCAACACCAATTTTTTTGAATGATAACATTCAACGCGATAATTAAGTAATAATGTTTTCACCTGAAATGCGGAAATTTGAAATTTCCATAAAACAAAAAGAAAGCGTTACAGTATTTTACTTATTTTAAACATATGAGCAAAATGTGTTTACTTACCAGCAACACCAATTTTTTTGAATGATAACATTCATCGCGATAATTAAGTTATAATGTTTTCACCTGAAATGCGGAAATTTGAAATTTCCATAAAACAACAACAAAGCGTTACAGTATTCTACTTATTTCAAACATATAAGCAAAATGTGTTTCCTTACCAGCAACACCAATTTTTTTGAATGATAACATTCAACGCGATAATTAAGTAATAATGTTTTCACCTGAAATGCGGAAATTTGAAATTTCCATAAATCAACAAAGCATTACATTATTTCACTTATTTCAAACATATGAGAAAATATGTTTCCATACCAGCAACACCAATTTTTTTGAATGATAACATTCAACGCGATAATTAAGTAATAATTTTTTCACCTGAAATGCAGAAATTTGAAATTTCCATAAAACAACAACAAAGCATTACATTATTTCACTTATTTCAAACATATAAGCAAAATGTGTTTCCTTACCAGCAACACCAATTTTTTTGAATGATAACATTCAACGCGATAATTAAGTAATAATGTTTTCACCTGAAATGCGGAAATTTGAATTTTCCATAAAACAACAACAAAGCGTTACATTATTTTACATATTTAAAACATATAAGCAAAATGTGTTTCCTTACCAGCAACACCAATTTTTTTGAATGATAACACGATAATTAAGTAATAATGTTTTCACCTGAAATGCGGAAATTTGAAATTCTCTTAAAACAACAAAGCGTTACATTATTTCACTTATTTCAAACATATAAGCAAAATGTGTTTCCTTACCAGCAACACCAATTTTTTTTAATGATAACATTCAACGCGATAATTAAGTAATAGTGTTTTCACTTGAAATGCGGAAATTTGAAATTTCCATAAAACAAAAACAAAGCGTTACATTATTCTAATTATTTCAAACATATAAGCAAAATGTGTTTCCTTACCAGCAACACCAATTTTTTTTAATGATAACATTCAACGCGATAATTAAGTAATAATGTTTTCACCTGAAATGGGGAAATTTGAAATTTCCATAAAACAACAACAAAGCGTTACATTATTTCACTTATTTCAAACATATAAGCAAAATGTGTTTCCTTACCAGAAACACCAATTTTTTTGAATGATAACATTCAACGTGATAATTAAGTAATAATGTTTTCACCTGAAATGCGGAAATTTGAAATTTCCATAAAACAACAAAGCGTTACATTATTTTACTTATTTCAAACATATAAGCAAAATGTGTTTCCTTACCAGCAACACCAATTTTTTTGAATGATAACATTCAATGCGATAATTAAGTAAAAATGTTTTCACCTGAAATGCGGAAATTTGAATTTTCCATAAAACAACAAAGCGTTACATTATTTCACTTATTTCAAACATATAAGCAAAATGTGTTTCCTTACCAGAAACACCAATTTTTTTGAATGATAACATTCAACGCGATAATTAAGTAATAATGTTTTCACCTGAAATGCGGAAATTTGAAATTTCCATAAAACAACAAAGCGTTACATTATTCTATTTATTTCAAACATATAAGCAAAATGTGTTTCCTTACCAGCAATACCAATTTTTTTGAATGGTAACATTCAACGCGATAATTAAGTAATAATGTTTTCACCTGAAATGCGGAAATTTGAATTTTCCATAAAACAACAAAGCGTTACATTATTCTACTTGTTTCAAACATATGAGCAAAATTTGTTTCCTTACCAGCAACACCAATTTTTTTTGAATGATAACATTCAACGCGATAATTAAGTAATAATGTTTTCACCTGAAATGCGGAAATTTGAAATTTCCATAAAACAACAAAGCGTTACAGTATTTTACATATTTAAAACATATAAGCAAAATGTGTTTCCTTACCAGCAACACCAATTTTTTTGAATGATAACATTCAACGCGATAATTAAGTAATAATGTTTTCACCTGAAATGCGGAAATTTGAAATTTCTATAAAACAACAAAGCGTTACATTATTCTACTTATTTCAAACATATAAGCAAAATGTGTTTCCTTACCAGCAACACCAATTTTTTTGAATGATAACATTCAACGTGATAATTAAGTAATAATGTTTTCACCTGACATGCGGAAATTTGAAATTTCCATAAAACAACAAAGCGTTACATTATTCTACTTATTTCAAACATATAAGCAAAATATGTTTCCTTACTAGCAACACCAATTTTTTTGAATGATAACATTCAACGCGATAATTAAGTAATAATGTTTTCACCTGAAATGCGGAAATTTGAAATTTCCATAAACCAACAACAAAGCGTTAAATCTGTTTTGCGTATTTCAAACATATAAGCAAAATGTGTTTCCTTACCAGCAACACCAATTTTTTTGAATGATAACATTCAACGCGATAATTAAGTAATAATGTTTTCACCTGAAATGCGGAAATTTGAAATTTCTTTAAAACAAAAACAAAGCGTTACATTATTCTACTTATTTCAAACATATAAGCAAAATGTGTTTCCTTACCAGCAACACCAATTTTTTTGAATGATAACATTCAACGCGATAATTAAGTAATAATGTTTTCACCTGAAATGCGGAAATTTGAAATTTCTATAAAACAAAAACAAAGCGTTACATTATTTTACTTATTTCAAACATATAAGCAAAATGTGTTTCCTTACCAGCAACACCAATTTTTTTGAATAATAACATTCAACGCGATAATTAAGTAATAATGTGTTCACCTGAAATGCGGAAATTTGAAATTTCTATAAAACAAAAACACAGCGTTACAGTATTTTACTTATTTAAAACATATGAGCAAAATGTGTTTCCTTACCAGCAACACCAATTTTTTAATAATAACATTCAACGCGATAATTAAGTAATAATGTTTTCACCTGAAATGCGGAAATTTGAAATTTCCATAAAACAAAAAGAAAGCGTTACAGTATTTTACTTATTTTAAACATATGAGCAAAATGTGTTTACTTACCAGCAACACCAATTTTTTTGAATGATAACATTCATCGCGATAATTAAGTTATAATGTTTTCACCTGAAATGCGGAAATTTGAAATTTCCATAAAACAACAAAGCGTTACAGTATTTTACTTATTTCAAACATATAAGCAAAATGTGTTTCCTTACCAGCAACACCAATTTTTTTGAATGATAACATTAAACGCGATAATTAAGTAATAATGTTTTCACCTGAAATGCGGAAATTTGAATTTTCCATAAATCAACAAAGCATTACATTATTTCACTTATTTCAAACATATGAGAAAATATGTTTCCATACCAGCAACACCAATTTTTTTGAATGATAACATTCAACGCGATAATTAAGTAATAATTTTTTCACCTGAAATGCAGAAATTTGAAATTTCCATAAAACAACAACAAAGCGTTACATTATTTCACTTATTTCAAACATATAAGCAAAATGTGTTTCCTTACCAGCAACACCAATTTTTTTGAATGATAACATTCAACGTGATAATTAAGTAATAATGTTTTCACCTGAAATGCGGAAATTTGAATTTTCCATAAAACAACAACAAAGCGTTACATTATTTTACATATTTAAAACATATAAGCAAAATGTGTTTCCTTACCAGCAACACCAATTTTTTTGAATGATAACACGATAATTAAGTAATAATGTTTTCACCTGAAATGCGGAAATTTGAAATTTCCTTAAAACAACAAAGCGTTACATTATTTCACTTATTTCAAACATATAAGCAAAATGTGTTTCCTTACCAGCAACACCAATTTTTTTTAATGATAACATTCAACGCGATAATTAAGTAATAGTGTTTTCACTTGAAATGCGGAAATTTGAAATTTCCATAAAACAAAAACAAAGCGTTACATTATTCTAATTATTTCAAACATATAAGCAAAATGTGTTTCCTTACCAGCAACACCAATTTTTTTGAATGATAACATTCAACGTGATAATTAAGTAATAATGTTTTCACCTGAAATGCGGAAATTTGAAATTTCCATAAAACAACAAAGCGTTACATTATTTTACTTATTTCAAACATATAAGCAAAATGTGTTTCCTTACCAGCAACACCAATTTTTTTGAATGATAACATTCAATGCGATAATTAAGTAAAAATGTTTTCACCTGAAATGCGGAAATTTGAATTTTCCATAAAACAACAAAGCGTTACATTATTTCACTTATTTCAAACATATAAGCAAAATGTGTTTCCTTACCAGAAACACCAATTTTTTTGAATGATAACATTCAACGCGATAATTAAGTAATAATGTTTTCACCTGAAATGCGGAAATTTGAAATTTCCATAAAACAACAAAGCGTTACATTATTCTATTTATTTCAAACATATAAGCAAAATGTGTTTCCTTACCAGCAATACCAATTTTTTTGAATGGTAACATTCAACGCGATAATTAAGTAATAATGTTTTCACCTGAAATGCGGAAATTTGAATTTTCCATAAAACAACAAAGCGTTACATTATTCTACTTGTTTCAAACATATGAGCAAAATTTGTTTCCTTACCAGCAACACCAATTTTTTTTGAATGATAACATTCAACGCGATAATTAAGTAATAATGTTTTCACCTGAAATGCGGAAATTTGAAATTTCCATAAAACAACAAAGCGTTACAGTATTTTACATATTTAAAACATATAAGCAAAATGTGTTTCCTTACCAGCAACACCAATTTTTTTGAATGATAACATTCAACGCGATAATTAAGTAATAATGTTTTCACCTGAAATGCGGAAATTTGAAATTTCTATAAAACAACAAAGCGTTACATTATTCTACTTATTTCAAACATATAAGCAAAATGTGTTTCCTTACCAGCAACACCAATTTTTTTGAATGATAACATTCAACGTGATAATTAAGTAATAATGTTTTCACCTGACATGCGGAAATTTGAAATTTCCATAAAACAACAAAGCGTTACATTATTCTACTTATTTCAAACATATAAGCAAAATATGTTTCCTTACTAGCAACACCAATTTTTTTGAATGATAACATTCAACGCGATAATTAAGTAATAATGTTTTCACCTGAAATGCGGAAATTTGAAATTTCCATAAACCAACAACAAAGCGTTAAATCTGTTTTGCGTATTTCAAACATATAAGCAAAATGTGTTTCCTTACCAGCAACACCAATTTTTTTGAATGATAACATTCAACGCGATAATTAAGTAATAATGTTTTCACCTGAAATGCGGAAATTTGAAATTTCTTTAAAACAAAAACAAAGCGTTACATTATTCTACTTATTTCAAACATATAAGCAAAATGTGTTTCCTTACCAGCAACACCGATTTTTTTGAATGATAACATTCAACGCGATAATTAAGTAATAATGTTTTCACCTGAAATGCGGAAATTTGAAATTTCTATAAAACAAAAACAAAGCGTTACATTATTTTACTTATTTCAAACATATAAGCAAAATGTGTTTCCTTACCAGCAACACCAATTTTTTTGAATAATAACATTCAACGCGATAATTAAGTAATAATGTGTTCACCTGAAATGCGGAAATTTGAAATTTCTATAAAACAAAAACACAGCGTTACAGTATTTTACTTATTTCAAACATATGAGCAAAATGTGTTTCCTTACCAGCAACACCAATTTTTTAATAATAACATTCAACGCGATAATTAAGTAATAATGTTTTCACCTGAAATGCGGAAATTTGAAATTTCCATAAAACAAAAAGAAAGCGTTACAGTATTTTACTTATTTTAAACATATGAGCAAAATGTGTTTACTTACCAGCAACACCAATTTTTTTGAATGATAACATTCATCGCGATAATTAAGTTATAATGTTTTCACCTGAAATGCGGAAATTTGAAATTTCCATAAAACAACAAAGCGTTACAGTATTTTACTTATTTCAAACATATAAGCAAAATGTGTTTCCTTACCAGCAACACCAATTTTTTTGAATGATAACATTCAACGCGATAATTAAGTAATAATGTTTTCACCTGAAATGCGGAAATTTGAAATTTCCATAAAACAACAAAGCGTTACATTATTCTACTTATTTCAAACATATAAGCAAAATGTGTTTCCTTACCAGCAACACCAATTTTTTTGAATGATAACATTCAACGCGATAATTAAGTAATAATGTTGTCACCTGAAATGCGGAAATTTGAAATTTCCATAAAACAACAAAGCGTTACATTATTCTATTTATTTCAAACATATAAGCAAAATGTGTTTCCTTACCAGCAACACCAATTTTTTTGAATGATAACATTCAACGCGATAATTAAGTAATAATGTTTTCACCTGAAATGCGGAAATTTGAAATTTCCATAAAACAACAAAGCGTTACAGTATTTTACTTATTTCAAACATATAAGCAAAATGTGTTTCCTTACCAGCAACACCAATTTTTTTGAATGATAACATTCAACGCGATAATTAAGTAATGATGTTTTCACCTGAAATGCGGAAATTTGAAATTTCCATAAAACAAAAAGAAAGCGTTACATTATTTCACTTATTTCAAACATATAAGCAAAATGTGTTTCCTTACCAGCAACACCAATTTTTTTGAATGATAACATTCAACGCGATAATTAAGTAATAATGTTTTCACCTGAAATGCGGAAATTTGAAATTTCCATAAAACAAAAAGAAAGCGTTACATTATTTCACTTATTTCAAACATATAAGCAAAATGTGTTTCCTTACCAGCAACACCAATTTTTTTGAATGATAACATTAAACGCGATAATTAAGTAATGATGTTTTCACCTGAAATGCGGAAATTTGAAATTTCCATAAAACAAAAAGAAAGCGTTACATTATTTCACTTATTTCAAACATATAAGCAAAATGTGTTTCCTTACCAGCAACACCAATTTTTTTGAATGATAACATTCAACGCGATAATTAAGTAATAATGTTTTCACCTGAAATGCGGAAATTTGAAATTTCCATAAAACAACAAAGCGTTACATTATTCTACTTATTTCAAACATATAAGCAAAATATGTTTCCTTACTAGCAACACCAATTTTTTTGAATGATAACATTCAACGCGATAATTAAGTAATAATGTTTTCACCTGAAATGCGGAAATTTGAAATTTCCATAAACCAACAACAAAGCGTTAAATCTGTTTTGCGTATTTCAAACATATAAGCAAAATGTGTTTCCTTACCAGCAACACCAATTTTTTTGAATAATAACATTCAACGCGATAATTAAGTAATAATGTTTTCACCTGAAATGAGATAATTTGAAATTTCTATAAAACAAAAACACAGCGTTACATTATTCTACTTATTTCAAACATATAAGCAAAATGTGTTTCCCTACCAGCAACACCAATTTTTTTGAATGATAACATTAAACGCGATAATTAAGTAATGATGTTTTCACCTGAAATGCGGAAATTTGAAATTTCCATAAAACAAAAAGAAAGCGTTACATTATTTCACTTATTTCAAACATATAAGCAAAATGTGTTTCCTTACCAGCAACACCAATTTTTTTGAATGATAACATTCAACGCGATAATTAAGTAATAATGTTTTCACCTGAAATGCGGAAATTTGAAATTTCCATAAAGCAACAACAAAGCGTTTCATTATTTCACTTATTTCAAACATATGAGCAAAATGTGTGTCCTTACCAGCAACACCAATTTTTTTGAACGATAACATTCAACGCAAAGTAATAATGTTTTCACCTGAAATGCGGAAATTTGAAATTTTCATAAAACAACAAAGCGTTACATTATTCTACTTATTTCAAACATATAAGCAAAATATGTTTCCTTACCAGCAACACCAATTTTTTTGAATGATAACATTCATCGCGTTAATTAAGTAATAATGTTTTCACCTGAAATGCGGAAATTTGAAATTTTCATAAAACAACAAAGCGTTACAGTATTTTACTTATTTTAAACATATAAGCAAAATGTGTTTCCTTACCAGCAACACCAATTTTTTTGAATGATAACATTCAACGCGATAATTAAGTAATAATGTTTTCACCTGAAATGCGGAAATTTGAAATTTCTATAAAACAAAAACAAAGCGTTACATTATTCTACTTATTTCAAACATATAAGCAAAATGTGTTTCCTTACCAGCAACACCAATTTTTTTGAATGATAACATTCAACGCGATAATTAAGTAATAATGTTTTCACCTGAAATGCGGAAATTTGAAATTTCTATAAAACAACAACGCGTTACATTATTCTTCTTATTTCAAACATATAAGCAAAATATGTTTCCTTACCAGCAACACCAATTTTTTTGAATAATAACATTCAACGCGATAATTAAGTAATAATGTGTTCACCTGAAATGCGGAAATTTGAAATTTCTATAAAACAAAAACACAGCGTTACAGTATTTTACTTATTTAAAACATATGAGCAAAATGTGTTTCCTTACCAGCAACACCAATTTTTTAATGATAACATTCAACGCGATAATTAAGTAATAATGTTTTCACCTGAAATGCGGAAATTTGAAATTTCCATAAAACAAAAAGAAAGCGTTACAGTATTTTACTTATTTCAAACATATGAGCAAAATGTGTTTACTTACCAGCAACACCAATTTTTTTGAATGATAACATTCATCGCGATAATTAAGTTATAATGTTTTCACCTGAAATGCGGAAATTTGAAATTTCCATAAAACAACAAAGCGTTACAGTATTTTACTTATTTCAAACATATAAGCAAAATGTGTTTCCTTACCAGCAACACAAATTTTTTTGAATGATAACATTCCACGCGATAATTAAGTAATAATGTTTTCACCTGAAATGCGGAAATTTGAAATTTCCATAAAACAACAAAGCGTTACATTATTCTACTTATTTCAAACATATAAGCAAAATGTGTTTCCTTACCAGCAACACCAATTTTTTTGAATGATAACATTCAACGCGATAATTAAGTAATAATGTTTTCACCTGAAATGCGGAAATTTGAAATTTCCATAAAACAACAAAGCGTTACATTATTCTACTTATTTCAAACATATAAGCAAAATGTGTTTCCTTACCAGCAACACCAATTTTTTTGAATGATAACATTCAACGCGATAATTAAGTAATAATGTTTTCACCTGAAATGCGGAAATTTGAAATTTCCATAAAACAACAAAGCGTTACCTTATTCTACTTATTTCAAACATATAAGCAAAATGTGTTTACTTACCAGCAACACCAATTTTTTTGAATGATAACATTCAACGCGATAATTAAGTAATAATGTTTTCACCTGAAATGCAGAAATTTTAAATTTCCATAAAACAACAAAGCGTTACATTATTCTACTTATTTCAAACATATAAGCAAAATGTGTTTACTTACCAGCAACACCAATTTTTTTGAATGATAACATTCAACGCGATAATTAAGTAATAATGTTTTCACCTGAAATGCGGAAATTTGAAATTTCCAAAAAACAACAAAGCGTTACATTATTCTACTTATTTCAAAAATATAAGCAAAATGTGTTTCCTTACCAGCAACACCAATTTTTTTGAATGATAACATTCAACGCGATAATTAAGTAATAATGTTTTCACCTGAAATGCGGAAATTTGAAATTTCCATAAAACAACAAAGCGTTACATTATTCTACTTATTTAAAAACATATAAGCAAAATGTGTTTCCTTACCAGCAACACCAATTTTTTTGAATGATAACATTCAACGCGATAATTAAGTAATAATGTTTTCACCTGAAATGCGGAAATTTGAAATTTCCATAAAACAGCAAAGCGTTATATTATTCTACTTATTTCAAACATATAAGCAAAATGTGTTTCCTTACCAGCAACACCAATTTTTTTGAATGATAACATTCAACGCGATAATTAAGTAATAATGTTTTCACCTGAAATGCGGAAATTTGAAATTTCCATAAAACAAACAAATCGTTACATTATTCTACTTATTTCAAACATATAAGCAAAATGTGTTTCCTTACCAGCAACACCAATTTTTTTGAATGATAACATTCAACGTGATAATTAAGTAATAATGTTTTAACCTGAAATGCGGAAATTTGAAATTTCCATAAAACAACTAAGCGTTACATTATACTACTTATTTCAAACATATAAGCAAAATGTGTTTCCTTACCAGCAACACCAATTTTTTTGAATGATAACATTCAACGCGATAATTAAGTAATAATGTTTTCACCTGAAATGCGGAAATTTGAAATTTCCATAAAACAACAAAGCGTTACATTATTCTACTTATTTCAAACATATAAGCAAAATGTGTTTCCTTACCAGCAACACCAAATTTTTTGAATGATAACATTCAACGCGATAATTAAGTAATAATGTTTTCACCTGAAATGCGGAAATTTGAAATTTCCATAAAACAACAAAGCGTTACATTATTTTACTTATTTCAAACATATAAGCAAAATGTGTTTCCTTACCAGCAACACCAATTTTTTTGAATGATAACATTCAACGCGATAATTAAGTAATAATGTTTTCACCTGAAATGCGGAAATTTGAAATTTCCATAAAACAACACAGCGTTACATTATTCTACTTATTTCAAACATATAAGCAAAATATGTTTCCTTACCAGCAACACCAATTTTTTTGAATGATAACATTCAACGCGATAATTAAGTAATAATGTTTTCACCTGAAATGCGGAAATTTGAAATTTTCATAAAACAACAAAGCGTTACAGTATTTTACTTATTTCAAACATATAAGCAAAATGTGTTTCCTTACCAGCAACACCAATTTTTTTGAATGATAACATGCAACGCGATAATTAAGTAATAATGTTTTCACCTGAAATGCGGAAATTTGAAATTTCCATAAAAAACAACAAAGCGTTACAGTATTTTACTTATTTCAAACATATAGGCAAAATGTGTTTCCTTACCAGCAACACCAATTTTTTTGAATGATAACATTCATCGCGATAATTAAGTAATAATGTTTTCACCTGAAATGCGGAAATTTGAAATTTCCATAAAACAACAAAGCGTTACAGTATTTTACTTATTTCAAACATATAAGCAAAATGTGTTTCCTTACCAGCAACACCAATTTTTTTGAATGATAACATTCAACGCGATAATTAAGTAATAATGTTTTCACCTGAAATGCGGAAATTTGAAATTTCCATAAAACAACAAAGCGTTACATTATTCTACTTATTTCAAACATATAAGCAAAATGTGTTTCCTTACCAGCAACACCAATTTTTTTGAATGATAACATTCAACGCGATAATTAAGTAATAATGTTGTCACCTGAAATGCGGAAATTTGAAATTTCCATAAAACAACAAAGCGTTACATTATTCTATTTATTTCAAACATATAAGCAAAATGTGTTTCCTTACCAGCAACACCAATTTTTTTGAATGATAACATTCAACGCGATAATTAAGTAATAATGTTTTCACCTGAAATGCGGAAATTTGAAATTTCCATAAAACAACAAAGCGTTACAGTATTTTACTTATTTCAAACATATAAGCAAAATGTGTTTCCTTACCAGCAACACCAATTTTTTTGAATGATAACATTCAACGCGATAATTAAGTAATGATGTTTTCACCTGAAATGCGGAAATTTGAAATTTCCATAAAACAAAAAGAAAGCGTTACATTATTTCACTTATTTCAAACATATAAGCAAAATGTGTTTCCTTACCAGCAACACCAATTTTTTTGAATGATAACATTCAACGCGATAATTAAGTAATAATGTTTTCACCTGAAATGCGGAAATTTGAAATTTCCATAAAACAAAAAGAAAGCGTTACATTATTTCACTTATTTCAAACATATAAGCAAAATGTGTTTCCTTACCAGCAACACCAATTTTTTTGAATGATAACATTAAACGCGATAATTAAGTAATGATGTTTTCACCTGAAATGCGGAAATTTGAAATTTCCATAAAACAAAAAGAAAGCGTTACATTATTTCACTTATTTCAAACATATAAGCAAAATGTGTTTCCTTACCAGCAACACCAATTTTTTTGAATGATAACATTCAACGCGATAATTAAGTAATAATGTTTTCACCTGAAATGCGGAAATTTGAAATTTCCATAAAACAACAAAGCGTTACATTATTCTACTTATTTCAAACATATAAGCAAAATATGTTTCCTTACTAGCAACACCAATTTTTTTGAATGATAACATTCAACGCGATAATTAAGTAATAATGTTTTCACCTGAAATGCGGAAATTTGAAATTTCCATAAACCAACAACAAAGCGTTAAATCTGTTTTGCGTATTTCAAACATATAAGCAAAATGTGTTTCCTTACCAGCAACACCAATTTTTTTGAATAATAACATTCAACGCGATAATTAAGTAATAATGTTTTCACCTGAAATGAGATAATTTGAAATTTCTATAAAACAAAAACACAGCGTTACATTATTCTACTTATTTCAAACATATAAGCAAAATGTGTTTCCCTACCAGCAACACCAATTTTTTTGAATGATAACATTAAACGCGATAATTAAGTAATGATGTTTTCACCTGAAATGCGGAAATTTGAAATTTCCATAAAACAAAAAGAAAGCGTTACATTATTTCACTTATTTCAAACATATAAGCAAAATGTGTTTCCTTACCAGCAACACCAATTTTTTTGAATGATAACATTCAACGCGATAATTAAGTAATAATGTTTTCACCTGAAATGCGGAAATTTGAAATTTCCATAAAGCAACAACAAAGCGTTTCATTATTTCACTTATTTCAAACATATGAGCAAAATGTGTGTCCTTACCAGCAACACCAATTTTTTTGAACGATAACATTCAACGCAAAGTAATAATGTTTTCACCTGAAATGCGGAAATTTGAAATTTTCATAAAACAACAAAGCGTTACATTATTCTACTTATTTCAAACATATAAGCAAAATATGTTTCCTTACCAGCAACACCAATTTTTTTGAATGATAACATTCATCGCGTTAATTAAGTAATAATGTTTTCACCTGAAATGCGGAAATTTGAAATTTTCATAAAACAACAAAGCGTTACAGTATTTTACTTATTTTAAACATATAAGCAAAATGTGTTTCCTTACCAGCAACACCAATTTTTTTGAATGATAACATTCAACGCGATAATTAAGTAATAATGTTTTCACCTGAAATGCGGAAATTTGAAATTTCTATAAAACAAAAACAAAGCGTTACATTATTCTACTTATTTCAAACATATAAGCAAAATGTGTTTCCTTACCAGCAACACCAATTTTTTTGAATGATAACATTCAACGCGATAATTAAGTAATAATGTTTTCACCTGAAATGCGGAAATTTGAAATTTCTATAAAACAACAACGCGTTACATTATTCTTCTTATTTCAAACATATAAGCAAAATATGTTTCCTTACCAGCAACACCAATTTTTTTGAATAATAACATTCAACGCGATAATTAAGTAATAATGTGTTCACCTGAAATGCGGAAATTTGAAATTTCTATAAAACAAAAACACAGCGTTACAGTATTTTACTTATTTAAAACATATGAGCAAAATGTGTTTCCTTACCAGCAACACCAATTTTTTAATGATAACATTCAACGCGATAATTAAGTAATAATGTTTTCACCTGAAATGCGGAAATTTGAAATTTCCATAAAACAAAAAGAAAGCGTTACAGTATTTTACTTATTTCAAACATATGAGCAAAATGTGTTTACTTACCAGCAACACCAATTTTTTTGAATGATAACATTCATCGCGATAATTAAGTTATAATGTTTTCACCTGAAATGCGGAAATTTGAAATTTCCATAAAACAACAAAGCGTTACAGTATTTTACTTATTTCAAACATATAAGCAAAATGTGTTTCCTTACCAGCAACACAAATTTTTTTGAATGATAACATTCCACGCGATAATTAAGTAATAATGTTTTCACCTGAAATGCGGAAATTTGAAATTTCCATAAAACAACAAAGCGTTACATTATTCTACTTATTTCAAACATATAAGCAAAATGTGTTTCCTTACCAGCAACACCAATTTTTTTGAATGATAACATTCAACGCGATAATTAAGTAATAATGTTTTCACCTGAAATGCGGAAATTTGAAATTTCCATAAAACAACAAAGCGTTACATTATTCTACTTATTTCAAACATATAAGCAAAATGTGTTTCCTTACCAGCAACACCAATTTTTTTGAATGATAACATTCAACGCGATAATTAAGTAATAATGTTTTCACCTGAAATGCGGAAATTTGAAATTTCCATAAAACAACAAAGCGTTACCTTATTCTACTTATTTCAAACATATAAGCAAAATGTGTTTACTTACCAGCAACACCAATTTTTTTGAATGATAACATTCAACGCGATAATTAAGTAATAATGTTTTCACCTGAAATGCAGAAATTTTAAATTTCCATAAAACAACAAAGCGTTACATTATTCTACTTATTTCAAACATATAAGCAAAATGTGTTTACTTACCAGCAACACCAATTTTTTTGAATGATAACATTCAACGCGATAATTAAGTAATAATGTTTTCACCTGAAATGCGGAAATTTGAAATTTCCAAAAAACAACAAAGCGTTACATTATTCTACTTATTTCAAAAATATAAGCAAAATGTGTTTCCTTACCAGCAACACCAATTTTTTTGAATGATAACATTCAACGCGATAATTAAGTAATAATGTTTTCACCTGAAATGCGGAAATTTGAAATTTCCATAAAACAACAAAGCGTTACATTATTCTACTTATTTAAAAACATATAAGCAAAATGTGTTTCCTTACCAGCAACACCAATTTTTTTGAATGATAACATTCAACGCGATAATTAAGTAATAATGTTTTCACCTGAAATGCGGAAATTTGAAATTTCCATAAAACAGCAAAGCGTTATATTATTCTACTTATTTCAAACATATAAGCAAAATGTGTTTCCTTACCAGCAACACCAATTTTTTTGAATGATAACATTCAACGCGATAATTAAGTAATAATGTTTTCACCTGAAATGCGGAAATTTGAAATTTCCATAAAACAAACAAATCGTTACATTATTCTACTTATTTCAAACATATAAGCAAAATGTGTTTCCTTACCAGCAACACCAATTTTTTTGAATGATAACATTCAACGTGATAATTAAGTAATAATGTTTTAACCTGAAATGCGGAAATTTGAAATTTCCATAAAACAACTAAGCGTTACATTATACTACTTATTTCAAACATATAAGCAAAATGTGTTTCCTTACCAGCAACACCAATTTTTTTGAATGATAACATTCAACGCGATAATTAAGTAATAATGTTTTCACCTGAAATGCGGAAATTTGAAATTTCCATAAAACAACAAAGCGTTACATTATTCTACTTATTTCAAACATATAAGCAAAATGTGTTTCCTTACCAGCAACACCAAATTTTTTGAATGATAACATTCAACGCGATAATTAAGTAATAATGTTTTCACCTGAAATGCGGAAATTTGAAATTTCCATAAAACAACAAAGCGTTACATTATTTTACTTATTTCAAACATATAAGCAAAATGTGTTTCCTTACCAGCAACACCAATTTTTTTGAATGATAACATTCAACGCGATAATTAAGTAATAATGTTTTCACCTGAAATGCGGAAATTTGAAATTTCCATAAAACAACACAGCGTTACATTATTCTACTTATTTCAAACATATAAGCAAAATATGTTTCCTTACCAGCAACACCAATTTTTTTGAATGATAACATTCAACGCGATAATTAAGTAATAATGTTTTCACCTGAAATGCGGAAATTTGAAATTTTCATAAAACAACAAAGCGTTACAGTATTTTACTTATTTCAAACATATAAGCAAAATGTGTTTCCTTACCAGCAACACCAATTTTTTTGAATGATAACATGCAACGCGATAATTAAGTAATAATGTTTTCACCTGAAATGCGGAAATTTGAAATTTCCATAAAAAACAACAAAGCGTTACAGTATTTTACTTATTTCAAACATATAGGCAAAATGTGTTTCCTTACCAGCAACACCAATTTTTTTGAATGATAACATTCATCGCGATAATTAAGTAATAATGTTTTCACCTGAAATGCGGAAATTTGAAATTTCTATAAAACAACAAAGCGTTACATTATTCTACTTATTTCAAACATATAAGCAAAATGTGTTTCCTTACCAGCAACACCAATTTTTTTGAATGATAACATTCAACGCGATAATTAAGTAATAATGTTTTCACCTGAAATGCGGAAATTTGAAATTTCCATAAAACAACAAAGCGTTACAGTATTTTACTTATTTCAAACATATAAGCAAAATATGTTTCCTTACCAGCAACACCAATTTTTTTGAATGATAACATTCAACGCGATAATTAAGTAATAATGTTTTCACATGAAATGCGGAAATTTGAAATTTCTATAAAACAACAAAGCGTTACATTATTCTACTTTTTTCAAACATATAAGCAAAATATGTTTCCTTACCAGCAACACCAATTTTTTTGAATGATAACATTCAACGCGATAATTAAGTAATAATGTTTTCACCTGAAATGCGGAAATTTGAAATTTCCATAAAACAACAAAGCGTTACATTATTCTACTTATTTCAAACATATAAGCAAAATGTGTTTCCTTACCAGCAACACCAATTTTTTTGAATGATAACATTCAACGCGATAATTAAGTAATAATGTTTTCACCTGAAATGCAGAAATTTGAAATTTCCATAAAACAACAAAGCGTTACATTATTCTACTTATTTCAAACATATAAGCAAAATGTGTTTCCTTACCAGCAACACCAATTTTTTTGAATGATAACATTCAACGCGATAATTAAGTAATAATGTTTTCACCTGAAATGCGGAAATTTGAAATTTCCATAAAACAACAAAGCGTTACATTATTCTACTTATTTCAAACATATAAGCAAAATGTGTTTCCTTACCAGCAACACCAATTTTTTTGAATGATAACATTCAACGCGATAATTAAGTAATAATGTTTTCACCTGAAATGCGGAAATTTGAAATTTCCATAAAACAACAACAAACCGTTACATTATTCTACTTATTTCAAACATATAAGCAAAATGTGTTTCCTTACCAGCAACACCAATTTTTTTGAATGATAACATTCAACGCGATAATTAAGTAATAATGTTTTCACCTGAAATGCGGAAATTTGAAATTTCCATAAAACAACAACAAACCGTTACATTATTCTACTTATTTCAAACATATAAGCAAAATGTGTTTCCTTACCAGCAACACCAATTTTTTTGAATGATAACATTCAACGCGATAATTAAGTAATAATGTTTTCACCTGAAATGCTGAAATTTGAAATTTCCATAAAACAACAAACCGTTACATTATTCTACTTATTTCAAACATATAAGCAAAATGTGTTTCCTTACCAGCAACACCAATTTTTTTGAATGATAACATTCAACGCGATAATTAAGTAATAATGTTTTCACCTGAAATGCGGAAATTTGAAATTTCCATAAAACAACAAAGCGTTACATTATTCTACTTATTTCAAACATATAAGCAAAATGTGTTTCCTTACCAGCAACACCAATTTTTTTGAATGATAACATTCAACGCGATAATTAAGTAATAATGTTTTCACCTGAAATGCGGAAATTTGAAATTTCCATAAAACAACAACAAACCGTTACATTATTCTACTTATTTCAAACATATAAGCAAAATGTGTTTCCTTACCAGCAACACCAATTTTTTTGAATGATAACATTCAACGCGATAATTAAGTAATAATGTTTTCACCTGAAATGCGGAAATTTGAAATTTCCATAAAACAACAAAGCGTTACATTATTCTACTTATTTCAAACATATAAGCAAAATATGTTTCCTTACTAGCAACACCAATTTTTTTGAATGATAACATTCAACGCGATAATTAAGTAATAATGTTTTCACCTGAAATGCGGAAATTTGAAATTTCCATAAACCAACAACAAAGCGTTAAATCTGTTTTGCGTATTTCAAACATATAAGCAAAATGTGTTTCCTTACCAGCAACACCAATTTTTTTGAATAATAACATTCAACGCGATAATTAAGTAATAATGTTTTCACCTGAAATGAGGAAATTTGAAATTTCTATAAAACAAAAACACAGCGTTACATTATTCTACTTATTTCAAACATATAAGCAAAATGTGTTTCCCTACCAGCAACACCAATTTTTTTGAATGATAACATTAAACGCGATAATTAAGTAATGATGTTTTCACCTGAAATGCGGAAATTTGAAATTTCCATAAAACAAAAAGAAAGCGTTACATTATTTCACTTATTTCAAACATATAAGCAAAATGTGTTTCCTTACCAGCAACACCAATTTTTTTGAATGATAACATTCAACGCGATAATTAAGTAATAATGTTTTCACCTGAAATGCGGAAATTTGAAATTTCCATAAAGCAACAACAAAGCGTTTCATTATTTCACTTATTTCAAACATATGAGCAAAATGTGTGTCCTTACCAGCAACACCAATTTTTTTGAACGATAACATTCAACGCAAAGTAATAATGTTTTCACCTGAAATGCGGAAATTTGAAATTTTCATAAAACAACAAAGCGTTACATTATTCTACTTATTTCAAACATATAAGCAAAATATGTTTCCTTACCAGCAACACCAATTTTTTTGAATGATAACATTCATCGCGTTAATTAAGTAATAATGTTTTCACCTGAAATGTGGAAATTTGAAATTTTCATAAAACAACAAAGCGTTACAGTATTTTACTTATTTTAAACATATAAGCAAAATGTGTTTCCTTACCAGCAACACCAATTTTTTTGAATGATAACATTCAACGCGATAATTAAGTAATAATGTTTTCACCTGAAATTCGGAAATTTGAAATTTCTATAAAACAAAAACAAAGCGTTACATTATTCTACTTATTTCAAACATATAAGCAAAATGTGTTTCCTTACCAGCAACACCAATTTTTTTGAATGATAACATTCAACGCGATAATTAAGTAATAATGTTTTCACCTGAAATGCGGAAATTTGAAATTTCTATAAAACAACAACGCGTTACATTATTCTTCTTATTTCAAACATATAAGCAAAATATGTTTCCTTACCAGCAACACCAATTTTTTTAAATAATAACATTCAACGCGATAATTAAGTAATAATGTGTTCACCTGAAATGCGGAAATTTGAAATTTCTATAAAACAAAAACACAGCGTTACAGTATTTTACTTATTTAAAACATATGAGCAAAATGTGTTTCCTTACCAGCAACACCAATTTTTTAATGATAACATTCAACGCGATAATTAAGTAATAATGTTTTCACCTGAAATGCGGAAATTTGAAATTTCCATAAAACAAAAAGAAAGCGTTACAGTATTTTACTTATTTCAAACATATGAGCAAAATGTGTTTACTTACCAGCAACACCAATTTTTTTGAATGATAACATTCATCGCGATAATTAAGTTATAATGTTTTCACCTGAAATGCGGAAATTTGAAATTTCCATAAAACAACAAAGCGTTACAGTATTTTACTTATTTCAAACATATAAGCAAAATGTGTTTCCTTACCAGCAACACAAATTTTTTTGAATGATAACATTCCACGCGATAATTAAGTAATAATGTTTTCACCTGAAATGCGGAAATTTGAAATTTCTATAAAACAAAAACAAAGCGTTACATTATTCTACTTATTTCAAACATATAAGCAAAATGTGTTTCCTTACCAGCAACACCAATTTTTTTGAATGATAACATTCAACGCGATAATTAAGTAATAATGTTTTCACCTGAAATGCGGAAATTTGAAATTTCTATAAAACAACAAAGCGTTACATTATTCTACTTATTTCAAACATATAAGCAAAATATGTTTCCTTACCAGCAACACCAATTTTTTTGAATAATAACATTCAACGCGATAATTAAGTTATAATGTTTTCACCTGAAATGCGGAAATTTGAAATTTCCATAAAACAACAACAAAGCGTTACAGTATTTTACTTATTTCAAACATATAAGCAAAATGTGTTTCCTTACCAGCAACACAAATTTTTTTGAATGATAACATTCAACGCGATAATTAAGTAATAATGTTTTCACCTGAAATGCGGAAATTTGAAATTTCCATAAAACAACAAAGCGTTACAGTATTTTACTTATTTCAAACATATAAGCAAAATGTGTTTCCTTACCAGCAACACCAATTTTTTTGAATGATAACATTCAACGCGATAATTAAGTAATAATGTTTTCACATGAAATGCGGAAATTTGAAATTTCTATAAAACAACAAAGCGTTACATTATTCTACTTATTTCAAACATATAAGCAAAATATGTTTCCTTACCAGCAACACCAATTTTTTTGAATGATAACATTCAACGCGATAATTAAGTAATAATGTTTTCACCTGAAATGCGGAAATTTGAAATTTCCATAAAACAACAAAGCGTTACATTATTCTACTTATTTCAAACATATAAGCAAAATGTGTTTCCTTACCAGCAACACCAATTTTTTTGAATGATAACATTCAACGCGATAATTAAGTAATAATGTTTTCACCTGAAATGCAGAAATTTGAAATTTCCATAAAACAACAAAGCGTTACATTATTCTACTTATTTCAAACATATAAGCAAAATGTGTTTCCTTACCAGCAACACCAATTTTTTTGAATGATAACATTCAACGCGATAATTAAGTAATAATGTTTTCACCTGAAATGCGGAAATTTGAAATTTCCATAAAACAACAAAGCGTTACATTATTCTACTTATTTCAAACATATAAGCAAAATGTGTTTCCTTACCAGCAACACCAATTTTTTTGAATGATAACATTCAACGCGATAATTAAGTAATAATGTTTTCACCTGAAATGCGGAAATTTGAAATTTCCATAAAACAACAACAAAGCGTTACATTATTCTACTTATTTCAAACATATAAGCAAAATGTGTTTCCTTACCAGCAACACCAATTTTTTTGAATGATAACATTCAACGCGATAATTAAGTAATAATGTTTTCACATGAAATGCGGAAATTTGAAATTTCTATAAAACAACAAAGCGTTACATTATTCTACTTATTTCAAACATATAAGCAAAATATGTTTCCTTACCAGCAACACCAATTTTTTTGAATGATAACATTCAACGCGATAATTAAGTAATAATGTTTTCACCTGAAATGCGGAAATTTGAAATTTCCATAAAACAACAAAGCGTTACATTATTCTACTTATTTCAAACATATAAGCAAAATGTGTTTCCTTACCAGCAACACCAATTTTTTTGAATGATAACATTCAACGCGATAATTAAGTAATAATGTTTTCACCTGAAATGCAGAAATTTGAAATTTCCATAAAACAACAAAGCGTTACATTATTCTACTTATTTCAAACATATAAGCAAAATGTGTTTCCTTACCAGCAACACCAATTTTTTTGAATGATAACATTCAACGCGATAATTAAGTAATAATGTTTTCACCTGAAATGCGGAAATTTGAAATTTCCATAAAACAACAAAGCGTTACATTATTCTACTTATTTCAAACATATAAGCAAAATGTGTTTCCTTACCAGCAACACCAATTTTTTTGAATGATAACATTCAACGCGATAATTAAGTAATAATGTTTTCACCTGAAATGCGGAAATTTGAAATTTCCATAAAACAACAACAAAGCGTTACATTATTCTACTTATTTCAAACATATAAGCAAAATGTGTTTCCTTACCAGCAACACCAATTTTTTTGAATGATAACATTCAACGCGATAATTAAGTAATAATGTTTTCACCTGAAATGCGGAAATTTGAAATTTCCATAAAACAACAACAAACCGTTACATTATTCTACTTATTTCAAACATATAAGCAAAATGTGTTTCCTTACCAGCAACACCAATTTTTTTGAATGATAACATTCAACGCGATAATTAAGTAATAATGTTTTCACCTGAAATGCAGAAATTTGAAATTTCCATAAAACAACAACAAACCGTTACATTATTCTACTTATTTCAAACATATAAGCAAAATGTGTTTCCTTACCAGCAACACCAATTTTTTTGAATAACATTCAACGCGATAATTAAGTAATAATGTTTTCACCTGAAATGCGGAAATTTGAAATTTCCATAAAACAACAAAGCGTTACATTATTCTACTTATTTCAAACATATAAGCAAAATGTGTTTCCTTACCAGCAACACCAATTTTTTTGAATGATAACATTCAACGCGATAATTAAGTAATAATGTTTTCACCTGAAATGCGGAAATTTGAAATTTCCATAAAACAACAAAGCGTTACATTATTCTACTTATTTCAAACATATAAGCAAAATGTGTTTCCTTACCAGCAACACCAATTTTTTTGAATGATAACATTCAACGCGATAATTAAGTAATAATGTTTTCACCTGAAATGCGGAAATTTGAAATTTCCATAAAACAACAAAGCGTTACATTATTCTACTTATTTCAAACATATAAGCAAAATGTGTTTCCTTACCAGCAACACCAATTTTTTTGAATGATAACATTCAACGCGATAATTAAGTAATAATGTTTTCACCTGAAATGTGGAAATTTGAAATTTCCATAAAACAACAACAAACCGTTACATTATTCTACTTATTTCAAACATATAAGCAAAATGTGTTTCCTTACCAGCAACACCAATTTTTTTGAATGATAACATTCAACGCGATAATTAAGTAATAATGTGTTCACCTGAAATGCGGAAATTTGAAATTTCCATAAAACAACAACAAACCGTTACATTATTCTACTTATTTCAAACATATAAGCAAAATGTGTTTCCTTACCAGCAACACCAATTTTTTTGAATGATAACATTCAACGCGATAATTAAGTAATAATGTTTTCACCTGAAATGCGGAAATTTGAAATTTCCATAAAACAACAAAGCGTTACAGTATTTTACTTATTTCAAACATATAAGCAAAATGTGTTTCCTTACCAGCAACACCAATTTTTTTGAATGATAACATTCAACGCGATAATTAAGTAATAATGTTTTCACCTGAAATGCGGAAATTTGAAATTTCTATAAAACAACAAAGCGTTACATTATTCTACTTATTTCAAACATATAAGCAAAATATGTTTCCTTACCAGCAACACCAATTTTTTTGAATGATAACATTCAACGCGATAATTAAGTAATAATGTTTTCACCTGAAATGCGGAAATTTGAAATTTCCATAAAACAACAAAGCGTTACATTATTCTACTTATTTCAAACATATAAGCAAAATGTGTTTCCTTACCAGCAACACCAATTTTTTTGAATGATAACATTCAACGCGATAATTAAGTAATAATGTTTTCACCTGAAATGCAGAAATTTGAAATTTCCATAAAACAACAAAGCGTTACATTATTCTACTTATTTCAAACATATAAGCAAAATGTGTTTCCTTACCAGCAACACCAATTTTTTTGAATGATAACATTCAACGCGATAATTAAGTAATAATGTTTTCACCTGAAATGCGGAAATTTGAAATTTCCATAAAACAACAAAGCGTTACATTATTCTACTTATTTCAAACATATAAGCAAAATGTGTTTCCTTACCAGCAACACCAATTTTTTTGAATGATAACATTCAACGCGATAATTAAGTAATAATGTTTTCACCTGAAATGCGGAAATTTGAAATTTCCATAAAACAACAACAAAGCGTTACATTATTCTACTTATTTCAAACATATAAGCAAAATGTGTTTCCTTACCAGCAACACCAATTTTTTTGAATGATAACATTCAACGCGATAATTAAGTAATAATGTTTTCACCTGAAATGCGGAAATTTGAAATTTCCATAAAACAACAACAAAGCGTTCCATTATTCTACTTATTTCAAACATATAAGCAAAATGTGTTTCCTTACCAGCAACACCAATTTTTTTGAATGATAACATTCAACGCGATAATTAAGTAATAATGTTTTCACCTGAAATGCAGAAATTTGAAATTTCCATAAAACAACAACAAACCGTTACATTATTCTACTTATTTCAAACATATAAGCAAAATGTGTTTCCTTACCAGCAACACCAATTTTTTTGAATGATAACATTCAACGCGATAATTAAGTAATAATGTTTTAACCTGAAATGCGGAAATTTGAAATTTCCATAAAACAACAACAAACCGTTACATTATTCTACTTATTTCAAACATATAAGCAAAATGTGTTTCCTTACCAGCAACACCAATTTTTTTGAATGATAACATTCAACGCGATAATTAAGTAATAATGTTTTCACCTGAAATGCGGAAATTTGAAATTTCCATAAAACAACAAAGCGTTACAGTATTCTACTTATTTCAAACATATAAGCAAAATGTGTTTCCTTACCAGCAACACCAATTTTTTTGAATGATAACATTCAACGCGATAATTAAGTAATAATGTTTTCACCTGAAATGCGGAAATTTGAAATTTCTATAAAACAACAAAGCGTTACATTATTCTACTTATTTCAAACATATAAGCAAAATATGTTTCATTACCAGCAACACCAATTTTTTTGAATGATAACATTCAACGCGATAATTAAGTAATAATGTTTTCACCTGAAATGCGGAAATTTGAAATTTCCATAAAACAACAAAGCGTTACATTATTCTACTTATTTCAAACATATAAGCAAAATGTGTTTCCTTACCAGCAACACCAATTTTTTTGAATGATAACATTCAACGCGATAATTAAGTAATAATGTTTTCACCTGAAATGCAGAAATTTGAAATTTCCATAAAACAACAAAGCGTTACATTATTCTACTTATTTCAAACATATAAGCAAAATGTGTTTCCTTACCAGCAACACCAATTTTTTTGAATGATAACATTCAACGCGATAATTAAGTAATAATGTTTTCACCTGAAATGCGGAAATTTGAAATTTCCATAAAACAACAAAGCGTTACATTATTCTACTTATTTCAAACATATAAGCAAAATGTGTTTCCTTACCAGCAACACCAATTTTTTTGAATGATAACATTCAACGCGATAATTAAGTAATAATGTTTTCACCTGAAATGCGGAAATTTGAAATTTCCATAAAACAACAACAAAGCGTTACATTATTCTACTTATTTCAAACATATAAGCAAAATGTGTTTCCTTACCAGCAACACCAATTTTTTTGAATGATAACATTCAACGCGATAATTAAGTAATAATGTTTTCACCTGAAATGCGGAAATTTGAAATTTCCATAAAACAACAACAAACCGTTACATTATTCTACTTATTTCAAACATATAAGCAAAATGTGTTTCCTTACCAGCAACACCAATTTTTTTGAATGATAACATTCAACGCGATAATTAAGTAATAATGTTTTCACCTGAAATGCAGAAATTTGAAATTTCCATAAAACAACAACAAACCGTTACATTATTCTACTTATTTCAAACATATAAGCAAAATGTGTTTCCTTACCAGCAACACCAATTTTTTTGAATGATAACATTCAACGCGATAATTAAGTAATAATGTTTTAACCTGAAATGCGGAAATTTGAAATTTCCATAAAACAACAACAAACCGTTACATTATTCTACTTATTTCAAACATATAAGCAAAATGTGTTTCCTTACCAGCAACACCAATTTTTTTGAATGATAACATTCAACGCGATAATTAAGTAATAATGTTTTCACCTGAAATGCGGAAATTTGAAATTTCTATAAAACAACAAAGCGTTACATTATTCTACTTATTTCAAACATATAAGCAAAATGTGTTTCCTTACCAGCAACACCAATTTTTTTGAATGATAACATTCAACGCGATAATTAAGTAATAATGTGTTCACCTGAAATGCGGAAATTTGAAATTTCCATAAAACAACAACAAACCGTTACATTATTCTACTTATTTCAAACATATAAGCAAAATGTGTTTCCTTACCAGCAACACCAATTTTTTTGAATGATAACATTCAACGCGATAATTAAGTAATAATGTTTTCACCTGAAATGCCGAAATTTGAAATTTCCATAAAACAACAAAGCGTTACATTATTCTACTTATTTCAAACATATAAGCAAAATGTGTTTCCTTACCAGCAACACCAATTTTTTTGAATGATAACATTCAACGCGATAATTAAGTAATAATGTGTTCACCTGAAATGCGGAAATTTGAAATTTCCATAAAACAACAACAAACCGTTACATTATTCTACTTATTTCAAACATATAAGCAAAATGTGTTTCCTTACCAGCAACACCAATTTTTTTGAATGATAACATTCAACGCGATAATTAAGTAGTAATGTTTTCACCTGAAATGCGGAAATTTGAAATTTCCATAAAACAACAAAGCGTTACATTATTTTACTTATTTCAAACATATAAGCAAAATGTGTTTCCTTACCAGCAACACCAATTTTTTTGAATGATAACATTCAACGCGATAATTAAGTAATAATGTTTTCACCTAAAATGCGGAAATTTGAAATTTCCATAAAACAACAAAGCGTTACATTATTCTACTTATTTCAAACATATAAGCAAAATGTGTTTCCTTACCAGCAACACCAAATTTTTTTAATGATAACATTCAACGCGATAATTAAGTAATAATGTTTTCACCTGAAATGCGGAAATTTGAAATTTCCATAAAACAACAAAGCGTTACATTATTTTACTTATTTCAAACATATAAGCAAAATGTGTTTCCTTACCAGCAACACCAATTTTTTTGAATGATAACATTCAACGCGATAATTAAGTAATAATGTTTTCACCTGAAATGCGGAAATTTTAAATTTCCATAAAACAACAACAAACCGTTACATTATTCTACTTATTTCAAACATATAAGCAAAATGTGTTTCCTTACCAGCAACACCAATTTTTTTGAATGATAACATTCAAGGCATTAATTAAGTAATAATGTTTTCACCTGAAATGCAGAAATTTGAAATTTCCATAAAACAACAACAAACCGTTACATTATTCTACTTATTTCAAACATATAAGCAAAATGTGTTTCCTTACCAGCAACACCAATTTTTTGAATGATAACATTCAACGCGATAATTAAGGAATGATGTTTTCACCTGAAATGCGGAAATTTGAAATTTCCATAAAACAACAAAGCGTTACATTATTTTACTTATTTCAAACATATAAGCAAAATGTGTTTCCTTACCAGCAACACCAATTTTTTTGAATGATAACATTCAACGCGATAATTAAGTAATAATGTTTTCACCTAAAATGCGGAAATTTGAAATTTCCATAAAACAACAAAGCGTTACATTATTCTACTTATTTCAAACATATAAGCAAAATGTGTTTCCTTACCAGCAACACCAATTTTTTTGAATGATAACATTCAACGCTACATTAAGTAATAATGTTTTCACCTGAAATGCGGAAATTTGAAATTTCCATAAAACAACAAGGCGTTACATTATTTTACTTATTTCAAACATATAAGCAAAATGTGTTTCCTTACCAGCAACACCAATTTTTTTGAATGATGACATTCAACGCGATAATTAAGTAATAATGTTTTCACCTGAAATGCGGAAATTTTAAATTTCCATAAAACAAAAACAAAGCGTTACATTATTCTACTTATTTCAAACATATAAGCAAAATGTGTTTCCTTACCAGCAACACCAATTTTTTTGAATGATAACATTCAACGCGATAATTAAGTAATAATGTTTTCACCTGATATGCGGAAATTTGAAATTTCCATAAAACACCAAAGCGTTACATTATTCTACTTGTTTCAAACATATAAGCAAAATGTGTTTCCTTACCAGCAACACCAATTTTTTTGAATGATAACATTCAACGCGATAATTAAGTAATAATGTTTTCACCTGAAATGCGGAAATTTGAAATTTCCATAAAACAACAAAGCGTTACATTATTCTACTTATTTCAAACATATAAGCAAAATGTGTTTCCTTACCAGCAACACCAATTTTTTTGAATGATAACATTCAACGTGATAATTAAGTAATAATGTTTTCACCTGAAATGCGGAAATTTGAAATTTCTATAAAACAACAAAGTGTTACATTATTCTACTTATTTCAATCATATAAGCAAAATATGTTTCCTTACCAGCAACACTAATTTTTTTGAATGATAACATTCAACGCGATAATTAAGTAATAATGTTTTCACCTGAAATGCGGAAATTTGAAATTTCTATAAAACAACAAAGCCTTACATTATTTCACTTATTTCAAACATATAAGCAAAATGTGTTTCCTTACCAGCAACATCAATTTTTTTGAATGATAACATTCAACGCGATAATTAAGTAATAATGTTTTCACCTGAAATGCGGAAATTTGAAATTTCTATAAAACAACAAAGCGTTACATTATTCCACTTATTTCAAACATATAAGCAAAATGTGTTTCCTTACAAGCAACACCAATTTTTTTGAATGATAACATTCAACGCGATAATTAAGTAATAATGTTTTCACCTGAAATGCGGAAATTTGAAATTTCCATAAAACAACAAAGCGTTACATTATTTTACTTATTTCAAACATATAAGCAAAATGTGTTTCCTTACCAGCAACACCAATTTTTTTGAATGATAACATTCAACGCATTAATTAAGTAATAATGTTTTCACCTGAAATGCAGAAATTTGAAATTTCCATAAAACAACAAAGCGTTACATTATTCTACTTATTTCAAAAATATAAGCAAAATGTGTTTCCTTACCAGCAACACCAATTTTTTGAATGATAACATTCAACGCGATAATTAAGTAATAATGTTTTCACCTGAAATGCGGAAATTTGAAATTTCCATAAAACAACAAAGCGTTACATTATTCTACTTATTTCAAACATATAAGCAAAATGTGTTTCCTTACCAGCAACACCAATTTTTTTGAATGATAACATTCAACGCTACATTAAGTAATAATGTTTTCACCTGAAATGCGGAAATTTGAAATTTCCATAAAACAACAAAGCGTTACATTATTCTACTTATTTCAAACATATAAGTAAAATGTGTTTCCTTACCAGCAACACCAAATTTTTTGAATGATAACATTCAACGCGATAATTAAGTAATAATGTTTTCACCTGAAATGCGGAAATTTGAAATTTCCATAAAACAACAAAGCGTTACATTATTCTACTTATTTCAAACATATAAGCAAAATGTGTTTCCTTACCAGCAACACCAATTTTTTTGAATGATAACATTCAACGCTACATTAAGTAATAATGTTTTCACCTGAAATGCGGAAATTTGAAATTTCCATAAAACAACAAAGCGTTACATTATTCTACTTATTTCAAACATATAAGCAAAATGTGTTTCCTTACCAGCAACACCAATTTTTTTGAATGATAACATTCAACGTGATAATTAAGTAATAATGTTTTCACCTGAAATGCGGAAATTTGAAGTTTCCATAAAACAACAAAGCGTTACATTATTCTACTTATTTCAAACATATAAGCAAAATGTGTTTCCTTACCAGCAACACCAAATTTTTTGAATGATAACATTCAACGCGATAATTAAGTAATAATGTTTTCACCTGAAATGCGGAAATTTGAAATTTCTATAAAACAACAAAGCCTTACATTATTTCATTTATTTCAAACATATAAGCAAAATGTGTTTCCTTACCAGCAACACCAATTTTTTTGAATGATAACATTCAACATGATAATTAAGTAATAATGTTTTAACCTGAAATGCGGAAATTTGAAATTTCTATAAAACAACAAAGCGTTACATTATTTCACTTATTTCAAACATATAAGCAAAATGTGTTTCCTTACCAGCAACACCAATTTTTTTGAATGATAACATTCAACGTGATAATTAAGTAATAATGTTTTCACCTGAAATGCGGAAATTTTAAATTTCCATAAAACAACAAAGCGTTACATTATTCTACTTATTTCAAACATATAAGCAAAATGTGTTTCCTTACCAGCAACACCAATTTTTTTGAATGATAACATTCAACGTGATAATTAAGTAATAATGTTTTCACCTGAAATGCGGAAATTTTAAATTTCCATAAAACAACAAAGCGTTACATTATTCTACTTATTTCAAACATATAAGCAAAATGTGTTTCCTTACCAGCAACACCAATTTTTTTGAATTATAACATTCAACGTGATAATTAAGTAATAATGTTTTCACCTGAAATGCGGAAATTTTAAATTTCCATCAAACAACAAAGCGTTACATTATTCTACTTATTTCAAACATATAAGCAAAATGTGTTTCCTTACCAGCAACACCAAATTTTTTGAATGATAACATTCAACGCGATAATTAAGTAATAATGTTTTCACCTGAAATGCGGAAATTTGAAATTTCCATAAAACAACAAAGCGTTTCAGTATTTTACTTATTTCAAACATATAAGCAAAATGTGTTTCCTTACCAGCAACACCAATTTTTTTGAATGATAACATTCAACGCGATAATTAAGTAATAATGTTTTCACCTGAAATGCGGAAATTTGAAATTTCTATAAAACAACAAAGCGTTACATTATTTTACTTATTTCAAACATATAAGCAAAATGTGTTTCCTTACCAGCAACACCAATTTTTTTGAATGATAGCATTCAACGCGATAATTAAATAATAATGTTTTCACCTGAAATGCGGAAATTTGAAATTTCCATAAAACAACAAAGCGTTACATTATTTTACACATTTCAAACATATAAGCAAAATGTGTTTCCTTACCAGCAACACCAATTTTTTTGAATGATAACATTCAACGCGATAATTAAGTAATAATGTTTTCACCTGAAATGCGGAAATTTGAAATTTCCATAAAACAACAAAGCGTTACATTATTCTACTTATTTCAAACATATAAGCAAAATGTGTTTCCTTACAAGCAACACCAATTTTTTTGAATGATAACATTCAACGCGATAATTAAGTAATAATGTTTTCACCTGAAATGCGGAAATTTGAAATTTCTATAAAACAACAAAGCGTTACATTATTCTACTTATTTCAAACATATAAGCAAAATGTGTTTCCTTACCAGCAACACCAATTTTTTTGAATGATAACATTCAACGCGATAATTAAGTAATAATGTTTTCACCTGAAATGCGGAAATTTGAAATTTCTATAAAACAACAAAGCCTTACATTATTTCACTTATTTCAAACATATAAGCAAAATGTGTTTCCTTACCAGCAACATCAATTTTTTTGAATGATAACATTCAACGCGATAATTAAGTAATAATGTTTTCACCTGAAATGCGGAAATTTGAAATTTCTATAAAACAACAAAGCGTTACATTATTCCACTTATTTCAAACATATAAGCAAAATGTGTTTCCTTACAAGCAACACCAATTTTTTTGAATGATAACATTCAACGCGATAATTAAGTAATAATGTTTTCACCTGAAATGCGGAAATTTGAAATTTCCATAAAACAACAAAGCGTTACATTATTTTACTTATTTCAAACATATAAGCAAAATGTGTTTCCTTACCAGCAACACCAATTTTTTTGAATGATAACATTCAATGCATTAATTAAGTAATAATGTTTTCACCTGAAATGCAGAAATTTGAAATTTCCATAAAACAACAAAGCGTTACATTATTCTACTTATTTCAAAAATATAAGCAAAATGTGTTTCCTTACCAGCAACACCAATTTTTTGAATGATAACATTCAACGCGATAATTAAGTAATAATGTTTTCACCTGAAATGCGGAAATTTGAAATTTCCATAAAACAACAAAGCGTTACATTATTCTACTTATTTCAAACATATAAGCAAAATGTGTTTCCTTACCAGCAACACCAATTTTTTTGAATGATAACATTCAACGCTACATTAAGTAATAATGTTTTCACCTGAAATGCGGAAATTTGAAATTTCCATAAAACAACAAAGCGTTACATTATTCTACTTATTTCAAACATATAAGTAAAATGTGTTTCCTTACCAGCAACACCAAATTTTTTGAATGATAACATTCAACGCGATAATTAAGTAATAATGTTTTCACCTGAAATGCGGAAATTTGAAATTTCCATAAAACAACAAAGCGTTACATTATTCTACTTATTTCAAACATATAAGCAAAATGTGTTTCCTTACCAGCAACACCAATTTTTTTGAATGATAACATTCAACGCTACATTAAGTAATAATGTTTTCACCTGAAATGCGGAAATTTGAAATTTCCATAAAACAACAAAGCGTTACATTATTCTACTTATTTCAAACATATAAGCAAAATGTGTTTCCTTACCAGCAACACCAATTTTTTTGAATGATAACATTCAACGTGATAATTAAGTAATAATGTTTTCACCTGAAATGCGGAAATTTGAAGTTTCCATAAAACAACAAAGCGTTACATTATTCTACTTATTTCAAACATATAAGCAAAATGTGTTTCCTTACCAGCAACACCAAATTTTTTGAATGATAACATTCAACGCGATAATTAAGTAATAATGTTTTCACCTGAAATGCGGAAATTTGAAATTTCTATAAAACAACAAAGCCTTACCTTATTTCATTTATTTCAAACATATAAGCAAAATGTGTTTCCTTACCAGCAACACCAATTTTTTTGAATGATAACATTCAACATGATAATTAAGTAATAATGTTTTAACCTGAAATGCGGAAATTTGAAATTTCTATAAAACAACAAAGCGTTACATTATTTCACTTATTTCAAACATATAAGCAAAATGTGTTTCCTTACCAGCAACACCAATTTTTTTGAATGATAACATTCAACGTGATAATTAAGTAATAATGTTTTCACCTGAAATGCGGAAATTTTAAATTTCCATAAAACAACAAAGCGTTACATTATTCTACTTATTTCAAACATATAAGCAAAATGTGTTTCCTTACCAGCAACACCAATTTTTTTGAATGATAACATTCAACGTGATAATTAAGTAATAATGTTTTCACCTGAAATGCGGAAATTTTAAATTTCCATAAAACAACAAAGCGTTACATTATTCTACTTATTTCAAACATATAAGCAAAATGTGTTTCCTTACCAGCAACACCAATTTTTTTGAATTATAACATTCAACGTGATAATTAAGTAATAATGTTTTCACCTGAAATGCGGAAATTTTAAATTTCCATAAAACAACAAAGCGTTACATTATTCTACTTATTTCAAACATATAAGCAAAATGTGTTTCCTTACCAGCAACACCAAATTTTTTGAATGATAACATTCAACGCGATAATTAAGTAATAATGTTTTCACCTGAAATGCGGAAATTTGAAATTTCCATAAAACAACAAAGCGTTACAGTATTTTACTTATTTCAAACATATAAGCAAAATGTGTTTCCTTACCAGCAACACCAATTTTTTTGAATGATAACATTCAACGCGATAATTAAGTAATAATGTTTTCACCTGAAATGCGGAAATTTGAAATTTCTATAAAACAACAAAGCGTTACATTATTTTACTTATTTCAAACATATAAGCAAAATGTGTTTCCTTACCAGCAACACCAATTTTTTTGAATGATAGCATTCAACGCGATAATTAAATAATAATGTTTTCACCTGAAATGCGGAAATTTGAAATTTCTATAAAACAACAAAGCGTTACATTATTTTACACATTTCAAACATATAAGCAAAATGTGTTTCCTTACCAGCAACACCAATTTTTTTGAATGATAACATTCAACGCGATAATTAAGTAATAATGTTTTCACCTGAAATGCGGAAATTTGAAATTTCCATAAAACAACAAAGCGTTACATTATTCTACTTGTTTCAAACATATAAGCAAAATGTGTTTCCTTACCAGCAACACCAATTTTTTTGAATGATAACATTCAACGTGATAATTAAGTAATAATGTTTTCACCTGAAATGCGGAAATTTGAAATTTCTATAAAACAACAAAGTGTTACATTATTCTACTTATTTCAATCATATAAGCAAAATATGTTTCCTTACCAGCAACACTAATTTTTTTGAATGATAACATTCAACGCGATAATTAAGTAATAATGTTTTCACCTGAAATGCGGAAATTTGAAATTTCTATAAAACAACAAAGCCTTACATTATTTCACTTATTTCAAACATATAAGCAAAATGTGTTTCCTTACCAGCAACATCAATTTTTTTGAATGATAACATTCAACGCGATAATTAAGTAATAATGTTTTCACCTGAAATGCGGAAATTTGAAATTTCTATAAAACAACAAAGCGTTACATTATTCCACTTATTTCAAACATATAAGCAAAATGTGTTTCCTTACAAGCAACACCAATTTTTTTGAATGATAACATTCAACGCGATAATTAAGTAATAATGTTTTCACCTGAAATGCGGAAATTTGAAATTTCCATAAAACAACAAAGCGTTACATTATTTTACTTATTTCAAACATATAAGCAAAATGTGTTTCCTTACCAGCAACACCAATTTTTTTGAATGATAACATTCAACGCATTAATTAAGTAATAATGTTTTCACCTGAAATGCAGAAATTTGAAATTTCCATAAAACAACAAAGCGTTACATTATTCTACTTATTTCAAAAATATAAGCAAAATGTGTTTCCTTACCAGCAACACCAATTTTTTGAATGATAACATTCAACGCGATAATTAAGTAATAATGTTTTCACCTGAAATGCGGAAATTTGAAATTTCCATAAAACAACAAAGCGTTACATTATTCTACTTATTTCAAACATATAAGCAAAATGTGTTTCCTTACCAGCAACACCAATTTTTTTGAATGATAACATTCAACGCTACATTAAGTAATAATGTTTTCACCTGAAATGCGGAAATTTGAAATTTCCATAAAACAACAAAGCGTTACATTATTCTACTTATTTCAAACATATAAGTAAAATGTGTTTCCTTACCAGCAACACCAAATTTTTTGAATGATAACATTCAACGCGATAATTAAGTAATAATGTTTTCACCTGAAATGCGGAAATTTGAAATTTCCATAAAACAACAAAGCGTTACATTATTCTACTTATTTCAAACATATAAGCAAAATGTGTTTCCTTACCAGCAACACCAATTTTTTTGAATGATAACATTCAACGCTACATTAAGTAATAATGTTTTCACCTGAAATGCGGAAATTTGAAATTTCCATAAAACAACAAAGCGTTACATTATTCTACTTATTTCAAACATATAAGCAAAATGTGTTTCCTTACCAGCAACACCAATTTTTTTGAATGATAACATTCAACGTGATAATTAAGTAATAATGTTTTCACCTGAAATGCGGAAATTTGAAATTTCTATAAAACAACAAAGTGTTACATTATTCTACTTATTTCAATCATATAAGCAAAATATGTTTCCTTACCAGCAACACTAATTTTTTTGAATGATAACATTCAACGCGATAATTAAGTAATAATGTTTTCACCTGAAATGCGGAAATTTGAAATTTCTATAAAACAACAAAGCCTTACATTATTTCACTTATTTCAAACATATAAGCAAAATGTGTTTCCTTACCAGCAACATCAATTTTTTTGAATGATAACATTCAACGCGATAATTAAGTAATAATGTTTTCACCTGAAATGCGGAAATTTGAAATTTCTATAAAACAACAAAGCGTTACATTATTCCACTTATTTCAAACATATAAGCAAAATGTGTTTCCTTACAAGCAACACCAATTTTTTTGAATGATAACATTCAACGCGATAATTAAGTAATAATGTTTTCACCTGAAATGCGGAAATTTGAAATTTCCATAAAACAACAAAGCGTTACATTATTTTACTTATTTCAAACATATAAGCAAAATGTGTTTCCTTACCAGCAACACCAATTTTTTTGAATGATAACATTCAACGCATTAATTAAGTAATAATGTTTTCACCTGAAATGCAGAAATTTGAAATTTCCATAAAACAACAAAGCGTTACATTATTCTACTTATTTCAAAAATATAAGCAAAATGTGTTTCCTTACCAGCAACACCAATTTTTTGAATGATAACATTCAACGCGATAATTAAGTAATAATGTTTTCACCTGAAATGCGGAAATTTGAAATTTCCATAAAACAACAAAGCGTTACATTATTCTACTTATTTCAAACATATAAGCAAAATGTGTTTCCTTACCAGCAACACCAATTTTTTTGAATGATAACATTCAACGCTACATTAAGTAATAATGTTTTCACCTGAAATGCGGAAATTTGAAATTTCCATAAAACAACAAAGCGTTACATTATTCTACTTATTTCAAACATATAAGTAAAATGTGTTTCCTTACCAGCAACACCAAATTTTTTGAATGATAACATTCAACGCGATAATTAAGTAATAATGTTTTCACCTGAAATGCGGAAATTTGAAATTTCCATAAAACAACAAAGCGTTACATTATTCTACTTATTTCAAACATATAAGCAAAATGTGTTTCCTTACCAGCAACACCAATTTTTTTGAATGATAACATTCAACGCTACATTAAGTAATAATGTTTTCACCTGAAATGCGGAAATTTGAAATTTCCATAAAACAACAAAGCGTTACATTATTCTACTTATTTCAAACATATAAGCAAAATGTGTTTCCTTACCAGCAACACCAATTTTTTTGAATGATAACATTCAACGTGATAATTAAGTAATAATGTTTTCACCTGAAATGCGGAAATTTGAAGTTTCCATAAAACAACAAAGCGTTACATTATTCTACTTATTTCAAACATATAAGCAAAATGTGTTTCCTTACCAGCAACACCAAATTTTTTGAATGATAACATTCAACGCGATAATTAAGTAATAATGTTTTCACCTGAAATGCGGAAATTTGAAATTTCTATAAAACAACAAAGCCTTACATTATTTCATTTATTTCAAACATATAAGCAAAATGTGTTTCCTTACCAGCAACACCAATTTTTTTGAATGATAACATTCAACATGATAATTAAGTAATAATGTTTTAACCTGAAATGCGGAAATTTGAAATTTCTATAAAACAACAAAGCGTTACATTATTTCACTTATTTCAAACATATAAGCAAAATGTGTTTCCTTACCAGCAACACCAATTTTTTTGAATGATAACATTCAACGTGATAATTAAGTAATAATGTTTTCACCTGAAATGCGGAAATTTTAAATTTCCATAAAACAACAAAGCGTTACATTATTCTACTTATTTCAAACATATAAGCAAAATGTGTTTCCTTACCAGCAACACCAATTTTTTTGAATGATAACATTCAACGTGATAATTAAGTAATAATGTTTTCACCTGAAATGCGGAAATTTTAAATTTCCATAAAACAACAAAGCGTTACATTATTCTACTTATTTCAAACATATAAGCAAAATGTGTTTCCTTACCAGCAACACCAATTTTTTTGAATTATAACATTCAACGTGATAATTAAGTAATAATGTTTTCACCTGAAATGCGGAAATTTTAAATTTCCATCAAACAACAAAGCGTTACATTATTCTACTTATTTCAAACATATAAGCAAAATGTGTTTCCTTACCAGCAACACCAAATTTTTTGAATGATAACATTCAACGCGATAATAAAGTAATAATGTTTTCACCTGAAATGCGGAAATTTGAAATTTCCATAAAACAACAAAGCGTTTCAGTATTTTACTTATTTCAAACATATAAGCAAAATGTGTTTCCTTACCAGCAACACCAATTTTTTTGAATGATAACATTCAACGCGATAATTAAGTAATAATGTTTTCACCTGAAATGCGGAAATTTGAAATTTCTATAAAACAACAAAGCGTTACATTATTTTACTTATTTCAAACATATAAGCAAAATGTGTTTCCTTACCAGCAACACCAATTTTTTTGAATGATAGCATTCAACGCGATAATTAAATAATAATGTTTTCACCTGAAATGCGGAAATTTGAAATTTCCATAAAACAACAAAGCGTTACATTATTTTACACATTTCAAACATATAAGCAAAATGTGTTTCCTTACCAGCAACACCAATTTTTTTGAATGATAACATTCAACGCGATAATTAAGTAATAATGTTTTCACCTGAAATGCGGAAATTTGAAATTTCCATAAAACAACAAAGCGTTACATTATTCTACTTATTTCAAACATATAAGCAAAATGTGTTTCCTTACAAGCAACACCAATTTTTTTGAATGATAACATTCAACGCGATAATTAAGTAATAATGTTTTCACCTGAAATGCGGAAATTTGAAATTTCTATAAAACAACAAAGCGTTACATTATTCTACTTATTTCAAACATATAAGCAAAATGTGTTTCCTTACCAGCAACACCAATTTTTTTGAATGATAACATTCAACGCGATAATTAAGTAATAATGTTTTCACCTGAAATGCGGAAATTTGAAATTTCTATAAAACAACAAAGCCTTACATTATTTCACTTATTTCAAACATATAAGCAAAATGTGTTTCCTTACCAGCAACACCAATTTTTTTGAATGATAACATTCAACGTGATAATTAAGTAATAATGTTTTCACCTGAAATGCGGAAATTTGAAATTTCTATAAAACAACAAAGTGTTACATTATTCTACTTATTTCAATCATATAAGCAAAATATGTTTCCTTACCAGCAACACTAATTTTTTTGAATGATAACATTCAACGCGATAATTAAGTAATAATGTTTTCACCTGAAATGCGGAAATTTGAAATTTCTATAAAACAACAAAGCCTTACATTATTTCACTTATTTCAAACATATAAGCAAAATGTGTTTCCTTACCAGCAACATCAATTTTTTTGAATGATAACATTCAACGCGATAATTAAGTAATAATGTTTTCACCTGAAATGCGGAAATTTGAAATTTCTATAAAACAACAAAGCGTTACATTATTCCACTTATTTCAAACATATAAGCAAAATGTGTTTCCTTACAAGCAACACCAATTTTTTTGAATGATAACATTCAACGCGATAATTAAGTAATAATGTTTTCACCTGAAATGCGGAAATTTGAAATTTCCATAAAACAACAAAGCGTTACATTATTTTACTTATTTCAAACATATAAGCAAAATGTGTTTCCTTACCAGCAACACCAATTTTTTTGAATGATAACATTCAACGCATTAATTAAGTAATAATGTTTTCACCTGAAATGCAGAAATTTGAAATTTCCATAAAACAACAAAGCGTTACATTATTCTACTTATTTCAAAAATATAAGCAAAATGTGTTTCCTTACCAGCAACACCAATTTTTTGAATGATAACATTCAACGCGATAATTAAGTAATAATGTTTTCACCTGAAATGCGGAAATTTGAAATTTCCATAAAACAACAAAGCGTTACATTATTCTACTTATTTCAAACATATAAGCAAAATGTGTTTCCTTACCAGCAACACCAATTTTTTTGAATGATAACATTCAACGCTACATTAAGTAATAATGTTTTCACCTGAAATGCGGAAATTTGAAATTTCCATAAAACAACAAAGCGTTACATTATTCTACTTATTTCAAACATATAAGTAAAATGTGTTTCCTTACCAGCAACACCAAATTTTTTGAATGATAACATTCAACGCGATAATTAAGTAATAATGTTTTCACCTGAAATGCGGAAATTTGAAATTTCCATAAAACAACAAAGCGTTACATTATTCTACTTATTTCAAACATATAAGCAAAATGTGTTTCCTTACCAGCAACACCAATTTTTTTGAATGATAACATTCAACGCTACATTAAGTAATAATGTTTTCACCTGAAATGCGGAAATTTGAAATTTCCATAAAACAACAAAGCGTTACATTATTCTACTTATTTCAAACATATAAGCAAAATGTGTTTCCTTACCAGCAACACCAATTTTTTTGAATGATAACATTCAACGTGATAATTAAGTAATAATGTTTTCACCTGAAATGCGGAAATTTGAAGTTTCCATAAAACAACAAAGCGTTACATTATTCTACTTATTTCAAACATATAAGCAAAATGTGTTTCCTTACCAGCAACACCAAATTTTTTGAATGATAACATTCAACGCGATAATTAAGTAATAATGTTTTCACCTGAAATGCGGAAATTTGAAATTTCTATAAAACAACAAAGCCTTACATTATTTCATTTATTTCAAACATATAAGCAAAATGTGTTTCCTTACCAGCAACACCAATTTTTTTGAATGATAACATTCAACATGATAATTAAGTAATAATGTTTTAACCTGAAATGCGGAAATTTGAAATTTCTATAAAACAACAAAGCGTTACATTATTTCACTTATTTCAAACATATAAGCAAAATGTGTTTCCTTACCAGCAACACCAATTTTTTTGAATGATAACATTCAACGTGATAATTAAGTAATAATGTTTTCACCTGAAATGCGGAAATTTTAAATTTCCATAAAACAACAAAGCGTTACATTATTCTACTTATTTCAAACATATAAGCAAAATGTGTTTCCTTACCAGCAACACCAATTTTTTTGAATGATAACATTCAACGTGATAATTAAGTAATAATGTTTTCACCTGAAATGCGGAAATTTTAAATTTCCATAAAACAACAAAGCGTTACATTATTCTACTTATTTCAAACATATAAGCAAAATGTGTTTCCTTACCAGCAACACCAATTTTTTTGAATTATAACATTCAACGTGATAATTAAGTAATAATGTTTTCACCTGAAATGCGGAAATTTTAAATTTCCATCAAACAACAAAGCGTTACATTATTCTACTTATTTCAAACATATAAGCAAAATGTGTTTCCTTACCAGCAACACCAAATTTTTTGAATGATAACATTCAACGCGATAATAAAGTAATGTTTTCACCTGAAATGCGGAAATTTGAAATTTCCATAAAACAACAAAGCGTTTCAGTATTTTACTTATTTCAAACATATAAGCAAAATGTGTTTCCTTACCAGCAACACCAATTTTTTTGAATGATAACATTCAACGCGATAATTAAGTAATAATGTTTTCACCTGAAATGCGGAAATTTGAAATTTCTATAAAACAACAAAGCGTTACATTATTTTACTTATTTCAAACATATAAGCAAAATGTGTTTCCTTACCAGCAACACCAATTTTTTTGAATGATAGCATTCAACGCGATAATTAAATAATAATGTTTTCACCTGAAATGCGGAAATTTGAAATTTCCATAAAACAACAAAGCGTTACATTATTTTACACATTTCAAACATATAAGCAAAATGTGTTTCCTTACCAGCAACACCAATTTTTTTGAATGATAACATTCAACGCGATAATTAAGTAATAATGTTTTCACCTGAAATGCGGAAATTTGAAATTTCCATAAAACAACAAAGCGTTACATTATTCTACTTATTTCAAACATATAAGCAAAATGTGTTTCCTTACAAGCAACACCAATTTTTTTGAATGATAACATTCAACGCGATAATTAAGTAATAATGTTTTCACCTGAAATGCGGAAATTTGAAATTTCTATAAAACAACAAAGCGTTACATTATTCTACTTATTTCAAACATATAAGCAAAATGTGTTTCCTTACCAGCAACACCAATTTTTTTGAATGATAACATTCAACGCGATAATTAAGTAATAATGTTTTCACCTGAAATGCGGAAATTTGAAATTTCTATAAAACAACAAAGCCTTACATTATTTCACTTATTTCAAACATATAAGCAAAATGTGTTTCCTTACCAGCAACATCAATTTTTTTGAATGATAACATTCAACGCGATAATTAAGTAATAATGTTTTCACCTGAAATGCGGAAATTTGAAATTTCTATAAAACAACAAAGCGTTACATTATTCCACTTATTTCAAACATATAAGCAAAATGTGTTTCCTTACAAGCAACACCAATTTTTTTGAATGATAACATTCAACGCGATAATTAAGTAATAATGTTTTCACCTGAAATGCGGAAATTTGAAATTTCCATAAAACAACAAAGCGTTACATTATTTTACTTATTTCAAACATATAAGCAAAATGTGTTTCCTTACCAGCAACACCAATTTTTTTGAATGATAACATTCAACGCATTAATTAAGTAATAATGTTTTCACCTGAAATGCAGAAATTTGAAATTTCCATAAAACAACAAAGCGTTACATTATTCTACTTATTTCAAAAATATAAGCAAAATGTGTTTCCTTACCAGCAACACCAATTTTTTGAATGATAACATTCAACGCGATAATTAAGTAATAATGTTTTCACCTGAAATGCGGAAATTTGAAATTTCCATAAAACAACAAAGCGTTACATTATTCTACTTATTTCAAACATATAAGCAAAATGTGTTTCCTTACCAGCAACACCAATTTTTTTGAATGATAACATTCAACGCTACATTAAGTAATAATGTTTTCACCTGAAATGCGGAAATTTGAAATTTCCATAAAACAACAAAGCGTTACATTATTCTACTTATTTCAAACATATAAGTAAAATGTGTTTCCTTACCAGCAACACCAAATTTTTTGAATGATAACATTCAACGCGATAATTAAGTAATAATGTTTTCACCTGAAATGCGGAAATTTGAAATTTCCATAAAACAACAAAGCGTTACATTATTCTACTTATTTCAAACATATAAGCAAAATGTGTTTCCTTACCAGCAACACCAATTTTTTTGAATGATAACATTCAACGCTACATTAAGTAATAATGTTTTCACCTGAAATGCGGAAATTTGAAATTTCCATAAAACAACAAAGCGTTACATTATTCTACTTATTTCAAACATATAAGCAAAATGTGTTTCCTTACCAGCAACACCAATTTTTTTGAATGATAACATTCAACGTGATAATTAAGTAATAATGTTTTCACCTGAAATGCGGAAATTTGAAGTTTCCATAAAACAACAAAGCGTTACATTATTCTACTTATTTCAAACATATAAGCAAAATGTGTTTCCTTACCAGCAACACCAAATTTTTTGAATGATAACATTCAACGCGATAATTAAGTAATAATGTTTTCACCTGAAATGCGGAAATTTGAAATTTCTATAAAACAACAAAGCCTTACCTTATTTCATTTATTTCAAACATATAAGCAAAATGTGTTTCCTTACCAGCAACACCAATTTTTTTGAATGATAACATTCAACATGATAATTAAGTAATAATGTTTTAACCTGAAATGCGGAAATTTGAAATTTCTATAAAACAACAAAGCGTTACATTATTTCACTTATTTCAAACATATAAGCAAAATGTGTTTCCTTACCAGCAACACCAATTTTTTTGAATGATAACATTCAACGTGATAATTAAGTAATAATGTTTTCACCTGAAATGCGGAAATTTTAAATTTCCATAAAACAACAAAGCGTTACATTATTCTACTTATTTCAAACATATAAGCAAAATGTGTTTCCTTACCAGCAACACCAATTTTTTTGAATGATAACATTCAACGTGATAATTAAGTAATAATGTTTTCACCTGAAATGCGGAAATTTTAAATTTCCATAAAACAACAAAGCGTTACATTATTCTACTTATTTCAAACATATAAGCAAAATGTGTTTCCTTACCAGCAACACCAATTTTTTTGAATTATAACATTCAACGTGATAATTAAGTAATAATGTTTTCACCTGAAATGCGGAAATTTTAAATTTCCATAAAACAACAAAGCGTTACATTATTCTACTTATTTCAAACATATAAGCAAAATGTGTTTCCTTACCAGCAACACCAAATTTTTTGAATGATAACATTCAACGCGATAATTAAGTAATAATGTTTTCACCTGAAATGCGGAAATTTGAAATTTCCATAAAACAACAAAGCGTTACAGTATTTTACTTATTTCAAACATATAAGCAAAATGTGTTTCCTTACCAGCAACACCAATTTTTTTGAATGATAACATTCAACGCGATAATTAAGTAATAATGTTTTCACCTGAAATGCGGAAATTTGAAATTTCTATAAAACAACAAAGCGTTACATTATTTTACTTATTTCAAACATATAAGCAAAATGTGTTTCCTTACCAGCAACACCAATTTTTTTGAATGATAGCATTCAACGCGATAATTAAATAATAATGTTTTCACCTGAAATGCGGAAATTTGAAATTTCTATAAAACAACAAAGCGTTACATTATTTTACACATTTCAAACATATAAGCAAAATGTGTTTCCTTACCAGCAACACCAATTTTTTTGAATGATAACATTCAACGCGATAATTAAGTAATAATGTTTTCACCTGAAATGCGGAAATTTGAAATTTCCATAAAACAACAAAGCGTTACATTATTCTACTTATTTCGAACATATAAGCAAAATGTGTTTCCTTACAAGCAACACCAATTTTTTTGAATGAGAACATTCAACGCGATTATTAAGTAATAATGTTTTCACCTGAAATGCGGAAATTTGAAATTTCTATAAAACAACAAAGCGTTACATTATTCTACTTATTTCAAACATATAAGCAAAATGTGTTTCCTTACCAGCAACACCAATTTTTTTGAATGATAACATTCAACGCGATAATTAAGTAATAATGTTTTCACCTGAAATGCGGAAATTTGAAATTTTCATAAAACAACAAAGCATTACATTATTCTACTTATTTCAAACATATAAGCAAAATGTGTTTCCTTACCAGCAACACCAATTTTTTTGAATGATAACATTCAACGCGATAATTAAGTAATAATGTTTTCACCTGAAATGCGGAAATTTGAAATTTTCATAAAACAACAAAGCGTTACATTATTCTACTTATTTCAAACATATAAGCAAAATGTGTTTCCTTACCAGCCACACCAATTTTTTTGAATGATAACATTCAACGCGATAATTAAGTAATAATGTTTTCACCTGAAATGTGGAAATTTGAAATTTCAATAAAACAACAACAAAGCGTTAAATCTTTTTTGCGTATTTCAAACATATAAGCAAAATATGTTTCCTTACCAGCAACACTAATTTTTTTGAATGATAACATTCAACGCGATAATTAAGTAATAATGTTTTCACCTGAAATGCGGAAATTTGAAATTTCCATAAAACAACAACAAAGCGTTACATTATTCTACTTATTTCAAACATATAAGCAAAATGTGTTTCCTTACCAGCAACACCAATTTTTTTGAATGATAACATTCAACGCGATAATTAAGTAATAATGTTTTCACCTGAAATGCGGAAATTTGTAAGTTTCAATAAAACAACAAAGCGTTACATTATTCTACTTATTTCAAACATATAAGCAAAATGTGTTTCCTCACCAGCAACACCAAATTTTTTGAATGATAACATTCAACGCGATAATTAAGTAATAATGTTTTCACCTGAAATGCGGAAATTTGAAATTTCTTTAAAACAACAAAGCCTTACATTATTTCATTTATTTCAAACATATAAGCAAAATGTGTTTCCTTACCAGCAACACCAATTTTTTTGAATGATAACATTCAACATGATAATTAAGTAATAATGTTTTCACCTGAAATGCGGAAATTTGAAATTTCTATAAAACAACAAAGCGTTACATTATTTCACTTATTTCAAACATATAAGCAAAATGTGTTTCCTTACCAGCAACACCAATTTTTTTGAATGATAACATTCAACGTGATAATTAAGTAATAATGTTTTCACCTGAAATGCGGAAATTGGAAATTTCCATGAACAACAACAAAGCGTTACATTATTCTACTTATTTCAAACATATAAGCAAAATGTGTTTCCTTACCAGCAACACCAATTTTTTTGAATGATAACATTCAACGTGATAATTAAGTAATAATGTTTTCACCTGAAATGCGGAAATTTGAAGTTTCCATAAAACAACAAAGCGTTACATTATTCTACTTATTTCAAACATATAAGCAAAATGTGTTTCCTCACCAGCAACACCAAATTTTTTGAATGATAACATTCAACGCGATAATTAAGTAATAATGTTTTCACCTGAAATGCGGAAATTTGAAATTTCTTTAAAACAACAAAGCCTTACATTATTTCATTTATTTCAAACATATAAGCAAAATGTGTTTCCTTACCAGCAACACCAATTTTTTTGAATGATAACATTAAACATGATAATTAAGTAATAATGTTTTCACCTGAAATGCGGAAATTTGAAATTTCTATAAAACAACAAAGCGTTACATTATTTCACTTATTTCAAACATATAAGCAAAATGTGTTTCCTTACCAGCAACACCAATTTTTTTGAATGATAACATTCAACGTGATAATTAAGTAATAATGTTTTCACCTGAAATGCGGAAATTGGAAATTTCCATGAACAACAACAAAGCGTTACATTATTCTACTTATTTCAAACATATAAGCAAAATGTGTTTCCTTACCAGCAACAACAATTTTTTTGAATGATAACATTCAACGTGATAATTAAGTAATAATGTTTTCACCTGAAATGCGGAAATTTGAAATTTCCATAAAACAACAAAGCGTTACATTATTCTACTTATTTCAAACATATAAGCAAAATGTGTTTCCTTACCAGCAACACTAATTTTTTTGAATGATAACATACAACGTGATAATTAAGTAATAATGTTTTCACCTTAAATGCGGAAATTTGAAATTTCCATAAAACAACAAAGCGTTACATTATTCTACTTATTTCAAACATATAAGCAAAATGTGTTTCCTTACCAGCAACACCAATTTTTTTGAATGATAACATTCAACGCGATAATTAAGTAATAATGTTTTCACCTGAAATGCGGAAATTTGAAATTTCCATAAAACAACAAAGCGTTACAGTATTTTACTTATTTAAAACATATAAGCAAAATGTGTTTCCTTACCAGCAACACCAACTTTTTTGAATGATAACATTCAACGCGATAATTAAGTAATAATGTTTTCACCTGAAATGCGGAAATTTAAAATTTCCATAAAACAACAAAGCGTTACAGTATTTTACTTATTTCAAACATATAAGCAAAATGTGTTTCCTTACCAGCAACACCAACTTTTTTGAATGATAACATTAAACGCGATAATTAAGTAATAATGTTTTCACCTGAAATGCGGAAATTTGAAATTTCCATAAAACAACAAAGCGTTACAGTATTTTACTTATTTAAAACATATAAGCAAAATGTGTTTCCTTACCAGCAACACCAACTTTTTTGAATGATAACATTCAACGCGATAATTAAGTAATAATGTTTTCACCTGAAATGCGGAAATTTGAAATTTCCATAAAACAACAAAGCGTTACATTATTCTACTTATTTCAAACATATAAGCAAAATGTGTTTCCTTACCAGCAACACCAATTATTTTGAATGATAACATTCAACGCGATAATTAAGTAATAATGTTTTCACCTGAAATGCGGAAATTTGAAATTTCCATAAAACAACAAAGCGTTACATTATTCTACTTATTTCAAACATATAAGCAAAATGTGTTTCCTTACCAGCAACACCAATTTTTTTGAATGATAACATTCAACGCGATAATTAAGTAATAATGTTTTCACCTGAAATGCGGAAATTTGAAATTTCCATAAAACAACAACAAACCGTTACATTATTCTACTTATTTCAAACATATAAGCAAAATGTGTTTCCTTACCAGCAACACCAATTTTTTTGAATGATAACATTCAACGCGATAATTAAGTAATAATGTTTTCACCTGAAATGCGGAAATTTGAAATTTCCATAAAACAACAACAAACCGTTACATTATTCTACTTATTTCAAACATATAAGCAAAATGTGTTTCCTTACCAGCAACACCAATTTTTTTGAATGATAACATTCAACGCGATAATTAAGTAATAATGTTTTCACCTGAAATGCAGAAATTTGAAATTTCCATAAAACAACAAAGCGTTACATTATTTTACTTATTTCAAACATATGAGCAAAATGTGTTTCCTTACCAGCAACACCAATTTTTTTGAATGATAACATTCAACGCGATAATTAAGTAATAATGTTTTCACCTGAAATGCGGAAATTTGAAATTTCCATAAAACAACAAAGCGTTACATTATTCTACTTATTTCAAACATATAAGCAAAATGTGTTTCCTTACAAGCAACACCAATTTTTTTGAATGATAACATTCAACGCGATAATTAAGTAATAATGTTTTCACCTGAAATGCGGAAATTTGAAATTTCTATAAAACAACAAAGCGTTACATTATTCTACTTATTTCAAACATATAAGCAAAATGTGTTTCCTTACCAGCAACACCAATTTTTTTGAATGATAACATTCAACGCGATAATTAAGTAATAATGTTTTCACCTGAAATGCGGAAATTTGAAATTTTCATAAAACAACAAAGCGTTACATTATTCTACTTATTTCAAACATATAAGCAAAATGTGTTTCCTTACCAGCAACACCAATTTTTTTGAATGATAACATTCAACGCGATAATTAAGTAATAATGTTTTCACCTGAAATGCGGAAATTTGAAATTTTCATAAAACAACAAAGCGTTACATTATTCTACTTATTTCAAACATATAAGCAAAATGTGTTTCCTTACCAGCCACACCAATTTTTTTGAATGATAACATTCAACGCGATAATTAAGTAATAATGTTTTCACCTGAAATGCGGAAATTTGAAATTTCCATAAAACAACAACAAAGCGTTAAAATCTTTTTTGCGTATTTCAAACATATAAGCAAAATGTGTTTCCTTACCAGCAACACTAATTTTTTTGAATGATAACATTCAACGCGATAATTAAGTAATAATGTTTTCACCTGAAATGCGGAAATTTGAAATTTCTTTAAAACAACAAAGCCTTACATTATTTCATTTATTTCAAACATATAAGCAAAATGTGTTTCCTTACCAGCAACACCAATTTTTTTGAATGATAACATTCAACGTGATAATTAAGTAATAATGTTTTCACCTGAAATGCGGAAATTTGAAATTTCTATAAAACAACAAAGCGTTACATTATTTCACTTTTTTCAAACATATAAGCAAAATGTGTTTCCTTACCAGCAACACCAATTTTTTTGAATGATAACATTCAACGTGATAATTAAGTAATAATGTTTTCACCTGAAATGCGGAAATTGGAAATTTCCATGAACAACAACAAAGCGTTACATTATTCTACTTATTTCAAACATATAAGCAAAATGTGTTTCCTTACCAGCAACACCAATTTTTTTTAATGATAACATTCAACGTGATAATTAAGTAATAATGTTTTCACCTGAAATGCGGAAATTTGAAGTTTCCATAAAACAACAAAGCGTTACATTATTCTACTTATTTCAAACATATAAGCAAAATGTGTTTCCTCACCAGCAACACCAAATTTTTTGAATGATAACATTCAACGCGATAATTAAGTAATAATGTTTTCACCTGAAATGCGGAAATTTGAAATTTCTTTAAAACAACAAAGCCTTACATTATTTCATTTATTTCAAACATATAAGCAAAATGTGTTTCCTTACCAGCAACACCAATTTTTTTGAATGATAACATTAAACATGATAATTAAGTAATAATGTTTTCACCTGAAATGCGGAAATTTGAAATTTCTATAAAACAACAAAGCGTTACATTATTTCACTTATTTCAAACATATAAGCAAAATGTGTTTCCTTACCAGCAACACCAATTTTTTTGAATGATAACATTCAACGTGATAATTAAGTAATAATGTTTTCACCTGAAATGCGGAAATTGGAAATTTCCATGAACAACAACAAAGCGTTACATTATTCTACTTATTTCAAACATATAAGCAAAATGTGTTTCCTTACCAGCAACAACAATTTTTTTGAATGATAACATTCAACGTGATAATTAAGTAATAATGTTTTCACCTGAAATGCGGAAATTTGAAATTTCCATAAAACAACAAAGCGTTACATTATTCTACTTATTTCAAACATATAAGCAAAATGTGTTTCCTTACCAGCAACACTAATTTTTTTGAATGATAACATACAACGTGATAATTAAGTAATAATGTTTTCACCTTAAATGCGGAAATTTGAAATTTCCATAAAACAACAAAGCGTTACATTATTCTACTTATTTCAAACATATAAGCAAAATGTGTTTCCTTACCAGCAACACCAAATTTTTTGAATGATAACATTCAACGCGATAATTAAGTAATAATGTTTTCACCTGAAATGCGGAAATTTGAAATTTCCATAAAACAACAAAGCGTTACATTATTCTACTTATTTCAAACATATAAGCAAAATGTGTTTCCTTACCAGCAACACCAATTTTTTTGAATGATAACATTCAACGCGATAATTAAGTAATAATGTTTTCACCTGAAATGCGGAAATTTGAAATTTCCATAAAACAACAAAGCGTTACAGTATTTTACTTATTTAAAACATATAAGCAAAATGTGTTTCCTTACCAGCAACACCAACTTTTTTGAATGATAACATTCAACGCGATAATTAAGTAATAATGTTTTCACCTGAAATGCGGAAATTTAAAATTTCCATAAAACAACAAAGCGTTACAGTATTTTACTTATTTCAAACATATAAGCAAAATGTGTTTCCTTACCAGCAACACCAACTTTTTTGAATGATAACATTCAACGCGATAATTAAGTAATAATGTTTTCACCTGAAATGCGGAAATTTGAAATTTCCATAAAACAACAAAGCGTTACAGTATTTTACTTATTTAAAACATATAAGCAAAATGTGTTTCCTTACCAGCAACACCAACTTTTTTGAATGATAACATTCAACGCGATAATTAAGTAATAATGTTTTCACCTGAAATGCGGAAATTTGAAATTTCCATAAAACAACAAAGCGTTACATTATTCTACTTATTTCAAACATATAAGCAAAATGTGTTTCCTTACCAGCAACACCAATTATTTTGAATGATAACATTCAACGCGATAATTAAGTAATAATGTTTTCACCTGAAATGCGGAAATTTGAAATTTCCATAAAACAACAAAGCGTTACATTATTCTACTTATTTCAAACATATAAGCAAAATGTGTTTCCTTACCAGCAACACCAATTTTTTTGAATGATAACATTCAACGCGATAATTAAGTAATAATGTTTTCACCTGAAATGCGGAAATTTGAAATTTCCATAAAACAACAACAAACCGTTACATTATTCTACTTATTTCAAACATATAAGCAAAATGTGTTTCCTTACCAGCAACACCAATTTTTTTGAATGATAACATTCAACGCGATAATTAAGTAATAATGTTTTCACCTGAAATGCGGAAATTTGAAATTTCCATAAAACAACAACAAACCGTTACATTATTCTACTTATTTCAAACATATAAGCAAAATGTGTTTCCTTACCAGCAACACCAATTTTTTTGAATGATAACATTCAACGCGATAATTAAGTAATAATGTTTTCACCTGAAATGCAGAAATTTGAAATTTCCATAAAACAACAAAGCGTTACATTATTTTACTTATTTCAAACATATGAGCAAAATGTGTTTCCTTACCAGCAACACCAATTTTTTTGAATGATAACATTCAACGCGATAATTAAGTAATAATGTTTTCACCTGAAATGCGGAAATTTGAAATTTCCATAAAACAACAAAGCGTTACATTATTCTACTTATTTCAAACATATAAGCAAAATGTGTTTCCTTACAAGCAACACCAATTTTTTTGAATGATAACATTCAACGCGATAATTAAGTAATAATGTTTTCACCTGAAATGCGGAAATTTGAAATTTCTATAAAACAACAAAGCGTTACATTATTCTACTTATTTCAAACATATAAGCAAAATGTGTTTCCTTACCAGCAACACCAATTTTTTTGAATGATAACATTCAACGCGATAATTAAGTAATAATGTTTTCACCTGAAATGCGGAAATTTGAAATTTTCATAAAACAACAAAGCGTTACATTATTCTACTTATTTCAAACATATAAGCAAAATGTGTTTCCTTACCAGCAACACCAATTTTTTTGAATGATAACATTCAACGCGATAATTAAGTAATAATGTTTTCACCTGAAATGCGGAAATTTGAAATTTTCATAAAACAACAAAGCGTTACATTATTCTACTTATTTCAAACATATAAGCAAAATGTGTTTCCTTACCAGCCACACCAATTTTTTTGAATGATAACATTCAACGCGATAATTAAGTAATAATGTTTTCACCTGAAATGCGGAAATTTGAAATTTCCATAAAACAACAACAAAGCGTTAAAATCTTTTTTGCGTATTTCAAACATATAAGCAAAATGTGTTTCCTTACCAGCAACACTAATTTTTTTGAATGATAACATTCAACGCGATAATTTAGTAATAATGTTTTCACCTGAAATGCGGAAATTTGAAATTTCCATAAAACAACAACAAAGCGTTACATTATTCTACTTATTTCAAACATATAAGCAAAATGTGTTTCCTTACCAGCAACACCAATTTTTTTGAATGATAACATTCAACGTGATAATTAAGTAATAATGTTTTCACCTGAAATGCGGAAATTTGAAGTTTCCATAAAACAACAAAGCGTTACATTATTCTACTTATTTCAAACATATAAGCAAAATGTGTTTCCTCACCAGCAACACCAAATTTTTTTAATGATAACATTCAACGCGATAATTAAGTAATAATGTTTTCACCTGAAATGCGGAAATTTGAAATTTCTTTAAAACAACAAAGCCTTACATTATTTCATTTATTTCAAACATATAAGCAAAATGTGTTTCCTTACCAGCAACACCAATTTTTTTGAATGATAACATTCAACATGATAATTAAGTAATAATGTTTTCACCTGAAATGCGGAAATTTGAAATTTCTATAAAACAACAAAGCGTTACATTATTTCACTTATTTCAAACATATAAGCAAAATGTGTTTCCTTACCAGCAACACCAATTTTTTTGAATGATAACATTCAACGTGATAATTAAGTAATAATGTTTTCACCTGAAATGCGGAAATTGGAAATTTCCATGAACAACAACAAAGCGTTACATTATTCTACTTATTTCAAACATATAAGCAAAATGTGTTTCCTTACCAGCAACACCAATTTTTTTGAATGATAACATTCAACGTGATAATTAAGTAATAATGTTTTCACCTGAAATGCGGAAATTTGAAGTTTCCATAAAACAACAAAGCGTTACATTATTCTACTTATTTCAAACATATAAGCAAAATGTGTTTCCTCACCAGCAACACCAAATTTTTTGAATGATAACATTCAACGCGATAATTAAGTAATAATGTTTTCACCTGAAATGCGGAAATTTGAAATTTCCATAAAACAACAACAAACCGTTACATTATTCTACTTATTTCCAACATATAAGCAAAATATGTTTCCTTACCAGCAACACCAATTTTTTTGAATGATAACATTCAACGCGATAATTAAGTAATAATGTTTTCACCTGAAATGCGGAAATTTGAAATTTCCATAAAACAACAACAAACCGTTACATTATTCTACTTATTTCAAACATATAAGCAAAATGTGTTTCCTTACCAGCAACACCAATTTTTTTGAATGATAACATTCAACGCGATAATTAAGTAATAATGTTTTCACCTGAAATGCGGAAATTTGAAATTTCCATAAAACAACAAAGCGTTACAGTATTTTACTTATTTCAAACATATAAGCAAAATGTGTTTCCTTACCAGCAACACCAATTTTTTTGAATGATAACATTCAACGTGATAATTAAGTAATAATGTTTTCACCTGAAATGCGGAAATTTGAAATTTCCATAAAACAACTAAGCGTTACATTATTCTACTTATTTCAAACATATAAGCAAAATATGTTTCCTTACCAGCAACACCAATTTTTTTGAATGATAACATTCAACGCGATAATTAAGTAATAATGTTTTCACCTGAAATGCGGAAATTTGAAATTTCCATAAAACAACAAAGCGTTACATTATTCTACTTATTTCAAACATATAAGCAAAATGTGTTTACTTACCAGCAACACCAATTTTTTTGAATGATAACATTCAACGCGATAATTAAGTAATAATGTTTTCACCTGAAATGCGGAAATTTGAAATTTCCATAAAACAACAAAGCGTTACATTATTCTACTTATTTCAAACATATAAGCAAAATGTGTTTCCTTACCAGCAACACCAATTTTTTTGAATGATAACATTCAACGCGATAATTAAGTAATAATGTTTTCACCTGAAATGCGGAAATTTGAAATTTCCATAAAACAACAACAAAGCGTTACATTATTTTACATATTTCAAACATGTAATCAAAATGTGTTTCCTTACCAGCAACACCAATTTTTTTGAATGATAACATTCAACGCGATAATTAAGTAATAATGTTTTCACCTGAAATGCGGAAATTTGAAATTTCCATAAAACAACAACAAACCGTTACATTATTCTACTTATTTCAAACATATAAGCAAAATGTGTTTCCTTACCAGCAACACCAATTTTTTTGAATGATAACATTCAACGCGATAATTAAGTAATAATGTTTTCACCTGAAATGCGGAAATTTGAAATTTCCATAAAACAACAAACCGTTACATTATTTTACTTATTTCAAACATATAAGCAAAATGTGTTTCCTTACCAGCAACACCAATTTTTTTGAATGATAACATTCAACGCGATAATTAAGTAATAATGTTTTCACCTGAAATGCGGAAATTTGAAATTTCCATAACACAACAAAGCGTTACATTATTTTACTTATTTCAAACATATAAGCAAAATGTGTTTCCTTACCAGCAACACCAATTTTTTTGAATGATAACATTCAACGCGATAATTAAGTAATAATGTTTTCACCTGAAATGCGGAAATTTGAAATTTCCATAAAACAACAAAGCGTTACATTATTCTACTTATTTCAAACATATAAGCAAAATGTGTTTCCTTACCAGCAACACCAATTTTTTTGAATGATAACATTCAACGCGATAATTAAGTAATAATGTTTTCACCTGAAATGCAGAAATTTGAAATTTCCATAAAACAACAAAGCGTTACATTATTCTACTTATTTCAAACATATAAGGAAAATGTGTTTCCTTACCAGCAACACCAATTTTTTGAATTATAACATTCAACGTGATAATTAAGTAATAATGTTTTCACCTGAAATGCGGAAATTTGAAATTTCCATAAAACAACTAAGCGTTACATTATTCTACTTATTTCAAACATATAAGGAAAATGTGTTTCCTTACCAGCAACACCAATTTTTTGAATTATAACATTCAACGTGATAATTAAGTAATAATGTTTTCACCTGAAATGCGGAAATTTGAAATTTCCATAAAACAACTAAGCGTTACATTATTCTACTTATTTCAAACATATAAGCAAAATATGTTTCCTTACCAGCAACACCAATTTTTTTGAATGATAACATTCAACGCGATAATTAAGTAATAATGTTTTCACCTGAAATGCGGAAATTTGAAATTTCTATAAAACAACAAAGCGTTACATTATTCTACTTATTTCAAACATATAAGCAAAATGTGTTTCCTTACCAGCAACACCAATTTTTTTGAATGATAACATTCAACGCGATAATTAAGTAATAATGTTTTCACCTGAAATGCGGAAATTTGAAATTTCCATAAAACAACAAACCGTTACATTATTCTACTTATTTCAAACATATAAGCAAAATGTGTTTCCTTACCAGCAACACCAATTTTTTAGAATGATAACATTCAACGTGATAATTAAGTAATAATGTTTTCACCTGAAATGCGGAAATTTGAAATTTCTATAAAACAACAAAGCGTTACATTATTCTACTTATTTCAAACATATAAGCAAAATGTGTTTCCTTACCAGCAACACCAATTTTTTTGAATGATAACATTCAACGCGATAATTAAGTAATAATGTTTTCACCTGAAATGCGGAAACATATTAATATATACTTTTTGTTTTATTTTACTTCAGTCGAAGTTCTCAGAAATCAAGGGGCCCACAACCTGGGGCTAACACTTGAAGTCTATATGAGATACATAGATATTCGAATGTTCCGTTTAAAGTTCTTTATCTCTCAAGCACTGAGTTAGTAAAGAAGTTGTGAACATAATTTTCATCTCCCCAATTAACCATTTTTATACGTTGTAGTATATCTTTTATGTTGGTCTCATGGTCTTACTGGATTCCAGGACAAGAATTTATCTAGTCTGGTGGAGTATCCAGTTTCGTGCTATTACTTGAGGTAATATCACTTGGAGAAGGTGCACCGTTCCTCGGAAAAGCTGTGGGGGTAGCCGTAGTGAGGAGATCTTATTTGGGCTGTGAATACTATGTGATTTTGGATATTTGGTCAGGGTTTACTTCTATGGAAAAAGTATCCTCATGCCAGATTGTTCTAACAAACCCCTGTACAGAGAGACCTTAGACACTCGAGGATAGTGTCTAGTAGGCATTCAAGTTCTCTCCGAATGTGTTATAGAATTAGGGACAACGCAATGGAGTTTTATTCCATATTCAAAACAACTTTATTTGTTATCTTTGTTAGCAGCGTTAGCACAAGAGAGAAATGGGTTAGTAGTTGGAAGTGTTCTTGTTTAAAGATAGAATTAATATACTGCCAGAAAATTGAAATGTAAAATGTTCATTTCAACTTGCCGACATATTTTTATTTTTTTTCTGCGCATGCCCAAATCACAATTAATTTCTCCAAGTCGTTTAATAATAATTCCCCCTTATCTATCTTTTGATAGTAACATCCGTAATGAACACGGCTAGTGTCAGAAATTTCGTGAAAATAGCGAATAATTCCACCCCATCTTTCCAAGCTTATAACTCCTCGAAAAATGCAATTCAAGCCCTAATTTTTTTTTTCAATTAAAGGAGCAAGGACCAAGATTTCATTAAAAAAAAAAAAAAAAAAAAAAAAAAAAAACGTGTTTTTTTTTAAAAAGGTTTTAAACTTCGGACTTTACAGGTAAAATTCTACAAGAACAATATGTTTTTTTTATTTTAAATTTGAATATATTATGTATTGACCTTTTCTCTTCAATTTGTGAGTAAATAATTATGTACTTATCGGGGTCTAAATTAATTATTTTTAGACATTTACAAAATGGGAGGCGTGAATTATTCGACCCCCTGTCTTTCCAAGCTTATAACTCCTCGAAAAATGTAATTCAAGCCCTAATTTTTTTTCAATTAAAGGAGCAAGGACCAAGGTTCCATTAAAAAAAAAAAAAAGAAAAAACAAATAATGTGGTTTAAAAAAAAGGTTTTAAACTTCAAACTTTACAGGTAAAATTCTAAAAGAACACTATGTCTTTTTTTTTTAAATTTGAATATATTATGTATTGACCTTTTCTCTTCAATTTGTGAGTTAATTAATTATTTACTTTCGGGTTACTAAATTAAGTATTTACTTTTTAATAGACACTTAAAAATTGGGATGGGGGGTCGTGAATTAAAAAAAACAAACTTTTGTCTAAAATATTATATTCGATTTATTGGAAAGAACATAAAATTTCACATTGACCCTGAAAATATCGTAAAAATAGAATCAATAGACAAATTTTGATAGATTTTTAATTGAAAAATATTGAGTTCGGAAAATTCATTACTGTTTAAAAAAGAAAAAATATTTCTATTACTTTTAAAACAACTGTAATAGTTTATTTTGGAAGTATAATCCATAAAGAAAATAAATAACCCACTTTTAACAGAGAAATTCCGAGATTTTTATATTGTATTCGCAGTTTCGTGTTAGGGGTGTCAAAAATTCCTACAAAAATTCTGATACACCTACGGCTGCAGTGTTAAATGTCTTGGTTTCGAAATATAAAATGAGTTATCTCCCTTCTTGATTCATCTATATCACTAACTTTTTTTCAAACAGATAATTAAGTTAACTTACTGTTAATGTTATTTTTTTTATTTACTAAAATTTGTTTTCAAGTGCCGGAACTCATTTAACTCTAAATAATAAGCGACCATAGAATTTTCCATTGTTAATCACAACGAATTCTGTCATAATATAGGCTAATAGACTATTAGTCGCCTAGAGTTATGCCCCTTGGCCCGTGACGTATGAATCTGGTCCGCCATTGTTTCTCAGTGCAACGTTTACTACTAGACAATAAAATGCGTTCTTTATTGTCTAGTAGTAAACGTTGCACTGAGAAACAATGGCGGACCAGATTCATACGTCACGGGCCAAGGGGCATAACTCTAGGCGACTAATAGTCTATTAGCCTATATTATGACAAATTCGTCAGTGTTTTTTTTTTAATAAAAAGAGGAATTCATTTTTTTAGGTCTGCAGCAGTGCAGCAGTTCCACACTGGTAGACTGAAAGTTAGAACGAAAACTTTCAGAATAAAACGTTGATAAAAATTATTTTTATCTTCAAATCATGATAGTGAGCAAAGAGAGAAAGTAGGGCTCACATAAAAAATACGAGAAACTATAATCGCTCAGATGTGTAGCAGGTTAACAAACCAGAACATTCACTTGACTTATATAATAATAATAATAATAATAATAATAATAATAATAATAATAATAAGAAGAAGAAGAAGAAGAAGAAGAAGAATTCACAAGTTATTCTCAAAAAGAAATCTTTGTTGATGGCATGTGTGATTACTCCTAGTGAGTAAATAATAATAATAATAATAATAATAATAATAATAAGAAGAAGAAGAAGAAGAAGAAGAAGAAGAAGAAGAAGACGAAGAAGAAGAAGACGAAGAAGAAGAAGACGAAGAAGAAGAAGAAGAAGAAGTAAGCGTGATAAACAAGATGAAACCACTATAAGAGGATGGAAAAGTAGAAATGTGACTAAAAACAGGAAGAATTGAAGCAAAAATAGTAGCAAAAGCAGGAAGCTTAAGACGATACAGATATAAATTTGAACAGTGCAAGCAAAATAGGAAATAATTTGGAAATAATGAAAGCCAATTCTACCAGAATGTAAATGGAAGAAAAACATAAACAGAATAGCTGGACATGATAGGAACAAAACGATACTGGAACCAGATATGGGAACAACGATAGGATCACAATAGAAATGCCCAACAGCTGAAAGGAAAAAGGATCTTTTTTTTTTTTTTTATTACATTTTCACCCCAAACAAGGCAAATTGCCACTTTGGTGTAGGGGGCTACTATCAGGGGCAACAACTACTGGGGTACTATGTAGGGATTTGGGCAGCAAGGTGTCGGTTCACGTTACACTTGAACTTCTGCACGTCAGTACTGTTGGGGAAGCAGGGACCTGGAATGGAATTCCAGAGTCTTGCGGTTCTGGGGAAGAAACTATTGGAGTAAAAAGATCTTTTACATCTAGGGACCTCTACAGTGTGGGGGTGGGATCTAGTAGCCTGTCGGGTTTGTCGAGGGTGCTCGCGTCGTGGGGGCACAAGTGATTGCAGTTCATCAGAGCATTCACCACTAAAATACTTGTAGAACAGGCAGAGGGATGCAACATTTCGTCGATGGGACAGAGGCTGAAGCTTAGATGCCAGTTCAGGGCCTATCAGATTGGCGACTCTCTTTTGAACCTTGTCAAGGAGCGAGAGACTAGTAGCAGATGCACCAGCCCAGATGTGGCAGCAATACTCCATACATGGGCGAATGGTGGCCTTATAGAGGTACAGGATACTTTCGGGTGTTAGTAGTTTTCTAGCACGGTAGAGAGAGCCCACCTTTCTTGCAGCGGCCCTGGCAATGCCTTCAATGTAATTGTTCCAACTCATGTTTCCTGTGAACGTTGGTCTATGTATACATGCATACATGAAATAATAATAATAGTAATAATAATAATAATAATAATAATGATAATAATAATAATAATTTTGAGTGGTATGTGCGTATGCGTGTCTCTTGCTCAACCTCGATGGGTGAACAAATGGACGGACGGATGCATGCCAGTAGAGGTCTCCACTTACCTCTGATAGAAGACAAGATGAAAGCAGGAGCAGGGGCTCAGTCAGACAGTCACTTACCTGTAGAAGATATTGGGATGCAAATCATTTGTTTAACTTTTCAAGTAAGTGCTATATATTAGGTACAATATAATATTGAATAGAGAATATGCTCTGTAATAATACATATGAAATATGCATCAATTAAAATATATTTAAACGTATTTTATGCCTACCGCTGCGCTATATCTATATTTCATGTGTAAAAGTGAAATTGTCTTGACGAGAGAGCAACTCAGTCCACACATATTTAGGAGTTGTAAGAGCAAAGGAAGAAAGGGCAAAGGTATTCAGCTTTTCATATTCACGTTCAGCCATTCAGTGTCTGAGGGAGTGGCACTCGTCTAACAAGACATTGCAATCATATATATATTATATATCGAAATCTCACTATCTTGAAGCAGATAATTTTTTGGGCTCATGGACTTTAAATGTCTGAGGGAGTGGCATCCGTCTGACAAGACGTTGCTATCATATATATATATATATATATATATATATATATTATATATCACCATCTCACTATCTTGGAGCAGATAATTTTGGGGACTCATGGACTTTTAGTGTATATATATATATATATATATATATATATATATATATATATATATATATATATATATATATATATATATATATGACCAAACAGTTAATAAAATATGTTTAAAAAAACACCTTGAAATGAGTTAAAAACATATTTAATCTGAAAAGGAAACGCTAGATAAGTGGATAGTCCTTAATCCGCGGAGTTTCGAAGAAATACTTTCCTTCTCATCAGAGGGCAGGAATTAGCAAAATGCGGGATCGGATTTTGCATGCAGAAGTATTTGATGAAACAACAATTAAGTCAAAGATCTTACTTGAAAACAAAAAAAGTTTGGCAGAGGGAATATGGTGAAGAAAAAGGTGATTACAAATGAATGGATAGTCTGGTGGAAGATAAAAAATCCAGTGACGGTAAAATCCAAATGTAAAACTTCAAGAAAGTTAAAAGAATTTCCATTTGTACAAGTAAAATCCAAGGAAATCCTGTAATTGGAAGAAGATGGTCCATAATTTCAAAGTGTTTCTTTTAACATGTTTTAT